>NC_073303.1:186642594-187010094 GCF_027595985.1 Sorex araneus | reverse complement strand
TTCTCGAGTGGTCTCAGTAACATCTCCATTTGTCCAAGCCCTGAGATTTCAGCAGCCTCTCTTTACTCGCCTTTCCCAATGGTGTCTCATTGGAGGCTCTTTCAGGGTCAGGGGAATGAGACCCATCATTGTTACTGGTTTTGTCATATGCAAAACTCCATGGGGAGTTTTCGAGACTCTCCCATGTGGCCAGGAAACTCTAAGTAGCTAGCCAGGTTCTCTCAGAGCGAGAACTAGGCTAAAAGATGATGTGTGACCACAAAGTGGAAGCATGCTCCCAGGAGCTTGGTTTTATATTCTCTGATCTGCCATTTTTACTTTCAGTGTCTCAAGAATATGGTGGAGTGTTTCAGTAACCATATGAGAGCACATATCAAAAACAATTAGATACAGTGTCAGAAAAGAAAATTTAAACTTTTATATTAAGTTAAATATTTTAAAAGTAGGTGAAATATAAAGTCATTTTTCCCTCATTAAATTCTGTTTTGAAGAATTTATTTTTAATATTTAATTTTTGTAGAGGATTGAGGATGGAGATATTCTGGTGTAGAATATGTTGTTAGAACATTGTATTCATGAAACTATGTCATTAAAATGTGTTACAAGTTGCAATGCCAAAATTTCACAAATGTCTTAAAAATATTAATATAATTAAATAAGGCAGAATACTAGATTTGAATATTTCTAACATTAATTTTTTTTTTTCTTTTTTTCTTTTTGGGTCACACTCGGCAATGCACAGGGGTTGGTCCTGGCTCTGCACTCAGGAATCACTCCTGGTGGTGCTCGGGGGAACATTTGGGGTGCTGGGAATCGAACTCAGGTCAGCCAGTGCAACGCAAATGTCCTACTTTCTGTGCTATTGCTCCAGACCCCTCTAACTTTAATTCTTAATACAAAACAAATATGGTACATTTTGAGATACATATATAGAAAAATTTGTTTAAAAGATGTTAATATTTAAGGATGTGAAGTTCCCGTATGCTAGAATGTATGTGAGCTATAAGACTCTAGATTCTGAATGTTCAATAATTTTCTCCATATTATCTCCATGTTCTATGAAGGCAATAACAGAGAACACATGAAGAAGAATTGTATTGATATTTCTTAATCTAAGTTCTTGATTCAAAAAAAAAAAACAAACTTGTTTCTAATTCTTAAGCAGCAATGACATTTCCTAGGACAACAAAGGAGGTATTTTGCTGGCAAATTCTAAATCTCCTGAAGAGACACAAAAGGGAGACCCAAATTATAGTTTTTATTTGTTATGTTATTTTTTAAATTGTATTAAAGTGCTATAATTTAAGCAAATATTCATAGTTGAGTTTTAGACATATTATGTCAAGCAACAATCTAAACTCCAATATCATCTTCTCTCCACCAGAGATGTCAAGTGTCCTTCCATTACCCGACCCTCCCCCCCATCACACCCAGTTGGCTATCTTGATAGGCACATTTTTAAATCTGAATTTTGATGTTTGCATTTTATGTTGTGAGTGTTGCTGTCTATGTGGTTTGGATACTCTGCTTGAGCACTCCATTACACCACCGGTGTACTTGAATCCTTTTGACACCTGTTACCTGTTGCTTCCAGTCTCTATCATCTTCACCTCTTTATTTCTTTCATTCTTTGTCCTTCTCCTTCCTATATTCTAGGTCAAGAGTAATATAGGCATTGCTCCTTGAATGCATTACATTTCCTTTTCTAGTTATTTCATACATAACATATAAGAGAGATGATACTGTCTGTCATTCTTCTGCATCCAACATGATTTTGCAGCAAATTGCATGTTTTAATTGTTTCAGCTGTGAAGTATCCCATTTTATGTATGTGCCACATCTTCATGATTCACTTCTCTTATTGGATAACTAGGGATATTTTTATCTTAGCTACTGTACTGAGTTTGCAATGAAAAATGGTGTGCCTATTTTCTTTTTTAATAAATGTATTTTTGTTTGTTTTTGTCCTGGGGGTAGATACCCAGAAATGGAATTGCTGGGTCATGTGGAACTTAATTCTTGGTTTACAGAGATATCTCCATACTGATTTTTATAAAGCTAGAACACATTCTAACCAGCAGTAGATGAGAGTTCCTTTTCACCACAATCATGACAAGACATATCATTCATGATATTTTAATAGCTGATATTGCTTCTGTTGTGAAATGTTATTTTATTGTCATTTTGATACAGATTTCTCTAATAATAAGTGATGATGAGCATTTTTATGTGCCCATTGGCCTTATTCAGACAACTTCCTTGTTCTTCTTTAGACAAGTACCTGTTCATTTCTACTCCCCATTATTTATTGGGTTTAGAGATTTCTTTTCAGTTGCCCTTGCTCTTTATTTTAAAAGCTAATCCTGAACACTTAACAGTTATTTATTTTTCTGGAGATATTGTAATTATATTATTTTCTCAATATGTTTAATATTTAAACATATTTTGATTAAGTTTATTAATTGTAATAACAAAGATTAAAATATCAATATAAATATTTATGATTTAGATGACACAAATATGGAGTCAAATGGATTATACAGGGGATAAAGAACTTGATTCCTACGAAACTGACTGGTTTGGTCACTGTCACTAGATGTGGTACTTTGAGTGTAGTTAGGAGTTATCCCTGAGTCAAGAGTCAGAAGTAAGCCATGAGTATCAGGAATGATTCCTGAGCCCAGACCTTAACACTGTCAGGAATGATTCCTAAGGAGAGACCCAGGAATAAGTCCTGAACACCACTAGGTAGGGCCTCCAAGATAAACAAAGTTTTATTCAGACAACTCTATGATTTTCTTTTGTTTCCATTTCTGGATTATACAGGATGATACTGGGGGATTACTCCTGCCTCTGAGGTCAGGAATGACTCCTGATGGTGCTTTGGGGACCCTATGGGAAGCAGGGATGGAACCTGGGTTAGCTGCATGAAAGGCAATCACACAACCTGCCGTTCTAACACTCCCATCCAGGACTATGATTTTCTATTTCATTCTTTGACTCAAAGAAAATTTTGTTGTCATGAATCCAATTGTGCAATAGCCAATATAATGTACTGTTTTCACCACAGATGCAAAATTATTTGTTATTTGGAACTCAGAATCTTTAACAGAGCATCTGGATTATTTTCCACTTGAGTTATCTGTTAACTGGTTTGATCAGCAGAGTGATGATCTAATTTTCACTTCTTTGTGGATACATTCTACTTACCTTTGTAATACAGCTGTGTGTGAGTGAAAAAAAATATTATATAATTTTCTATCCTCTAGAGTCTGTTTTAAGTTAAAGCACTTATGTCATCCAGAGTCAGGACCAAAGTTTTGTATAAAAATTTCATAGATTTATATCATATTCAGCTTCTTAAACAAACTGAGGACAGTATTTTTGAGTGAACAGAGAAAGGATCAAGGGACAATTAAATGTGTATTCATACCCTGGCGATATTTTTTGAGTCTCTATTATGTACCAGATACAATTCCTGTCATTGACAAGAGAACATGCAATCAAGTAATCTAGTTTCTGCTCTGCTGGAGCCTATATTTCTCAGAGAAAAATGAACAAAAATATGTAATTCGGCAGGTGGTGATTAATTAAATAAAGAAAAGAAAACAGTACATGGAATTACATGTGAGTGTTATGTTATCCAGGCTGGCTCCGTTGGTTATTTGAGGTCTTTTTATAGAATAATTTCCCGGAAAATAAGAGGCAAACCATTGGATGAGGTGGGGAAAACATTACTGGAAGAAAATACGACTGTATATGCAGAATCCCTGATGTTGGTGAATGCCTGGTGTGCTGGTTTTTAAAGATTAGCTTGTAGAACACAGTAGATGGAAGAGAAATATACAAACAGGAGGGAAGTAATTGAGATAAAATTAGGGACACAGGAGCCTCCACAATATAAACTATTACACAATTTGGGCTTTTACTCTGTGTCCAGAGGAGGTTGAAAAAAAATTGAAGAAAATTATGCGATGACACTCTCATGTATAACTGGATAGTACAATATGGACAGAAGAAAATAAAGGAAAACGTATAGACAAACACTAGGATATATTGCTAAAATTGAAATAAGCCATTATGATTATTATAAATTTAAGGAGAAAAGTATGTTGGTTATGGCAAGAAGTTGATGGTTGCTATCAGTTTAGACTTCATAGGACTTATTGATAAGTTCAGTGCACAAGTTGTCCAGAAAATATAAGTGATGTAGAGACTATTATATAAAACAGGGTCCTAGTATTTATGAGGGAGAGGCCATCAATAGTTAAGTTGTTTTTATTTTTGCAGCCAAGCTATGAGAAAAATATCAAATATTCACTGGAAATTGTAATTCACCTGCTGGACTGAAACATAGAAGTTTGATAGCAGAAATCATGGATAGTTAATATGGATAGTTAATATTTTCCCAGTTGTATATTTAGTGTATAGTTGTATATATACTACATACACATAATACACTCCTAGTTGTATATATACATATACAACACTATGCCCACCTACCATATACTGGCACTTATATTGTCACTGTCACTGTCACTATCATCCCATTTCTCATCAATTTGCTTGAGCTGGCACCAGTAACGTCTTTCATTGTGAGGCTTATTGTTACTGTTTTTGGCATATAATACACCATGCCATGGGTAGCTTGCCAGGCTCTGCCCTGTGGGCGAGATACTCTTGGTAGCTTGCCGGGCTCTCTGAAAGGAGCGGAGGAATCGAACCCGGATCAGCTGCATGTAAGCCAAACACCCTACCCACTGTGCTATCACTCCAGCCTGGCACCTATGTTACCTATATAATATTATACATGGATAATAAAATTTATCAAACTTCATTCTGGTTTTACAATTTTTACTTATGCACATATTCAGATAGAGAAGGAATGTGTAGCAACTGTGATATATGGTGGGATAAAGAGAAATTCCAGTTTGTTTGATTGTTTTTGAAGATCTTGAGAACAATATGTAATAGGTTATCTTTGAAAGCTTGAAAGAACTCATACACAAAAGCATCTGAAGCTGAGGTTTAAAATTGGAAATGTTTTTTATTACTATCTCATTTTTCTTACTTGAAGTTGTTCTCTTCATTTTTTCTATTTTCTCCTAATTGTTTTAGGATTACTAAGATTCCTACAATCCATCAATTTCTCTAAATTTTTTATCTTAGTGGCACGAAACTTTTGGGGTAGTTTTTTATGATGCTTTGTATTTTTAACATCTTCACTTTAATTCCTTATTCTGTTTATTCTTAGTGATTCCCATTAAGAGTCTGGCCTTTTTGGATATATCATCAGGTACACAAACAAATGAAGAATACTGCAAATAAACTGACTGAAAGTTTAAATAAGAATAGTGAATGGTGGCTTGCGTTGGGGTGCGTGCTGTGTGGGTATGTTGCTAAACTTAACCTTGGCACTGCATGTTCCTTTGGCATCAGTCAGTGTCAGTCTGGTATTTTCTAGCAGTTCTGGGCCTGAGTATCAGCGTATCTCTGGGCCCGAACACTGAATCAGCCCAGTGGTCCATGTTTGATCAGAATTTGTCCCCAGAATCCCAATATATTTCTTGGAAGACCATTCAAAAATACAATACAGTCTAACAAAACTAGTGTAAGAGTTCTAGCTATGATATTTAAGTAATATAAAATAATTATATTAATTATAATATAATTAATAATATAATTATTAATATAAAATAATAATAAAATATAACAGATAAATAATAGTTTGATAAATAGACCTGGATATAAATTCATGCAAAAATGCACATATAGAACATATTTGAAAGTATATTATATCTTCATAGACATCTTGATTAGATATAGATTATACATTGTGCTGGCACAACCGTGTATGCGTGAGGATAAAAAAAATCTATATACATTTTATAATAGTTTAAAAATAATTTAAAATAAAATCATTGAATAGTAATTAGACTTATAGTGGTGTGCTAATGTACTTTTGAGTGAATGTTTTTACATTCTGGGGTAGATACCTAGAGGTGGAATTACTGTGTCATATGTCAACTCCATTTTTCTCTTTTTTTTTATTTAATTTTTATTTGAGTCACCATGAGAACAGTTACAAAATTTTTATTTTATTTTAGCTATTTTACCTTTTTAGGTCGCGCTGGCGATGCTCAGGGGTTATTCCTGGCTCTGCACTCAGGAATTGCTCCTGGCAGTTCTGGGAAACCATATGGGATGCTGGGAATCGAACCTGGGTCAGCCGCGTGCAAGGCAAATGCCCTACCCGCTGTGCTATCGCTCCAGCCCCCCTTTCTTATTTCTATGAGAAATCCCCACTTTGTTTTTTAAAGATTAAATTAGACAACATTTCTTCTAGCACTTGATGAGAGTTCCTTTTTCAACACATCCCCACCAACAACAGATTGTTCTCTGATTTTTTAATATGTGCCATTACACTAATGTAAGATGATATACCATTTTTATCTTGATTTGCATTTCCCTGATAATAAGTGATGATGGACACATGACACTCTGGCCCTTTGAAATATGTGCAGAAGCTATTTCCAAAAACCGGAAGAGTTCGAAGTTAATTATTTCTACCACTTGTCATTCTTCCCACTTTCTTTTTTCCCCTCTTTCTGTTGTAATTGTAATTCTGAGATTATTACTCTTGCTGCTACCAAGAAGGGTCATATTATACTTCTTTTTTGTTCCTTATTTGTTGATGAGTAGTATTTTGCCCTTAAATTTGCTAATATGGCTCTCCACATTCAGAATTCTATCTCCGTTACTTGCTATTGTATTCTTCAGCGTCTTTCATTTTACTTCTATGTTTTTTTTTTATTTTTTCACACTTTGAATCAATTCTTTGAGATCATTGAATTTGTCTTCTAGTGATGGTATAATTCTCATTACTATCGCATGGAGTGATGATTTGAGGTCTTTCTCACTGGAACACAAGAATTTTGATGAGCTCCAAAACTTGCCTTGATGTCTATCTGCCAGTACAGCTTAGTTTCTTTGCTACATTATTGTCCTTAGATTTGGGGAGACCTGGACAGTTGAACTTAGGTTTCTGATGATCTGAGTACTGGTCTGATTACTTGTGCTACACCAAAGGACTAATGTTTATGTTCTATTATTCTATTTCCTTTACTCGGTAATAGTATTTCACTGTGGAAGCCTCTAAGTCCTCACTTTCAGTTACCAGGGCTGGTATGGAGATTTCACAGGACAAAAATGAGAGCTTGTAGTAAGTCCATAGAGTGTATGGAGTGGTTGAGGTGGAATAATCCCATGGACACATGAGCCTTCCGGTGTCAGCCTTTTTAGTATCAGCCTGGCCACTCAGGTCACTTTATACACCTATGTGAGTTTATGATGACCTTAGCCAATGTGCACCCCTATGGCAATCTGACTATCAGACATGGGGGCAAAAGTGGGTCCCTTGTTTGACACTAGGGCAAGTCTCCTGGGCCTGGAAGAACAAAAGGGCAAAATCTAAAGCTTCCCAGGCACATCTTGTTGGCTTTAGCAATGACTTTGGCTATGACTACTTGGTTGTCACACCTGGTTATAAGATAGGATCCCTGAAATTCATAAGCTGGGGTAAATATTGCCAGGCAGTCTGGGGTGGGGGGAGTATCAGCCTTTATTTTCAATGTAGTTTTAGACTGACAGCAAATAGAATGGGAAGTAAAGAGATTTCTTATTCGTCTTCATGCCAACAGACAGTCTCCCACACTGGTTAGTATCTTTCACCAGACTACAACCATATGGTAATTGTCTTAACTACATTTCAGATATAAAAAAAAATATATGTTTTGGGGATGTTGGATAGATAATATAGGAAGTAAGGTGTTTGCCTTGCATGAATTTAACTGCAATTTGATACCCAACAAAGAATAACAACATTTGGAATTCATTCTTGTGTATCCTTTTAGAAATAAAAAGCCAAATAAACGGAAAACCACATGTATTTAAAGCCATAATGATAAAGAAGTACATATTTGCAAACATTTAGGGGAATAATTATTTGTATCAATTATTATTATATCTGTAAATATATGTGAAACATTTCCACATGTCAAATAGTGTGAAAAACTATTTGAGAAAATGTCAAATATTATAAAAACTTAAACGAAAATTTATCTAATATAACATACATTGGGATAATTTTTTTAGGTGAATTGCAGTTGAATTGAGGGAATTTGACCTCATGATCAACTTACACCTATTTATTTGGTTTTTACTGTCAAATTTCTTAGAATAACAATATCTATAATCCAAGACCCTATAAGGGCACCTTGTTGAAGTTGCAGCTGCCAGATTTGGGTGAGGGATTGCTTCTCTGATGAAGCACTAATGCTGAAAAAAACTAGTCAATGTCACAGTGATACTGCTGTCTTCTCCAAGGGCACTACATAGAAAGGAAAAAAAAATATTAATAGCTTCTATTTGCAGAAAACTCACTGTGCTCAATATGTATCAGTCACTGCTCTCAACTTTTCCAGGCTACCCTTCGCCAGACTACTTTCCTGGGATATAGGTTATACCAACAATTTATCACCAATGTGTAGATGATGAAATTGGAGCTGATCCAAGATCACAGTGCTAACAAGTGATAGATACAGGATGTGGGTCCAGTTGATCCGAGGCCAGGACTGTGCCCGGTAGCTCTAACAGCTGCTGTACTTGTCAAGTTGTTCCACCACTGTATGTCTGTATATCTTGATGATTGATGCAGCCTGCAGTTCCCATGCTGACTTTCCTTCAGCTATGTTCTCCTCCGATCTACCTTTTCCCCAGTGATAAAATCCAGTGCAGTAAGGCCTTAACACCCTCCTTATACTATCATTTTTCCATGAAAATAGCTACAGAACAATCTTATCCCAGATATGTTTAAATCCTAAAGTAAACTCAAGGTATAAACTGGTTATACGAAACTTCTAAGAGTTAACACCACATTATTTTTATATACAACATTTAATATAATTATCATTAATTTATTTTAAACTAGTACTGTTATTGTGTATGACTGGCAAAGTGTTTATTAAAACTTGTTACAGTGATGTTTTGGTTTACCAATTGATTCTCTTGATGTGTTGATTTTTGTTTATAAATATATGTCTTAATTCTTATATTGTTTCAACAACATTGTCATATAAAAAACCAAACTGTTTTATGCCTCTATCTTTCTAAAGTTATATCCATAATTGAGTTTTCAGATATATTTTAATACTTATACCACATGATAATAATGTGGAAGGCATGAGCAGAATAAAGTACTGCAACTACAAATGCTTTAAACTAAGAAACTTTCATAGGACTCTATAACATATTCTTTTAAAACCATTTATATTTATCATCAATTTTAATTCTATTATTTCTGTAAACCACTTTCTGATATTTTTAAATGCTATTCTCTGCATAGCATGACAAATGAGGTACTGGAATAAAAAGCATTTAAAATTTCATTTTAAAAAAGTGTTTCTATTTAATTCTAGAACAGACTACATTCCTTTGGGTACATATGTCTTACATTCTCCCAGAGGAATGGAATCTCTGATGGATAATCATTTGAAAAGCATATCAATTAAGACCTTAATTTCTACTTTGAAAAAAAAAATCTCCAAAATACGGTGAGAAAAACAATTTTCCCTTCTCCTTCAGGAGAATGACTTAACCGAAATACAAGAACCTGACCAGGAAAATCTGAAATACTTCCATCACTTTAGACCATAGATTAGGTATGTTTTTCTCTCTCAGTGGAAAGACATAAACAATTATCAGGCCAGTAAGTTCCCAAAAAATGCAAATGATATAGGTTGCAGACTAAGTAATATAGAAGAATTTTTCATTGCAATTATTTTTTGTTATTGTCATATCTTTGGTACAGATTCACTCAGTGAAATAACCTTAATCAAATTCTTCTGAAAGGAATTAGAAAGATAATGCACCAAGTATGGGGTGAAAGAGAAGTCACTTGATTTGATATGTATTTTCTCCACAATGAAATACATAGTCCAAATTGCCTTAAAAAGAAGAAAATGCAAATAATCCCAGGTGAAACTTAATAAAACAGTACCCACATCAATGAAAATAGAGAAGGTATATATTCAAATATCTTAATTGTTTTAAGATTGTTTATTCAGATTCTAAGTTTTATTATGGTTGGAATTTTCCTAACTATATATTTATAACAAACTGCTATAAAGTATGAAATTTTCTTTGTTCTAGTTACTCTAAACGAAACTTTAGAGTGTAGACTGGAGAGATTTAGATGGAGGGATGTATTCTTAAGATTTTTTGAGCATTCAGTCCATATCAGAAACCAGTGGACACCTGATAGTCTCTGCTTTAATGTAGGTTTTATTATATGTGCTCAGGCCAGTATCATTCATTTGGAACATTATCGCTGTCTTTCTTTATTCTGGAAAGCTCTTTAAGGTAAGAACAGACCATTGTAGATCTTTTGAGCATCACTACATAAACTGACAGTTGAGTTAGCAATAGCTGTATAATGATAAGTAATATAAAAATTAATGCAGAGATTAACCTGAGGACTTTAGGGTGGTTTGTCAAAATAGCAAGTAGATTTTTGTTTCTAAAAAATATTTATTTAATCTGGATAACCTAAAAAAATGCATTGTTTCCCCTGTATTTGAAGCAAGATAAAAATAGACTAAATTGTAACTGTTATAGGTAGGTATTTATCATCATATTTCCTTCAGTTCATTATTATTAGTATTTTTTTGGTGAAGCAAGATAGTTTTGAGATTTATTTAGAAACATGTAAGGGGAGAGAAAAGGAGAAGTGTGTGTTCAAGAGAAAACACAGCATCTCCAAAGTGGAAAATAATCATGCAAAGAGACAGGCAAATGACATACATGTTCAAGGGAGAACATGGGCTTGAAGAGCAGGCCTCAGTTAATTTTTTTCTACAATCATATTAAGGAATAGCACCCTGTATGTTTTGCAAGTTGAAGTCCTAAACCAAGATATTTGTGCTCTAACATGACAGGATGAACCAGGTGAAATAAAAAAAAAATGCTTGTCATGTTTTTATTCATTTTGCTTTTAAATGAACTTTCTAAGTGCCAGTCCAAAGGTTGTGGTTGTGACCATAATATATTTTGGTAATTTTTTTATACTTAGCTTAAGAAGTCAGGAGAGCCTGGCAAGCTCCCTATGGCATATTTATATGCCAATGGCAGTAACAATTATGGGTTCTGACCCTGAAAGAGCCTCTAATGCAGCACCATTGGGAAGGCCAAGTAAAGAGAGGCTGCTAAAATCTCAGGGCTAGGATGAATGAAGATGTTACTGGGCCTGCTCAAACAAATAGACGATCAACAGGATGATAGTGATAATGATTTTGACTAGTTACTCTTTCATTATCAAATATATTTCGCTTAAGGCTGCTATGAATTAACATTAAGTCTATTATCTCTAGCTTAATTAAGATACAGGTAATATTGTACATATTTTCCACCTAGCATTCTATATTTGAGAAAGAATACAAGTTAAAAAAAGGTATCAAGTCAAACAAAATATCAATTTCTTGTATTCTCTAGAAAATATCATTGACTTTTATATTATTCAATTCTGTATAGTTTTTCACTTTCTCTTGTACTACTGTATTGTATAGGGATTTAAAGTAATAAAATAATTTAGAATGCAGTGAAGTGTGTGGGATAGGTAAGACACATTAGTAAATTGTTAGAATTTTAATTACAATAGCTGGAATAAACTCAGTGAGTAAATTGTCATTGTCATTGTCATCCCATTGCTCATCGATTTGTTCGAGCGGGCACCAGTAACGTCTCTCATTGAGAGACTTATTGTTACCGGTTCAGTTTTGGCATATCCAATTTGCATGGGTAGCTTGCCAGGTTCTGCCGCGTGGGCTCGATACTCTCGGTAGCTGGCCAGGCTCTCCGAGAGGGACAGAGAAATTGAACTCAGGACGGCCGAGTGAAAGGCCAATGCCCTACCGCTGTGCTATTGCTCCAGCCAAGTGAGTAAATATGATTCAATAGTTATCTATATGATAAAACTGATGCATTAATCAAAAAGAGACCATTTTAATTTTAAATATGTTTGAATTGCAGAATTTAAGTCAAATTAAATATCTGTAGACTATTATTTGTTTATGTTCCATTGGTTTTTTTATGTCAATTATAAAATATAAAGTACCTCAAAACAAAAACATTCTAAGTTTATTCTAATTGGTTTTCAAAATATTTTTTCTCATTGAATAAATTGCTGTATATGAGAAAGAACTTGAGGGTAATTTCTACCTCAAAGTCTTGTCTTTTTTTTTCAATCTAATTATTCACAAGATTTTTTTCAGGTAATATAAATTTCACCAAAAGCACATTAACTCATATGTGAGGTATCACTGTGTCACTGTATCACTGTCATCCCATTGTCCATCGATTTACTCGAGTGGGCACCAGTAAGGTCTCCATCGTGAGACTTGTTGTTACTGTTTTTGGCATATAGAATATGCCATGGGTATCTTGCCAGACTCTGCCATGCAGGTAGGATTCTTTCAGTAGCTTGCCGAGCTCTTCAAGAGGGGCAGAGGAATCAAACCCAGATCGGCCTCATGCAAGGCAAATGCCCTACCTGCTGTGCTATCGCTCCAATAAGAATTGCAACTGGAAAATACATAGTATGCATTTGTTTGTTTTTAAAAGCAAATAAAAAGAAAACCAAAGAAAAGTGTCTACACATTATTTTTTGTCAGCATTTTCCAGTTTGAGTAACTGTAGAAAACATGATTTATATTTTTACTTGACACTGGGAAATTTCCACAATAAAAGCATCGCTTATTTATGCCATTAAAAAGGAAAGAGGGGGAAATGAAAGACTGAGTGGATAACTTGCTATAAAGGTTTAATGTCAGAACTAGAAGAATTTTCAAAGCCCAGAAACTTGTTTAGTGGAGAAAGAGATGGAAGAAAGTGAGGAGGGTAAGTAAGGAAAGTGGGAACAGGAACAGAAGTGGGAAGGAAGTGGGAGAAAGTAGGAGAGAAAATTGACACATAGGCTGTTCGGTATCATGCCACTAATATGTGAAAAAGCTCAACCTTTTGAGCTTTTGCCAGAGGTCACTCCTGGCAGATTTTAGGGAATCATATGGGATGCTGAGGACAAACCCAGGTGAGTAGCATGCTAACAAGTGTCCCACTCTCTGTACTAACTCTGCACTATGCTGATATATTTTAACCTAAGCACCAATTTACAATTAGCGAAAATCAGGCATTTATTTGTATCCAAAATACAATGCAAGGTACAACATTTCTGGTACAACACTAAAAGCAAGTGTTTTATTCTACCAAGGAATAAAAGGCAGAAGTTTTTGTTTTTGGAAAAGAAAAAGAAGATGATTCAGTGCTATAGAAAGTATCAATTTGGCTTACCACATTTAAACCAATCTGGACTATAAAAATAATGGATTACTGATAGTGTCATCAAGCAAAGGTCACAATCCTTATCTCATTAGATGAGAATATCCATTGTCCTATCTAGTTCCCTAGCAATTCTTTTGAAACCGTTTCCCGGGCCAGTGTAAGTAAATAATAAATTGATTTTTCTACCATAAAATTCCATTCTCAATTTTTTCTACTATGTCTCCTTTTCAACATGCTAACACATTTTTATAGAATCTGGAAGTGCAGGGAAGAAGAGCTAATACAGAGCTCGAGGCACTGTCCCCAGATTGACCCCAACCCCCTGGTCCCCTCACATATTCCTGGGGCTGAACTTGAGCACAAATTCAGGTGAAGTCCCTTACCACCAATTTGCATGGTCCCTGAAGAAATCCATATGTGTGTATTTGCTTGTATATCTAATAGCAGACTCAAGCATCTATATTAAATATCAGCACTTTAGAAAAATATATATAGATATAAGAATACTACAAACATGATAGAGGACCTTGAGATAAAGTAAAAGCAGCAGGTCTTTGCTTTCATATAGAGAAGTAATTATACTATCACTGTATCACTGTCATCCCATTGCTCATCAATTTGCTCGAGTGGGCACCAGTAACATCTCCATTGTGAGGCTTGTTACTGTTTTTGGCATATCGAATACGCCACGGGTAGCTTGCCAGGCTCTGCTGTGTGGGAGAGGTACTCTCGGTAGCTTGCCAGGCTCTCTGAGAGGGATTGAGGAATCGAACCCAGGTGGGCCACATGCAAGGCAAACACCCTACCTGCTGTGCTATCGCTCCAGCCCTACTAAACTATCACTTGGAAAAAAAACTTAACAATAACGTTGCTGAACAGGCCTCTGCAGTCAATTTCAATGTGTCTGTGAGGGGACAAAGTGGAGAGTTTTTCCACACCACAATTAAACCTTAGACAATAGCAGTTTCTGAGAATTCAACTTAATTCTGACACTCTTTAGCTAAAGATATCACAGGATTTTAGAAAAAAAAAGCTGAACATCTATAAATTTCTCTCACTTCAGATAGCAGTAGTAAAGTCGTGTTGTAAGAAAACTTGTGACGAACCAGAAACTTCCACAACACACTTTTTAGGCGAAAATATCAAAATTTTCAGAACATTTCAGAACTTAGGAAACATTTTAATTTCCTGTTTTGTTTTAAAAGCCTGATACCTGACAATGTGTTCATATTTAATTAAACTTTATTCTATCTTCATCAAGTCAATATAGAAATTCTTCCAGTTGAATAATAAAACCTGTAGAGAAATAAAGACAAACAGATAATTACAATTAATACTGTAATGTTATTACTTGGGCCAAAGGGATAAAGGATAATACAATAGCATTGCCAGGCTTGAAAGATTGAAAGTCAATATTCTAACTAAGAAACTGTTAGGAAAGATAAAGTCATGAAATTTGATTAAAAGTGGATGATCATGGAGAATATCATACTAAGTGAAATGAGTCATAAAGAGAGGGACAGACATAGAATGACTGCACTCTTTTGTGGAATACAAAATAATATATAATAATATATAATAGGAAATTCACCCCCAAGAGCAGTAGATACAAGCATCCGAAATATTCCCCCTTAGTTTAAAGCCTGTCTCTTGAGCTGGGGGAGAAGGCAGCTGGATTAGCGAAGGGATCACTAAGTCAATGATGATTGGAGGGATTGTTCCAGATGGGAGATGTGTGCTGAAAGGACCAAATGTGATATCCTCAGTATCTATATTGCAAACTATGATGCCCAAAAGTAGAGAGAGAGTATGGGGTAAATTGTCTGCCATAGAGACAGGGGGAGGGTTGAGATGGGTTTGGAAACTGGGGACATTGTTGGTGGAAAATTTGCACTGGTAGAGGGACAGGTGTTTGATCATTGCATAATAGAAACTCAAGCATGAAAGCTTTGTAATTGTATTTCACGGTGATTCAATAAAAAATAAAAGAAAAAAAAGGAAGTCAATAATCTTAATGCTGTCAAAGACTTAACCATCAACATCACGTTAATAAAAGCATGCATCTCATTGATGAATGCATATTTTATTATTGCAACTTTCTCAAGGGCCTATTCTTTGGGAAATTCTTTGTTGAAAAGCTGTTGCCTTGACTCTCAGAATCTTTGCCAATGTAGCAGCAGTTGTTGATTCCTAACATATTATTATTATTATTATTATGTTTCCTTGAAATGCAGAATTTACTTGGACTATTTAGACAGAAATTCATTAACATAACTAACTTACATAAGTAATAACATTACAGTATTTAGCCACTAAACCAACTTATATGTCGGGCCTTCTGTCTCTATCAGCTGTCCTTTGAGACAGATGTCTCAAAAATTAGCCTTACAATTAAACAGAGATGCTTCCAGTACTGGAGAAAATGTAGCATCTACTCCAAAGAAAACAGCTCATGCTTCAACCTGTACTAATTCTAACAAATCCTGAGCAATCTAAAAAAAATGTTGTTTCAACAACTCATTTTATAATTAAGAAAACATGTCAAGTATAGAAAGTATTTTTATAAGATTATCAAATAGATAATAGTTAAGAATGTTTTCAAATTTATTTCTTGCTAGTATATACTGCATCAGCATCTACTCTTACCAACTAAATTGTATTCCTTCTTCCCAGTTTATATGTTGAGACCTTAGCTCCCTGGTGACTGTATTTAAAGAGAGGGATCTTAAATAAGAAAATAACATTCAATGAGTTCTTAGGAACAGGACTCTTATCTAATGGAACTGGAGATGTTACAAGAGGAAACTATGCTAAAAATATTAACGGGAGTATTCAGAGCAAGGACAAAGTATGAGGACAAAACGGGTGGTTGTTCACAAACAAGGTAAAAAGGTTTAAGATGTACCTGCTTGATCTTATTTCTGGAAATCTTGAACTTTTAGCCTCCTGATCTATGATAAACAAATTTCTGTTGCTTAAGCAACACAGCATGTGGTATATTGTAATGGCAGTCTAAGCAGACTTAGAAATGTGCTAATAGATTTGTTCTATCTTATGAATATACTGACTTCTCTGACATATTTTAATGGTGCTATTTGTCTGACATAACCCTTGTTGCTATCAGAATAATTTCTTTGGTTAGATTATTTTCTGTGTTGTGTATTGCCAAATCTTAAATATGTTGATGCTTTGAAAGCAAAGAAATTGTTGGCCAGAGGTTTGTGTTTAGTAAAAACTACCAAATACATAGATTTCAAAGAATTAACTTGGGAGGTCAGAGAGAGTGCAGGTGGAATGATTTGAATCACAGGCATCATATCTGGTTCTCTCTGAACTCTCAGGATTTATCACTGACAATAAAATTAAGATTCAACCCTAGGCAACGCAGCTGTGGTCTAAAATAAAAAGTGTTAACTTGGATAAATACATTAATGAAGAAAATAACTTCACCTAGCATTTTCACTGCACATTCTTATAAGAATGGCAAAGGTCTCTCAATTTCTCATAGCAGCTATAATGACACTTTATTTATTTATTTATTTACTTACTTATTAGTATGGCTAGAATCCAGAGATTTAAGAACCTAGCACAGAAAGCAAGTCAGTTCAGGTATCAAATGAAATATGAAGGTCCTTATGTAATAAGTAAAAAATTAAAAAGAATTCTAGCTAAACATAATATGTTGCAGTTTCATATTATACCAAGTAGTCAAGATAATTTTAGGTATGTTTGCAATGACTTTTGGCAGCAATAAGGAAAATTTAATGGATGATGAGAAGACTAGAGATCACAAAAGATAAGTTCTAACTGTAGTCCTCCAAGGTTAACGTAGTATAGTTTTAATGTGAAGTCACCAAATGTAGGAGTAAAAAAGGATTTTTTTTAGTTTTAAAAGATGTAGGAACAAAATAATTTGAAGGCCAATATGACTTATTAGGATATCTGAGAATAAATAGAAAATAATGCAATAATGCTTAATTTCTTGTCACAGACTATTTGGGGATAAAGTAAAAGAAGGAGAATTATTAGATATATTTTATTACATAAAGAATATTGCTTTATGGCCACTTAACACATGCATTGCAGACCACAACACCCTAAACGAAAGAGAGAGTGAAAGGGAATCTGCTTGCCACAGAGGCAGGGGATGGGGGAGTGGGGGGAGGGGGAGTGGGAGGGATACTGGGAACATTGGTGGTGGAGAATGGGCACTGGTGGAGGGATGGGTACTCAATCATTGTATAACCAAAACATGAAAATTTGTAAGTATATAACTGTATCTCATGGTGATTTATTAATAAATAAATAAATAAATAAATAAAATAATACTTCTTTAAACATGCTCCAAAATTTACTTTGTGATATAAAATTTGTCAGACTAGGAAAAAATATGAAAACAAGAATGTTCTCAAAACAAAGTAATTTTAAATGCTATAGAAGCCATCAATATGAGAAATCAATAAAATTATTATTATATGAATTTCAGTGGTAATTAGTGAACTGCAGTGTCTTCTGGTATTACAATTTTAGAATATACCCAAAACCATTAAGCAAGAATGATATTCAATGTATAACAAGTGAATACATTTTATTTGTTTTATCACTGTTCCAAAATTGTTTAATGAATTTCATCAAAATGTGAAAACACTACCACATAGGACAGTTTCTATGAAAATAGAAATTGGAATGTCCCTTTTTGTACCATAACAAAATGGAAACAAAAAGAAATTTGTAGATTCTTAGCAAAAAGAGAATGATAATTAAAGGCTCCAGAGGTCTTAACTTCAATGCAACTGAATCACAAAATGGATTTTGACTTTCTGCTCAGAATTAGCTTAGAAGTCTATCTACTAAAACATTATCAGATTACTCGGTCAGAGCTGGCGTAGAATAACAGATGTGAGCGCACAAAATTACAGCTTGGTAATTTAAAAGAAATTTAAATCTGATATATTTCTTTTAAAGTTTTGCACAAATGTTTTTTTCCTGCTAAAAATGATTCTAAATGATATGGTTCCTTTTAGTAGTGACCCCAAGGTCTTGAAATTATATTATCCAAATCAGTTATACACATTATTTTAAAAAATAGCATGATCAAGACACAAGTTTAAAATCAGGCTTTTTGATGTGAAGATATTTGGTGTTGCTAGAGTTTCAGAAATTAGATTACAATTAGTTTAATGTATGGTTTCTATCTTCAGCACATGCTTTATCCTTTTCTGCATCTGGTAGCACAATTAGATAATGCTCACCGAACAGCAGCGACTATAAAATATTCAAGAAGATGAATTGCTCTATATAAATTAGAGATGGTAAAGCTTGATTAGTTCACTTTAGGTTAATGCATCTTGAGAGTTCCTCTGTAATTTTATGAAAAATAATATCTTTGGTTATATATTAGAAGTAAATCATCCTAGAAAATGAATTGCAAAAGAAAACAGTGTGTCTTAGTTCATTTCCATTAAATAAGGTGTTGCTTGTTACTTGCCTATTTGGATTGTTCAAGGTAATTTAAGACTATGTAAATTATTAATTTTCAAACCACTATTTAAATTAAATTTAGACTATTAATTTGGTATTAACATTCCATGTAGATAAAATTTATTACATAAGGTATTCCATAAAATATTGCATGTAAGTTGCTCTATAAATATTATCTTACCATCTAGCATTAAGAAAAAAGTACACCTATAAAACCAAAATGTGCAATAGATAATTTTTAGCTGTGGAATCAATGCTGTCTATCTTGCTTTTTATCACTGAATAAACCATTTCACTAGTAATTTTTTTATTCTAAATGTGTTTAATCCTTTGACAACATATATTCACTGCTATTTAAGTTCAGATGTGTGATGGCAATAATTATCAAGCAGAATATTATGCCTGAGTCTTTTTATCTAGCTATGAAAGACAAGACTGGGAAATGTAAGGCTTTGTAATTAAAGCAAAAATACAGGAAGTGGACACTTTAAATGTCAGTGACATGGTACCAAGAATATCGGTTGAAGAGAGGGAACATGCCTTCCGTGTGCAAGAGTCAGATTTTAATCCTTATCACAGCATGGCCCCCAAGAGCTTACAGGTTTAGACCTCAGGCCTCTGAGTGTATCCTTGACATTGTGGGGTGGTTCTTTGTACTCTCTGACATCCTGACCTTAGCAACACAGCATTAACAGCCACTATTATAGAGGACATCCCTACCCCTCACTCCTTCTGCAAAAAAATAAGGCTGATGCCAGAATCTCAAATGTATTGTTAACTAAGAAAACCCATGTGGTTTCTTTAACCAGTCATCTGTCCTAAGGCAGTCAGGTTTTTTTCCAGATTCTGGCTATTATGAACAGTGTTACAATGAACATATAGGTGCAGACGTCACTTTTATTATACATTTATGCATCTCCGGGATATATATATTCCCAGAAATGGTATTGCTCAGTCAAATAGGAGCTCAAGTTTTAATTTTTTGAGAATCGTCTATACTGTTTTCCAAAAGGGCTGGACCGATTGGCATTCCCACCAGCAGTGGAGGAGAGTCCCTTTCTCCTCACATCCACGCCAACACCAGTCACTTTTGTTCTTTTGGATGTGTGCCAGTCTCTGTGGTGTGAGATGGTATCTTGTTGTTGTTTTGATATGCATCTCCCTGATGATTAGTGATGAGGAGCATTTTTCCATGTGTCTTTTAGCCATTTGGATTTCTTCCTTGAGAAAGTTTCTATTCATTCCATAGCCCCATTATCTAATGGGGTTGGATATTTTCTTCTTGTGGAGTTCAACCAGTGCCTTGTAAATCCTTGATATCAACCCCTTGTTAGAAGGGTATTGGGTGAATATCCTTTCCCAATCGTAGACTGTTTTTGTATTCTGGTCATTGCATCTTTTTTTTAAATTTATTTTTTATTGAATCACCATGTGGAAAGTTACAAAGTTCTCAGGTTTATGTCTCAGTTATACAATGCTCAAACACCCATCCCTTCACCTGTGCCCATATTCCACCACCAAAGACCCCAGTATACCTCCCACTCCCCGCCTCCCAACCCCCATCCCTGCCTACTTAATTGATAAATTTCACTTCATTTTCACTTTACCTTGATTACATTCCATATTTCAACACAACATTCACTATTGTTGGAGTTTTCCCCAAAAAAATATAGCCCTACTGCCCATGCAGCATTTGATAATTAGTTTTCCATTGCTGAAACTGGAGAGATATGAAGTCCCGTTGTTTCAAGTACATAGAGTTTTCACCCCTCCTTCCCACGCCACCAAGTTTGTGCCTGCTTAATGAATAGTCCTCATATTATGGCTGACACCACGCCGCCCTACGAGAAAAAAGGATATTTCCAGTCCTCTGCCGGCGTGGGGCTATGGCTTAGTTCAGTCTAGAGACATGGTTACACGTAGTTTCTGGGACCGGAAGTAGTCTAGTTAGGCTCTGGATTCTGGTTGATCAGCAACATCGCGGCCACTCAAAGTGTGGCCACCCGGGTAGCGTCTCAGCGGAGCATGCGCTGGTATTGGCCCAAGACTTCCCAAGCGTCCGCTGTTCAAAGTATATAGTTTTGTTTTTTTTCCCCTCCCATTCCCGCGCCTCTAAGTTCGTGCCTAACTAATAAACTTCATAATATGGTGGACACCACACCGTATTTCTCCCAGAACAGGGAAAAGAACCAAGAAAGAAGGATATTTCCTCACCTCGGCCGGTGTGGGGCTTTGGCTTACTTCACAGTCTAAAGAAATAGCTGCTACTTTGATTACCTTCAATATTTCAACAAAAAACATGGTACTATTATTTGGAGTTTCCCCCCACAGTAAGATCTGCTAAAAAGGAACCTTTTCACGTTGCTGACAATCAGGAGATATTAGGTCGCGCGGCTGCTGCCGCAGCCGCCCGGTTTGGGATTCCCATATGAATTCCAGGGAAAATTCTTTTGGTAATTGCATCACTGCAATCTTTTACTTCCCTTTCTTGGTGCTCATATGATGGAGAAGCCTGGAGAGAAGAATGTGCCCCACTGGAGGCCCATGGGCCAGTGGTTCTGATCACACAGTTTGGAGGCATTTTTGGGGTGCTGCTCGTGTCCAAAGGAGTTCAGTTGCCTCCGGGGTCGAGCTCGCGCGGTGGCAGAAAAGAATGTACCACATGGCGCTGTGCTTAAATATCGGCGCAGGGTGGATCCGGAAATCCCGCCCCCTCGGCTTTCCTGGACTTCCACGAGTATCTGCATACTCTAAAAACCGGCAATCACCTCGCTGCATTCAATAAGAGAGAGTTGAGAGAGAAAAGACCATGCCCCGCTGGAGGCCCAGGGGCCAGTGGCTCTGATCACACAGTTTGGAGGCATTTTGGGGGCGCTGCTCGTGTCCAAAGGAGTTCAGTTGCCTCCGGGGTCGAGCTCGCGCGGTGGCAGAAAAGCTGGTCATTGTATCTTTTGAGGTACAGACTCTTCTCAATTAAAAGTAGTCCCATTTGTTTATCTCTGTTTCCACTTGCCTGGTCAGTGGCGAGTCCTCTGATCAGCATAGAAAGTATCACGTTAAGTGAAATGAGACAGAAAGGGAGAAACAGACATAGAAAGATGCACTCATTTGTGGAATATAAAGTAACAGAATGGGAGACTAACACCCAAGAATAGTAGAGATAAGTACCAGGAGGATTACTCCACAGCTTGGAAGCTGACCTCACACGCTAGGTGAAGAAGCAGCTCTGATAGAGAAAGGATCACCAAGCAAAGGGTGCTAGGCAGACCCACTAGGGATGGGAGATATGGGTTGAAAATAGGCTGTAGACTGAACATGATGCCTACTTAATACCTCTGTAGCAAACCACAACACCCAAAAAGAGAGAGAGAACAAAAGGGAATGCCCTGCCACAGAGGCGGGGTGGGGTGAAGGGGACAGGGTGAGGGAGGTGGGAGAGATGCTGGGACCTCGGGTGGTGGAAAATGGGCACTGGTGGAGCAATGGGTACTCGATCATTGTATGACTGAAATGTAAGCATGAAAACCTGTAAGTCTGTAACTTTATCTCACGGTGATTCACTAATAAAAAATATAATAAATAAAAAAATGAACTAAATGTTTTCTTAAAAAATAAAAATTTCAACCAAGATTCCTACCAAAGAAAAAAAACAGAAAAAAAAGATAAAAGCAGCAGCAGAAGAAGAAAAAAAGAAGGAGAAGAAGAAGGAAGAAAAGAGAAATCCATGTGGGTGGCCAGGATATAATAAAGAGGCTTGGGCTCTTGCCTTTCGTGCAGTGACTGGATTTTGTCTCTTTCCCCCCATATAGCCACTCATGCTGCTACGAGTGATACCTGAGCACAGAGCCGGGAGTAAGCCTTGGGCACCACCAACTATGCCCCCCCAAACAAAAAACACAAGCAAGCAAGCAATAAAAACACCAACAAAAAACCCTACTTATTTTAGTTCTTATTGTTAATAAGTGACTCAAATTTGAGAGCAATCTTCTGAAGTCAAACATAATATCACTGACAAAAATGTAACCCAGCAACCTAATGTGGTACTCACAGATAGGCAGAAATTCTTTGAACTCTTCTGCTAAGCAAATGCCATAAACTTATTGTTTAGAAAATGCAAATTTACCTTCTCAAAACTCCTGTTTTCTAGATTTTGCTCTTCAAATACTTGAACTTTCAACATAATAATCTTTTTTTAGATACAGAGTCATTTCCTTTTGTCTTTAATAAATAATAAAAGCAAGGACTGTCATTTGTTTGGTCACTGAATCTGGTTGACATTTGTTGCTTGTTGTGAATGTTCGAAAAGATAATTTCAATTCTTTCCTGGAAAATAGCAAGTTGAAAGGTTATATATGCATATATAAATACATATATATTATATATGCATATATAATATATAAAAATATAGTAAATACATATATAACTGTCACTGTGACTGTCATTGTCATCCCGTTGCTCATCAATTTGCTCGAGCGGGCACCAGTAATGTCTCCATTGTGAGACTTGTTGTTACTGTGTTTTGCGTATTGAATATTCCACAGGTAGCTTGCCAGGCTCTACCTTGCATTCGAGATACTCTCGGTAGCTTTCCAGGCTCTCTCAGAGGGACAGAGGAATCGAACTCGGCAAGGCAAACACCTCCCTGCTGTGCTGTCGCTCCAGTCCTCTATCTTTTCTATGTCAAGAAATTATGACACTAAAGACAGATGTTAAAGACCAAGTAGTAATTTAGTTTATAGAAGCAGGAAGAGAACAAATGACTTTTCCTTTACCCGATGCATGAATAATTCTGAATAAAATTTTTCCACTTCCTATAAGTCATTCTCTATTTTTGAATAAGACACCCTAGTTTTCCTACCTCTAGTTTCATGGTGTAAGTATGATGAGTACAATAATCTGTTTCTTAGGAAATAATTAACGTACATTAATAAATGTTTATAAATCATACAAAAATAAGTGGAATAAATGGAGATTCAGAAACAATAAGTTAAAATTAAAATAATATTTCAAACAAAAGTTTTAAGTATGGAATATGGATGTCTATATACTACTCATAAGACATTATAGAGCATTCTCATAAATTCATATGTGCTGATGTTTAAAAAATATTAGCAAAGCCAATATGGTGATAGCCTTCTATGAGAGAGACCAAAGTTATACCTGATACTCTCCTGAGCCCTGAACATAGAACCAGGAATAGAACCAGCATAGAACCTGGTTCTATGGGCTTCCTCAGAATGCATCTCCCCAAAAATCAAACAAGCAAACAAATAAGTAAATAAAAGAAATAATAGTCCTGGGTAAATAGAACAGTATATGATGTGCTTGAATTTCACACTGGCAACTAGGGTTCAAACTCTGCATCCTTTACAGATCCTCAATACTGCCAGGGGTGGTCCCTGGGGACAGAGCCAAGAGTGAGAGGAGGCAGTAGAACTCCTTGTTTTGTCTGTTTCTTAAAAGTAAGAGTTGATGTTTTGGATAGGCAGGATGCCATGCTGGCTTCCATTGACATTTTAGATGGTCATATGTTTGCTCTGCATCCCTTCCTAGTAACAAGGCTTTTAGCTTAGTTTCTACCTGAAGGCAAATAGGTACAAAGGAAATGTGTATACATTTCTGCCCATTCTTTCTTTGAATATTTAATAATATAGCCATTGTTTCTGCAAA
The DNA here is from genome assembly GCF_027595985.1 of Sorex araneus. Classification (NCBI taxonomy): domain Eukaryota; kingdom Metazoa; phylum Chordata; class Mammalia; order Eulipotyphla; family Soricidae; genus Sorex; species Sorex araneus. The sequence goes on along the minus strand of NC_073303.1, from coordinate 186,985,551 downwards.
AGCAGCTCTTCAAAGAAAAAAAGCATATTTTGTTCAGATACAATTTATCAACCAGTAGCAAATTAAATTTGCCTTCTTGGTGTTAGCCTTTCCTGTCCCTTTGAAGTATGGTTTGAAACACACCTCAGGAGAGTCTCGTAGTTATGGGTAGGAGACATATTTTCATTCTAGAAATGAAAAACAATTTTTTTGGAATGTACTAAACCCTGATAATCACCCACAAACACCAGAAACACTGCAAATATCATGAGGAACCCTATGCAAATAATCCTTGAATAACAATTATATTAGTGTTGCTGATGTCCATATCATCAAGATTTTGCTTATAATTATAGACTTTGTCCAAACTTTACTGACAGGCTAGCAGTCTGCTGTTCACGGAAAGCATTTCTGATGGCATAAATACTTAACATTCATCTGTCTTATCTGCCTTATATACATATTCTTATGATAAAGAAAAAATGTTATTTAAAATAATGAGGAAATATATTTATAATACTATATATTGCATTTATTAATAGAAATTTTATGCTACATGCATATTAAATGTTTATTTAGACAATTGAGATGAATTGTCATGATCAAAATGAACATTGTGTCTATGATATAGAATAATGAATGCATTTATGCATTGCTAATACTTGACATAAAATTGTCATAAATTATACTTATAAGTGTAATTCATGCATTGATAGAAAAACAGAAATACTTCTGGTTGGCTAATATTGTCTACATAACTACTGATGGGAGACTTACTCCAGTGATTTTAAACCACAGTTGTAAGGATCAGTATCAGTCTGCAGAAATATCCTAATAGTCCAAAAGTTACTGTTGCTTGACCATTATTTTCAGCCATAGATTTTTAGATATAAAAAGGTTAAAAACTACACAACTTGTCTAGACTAGTTAAGTCCTGAAAATCTTCCCTGGAATGTTCAATGAATGCATTGAAAAAAAATAATGTATAAATCGACCCACAGAGTTTAAACCTGTGTTGCTCACAGGTCAGCTATATAGCAAATCAGTTACTCCCAAATACCAAGGCAACTCAGCATCTCAATCCAGGTAATCTCAAGTTTAACTATGAACCCATTATAATAGAAAATTACATATACTATTTATATGAGTATATATATATAAGTATATACATATTCTCTTTCTTAATCTATATTCTTTACTATGAAAACTCTCTGTCTTCTTTCTCTCTTTAAAATTCTCTAGATGGGTAGTGACCACTTGTAGGCTAAATAAAGTTTGGTTTTGTCAGTAAGTTATTTTTACATTGTTATAAAACTACTGGAATTTGGTGATTGCAATTAAATTTTATATAATACATGAAAGCAATTTTTATGTTAATTTATAAAACTGAATATACTAAATTTGCTCACTTTTTCCATAAAGTACAATATAACAATTGTGAAGTATATATAAATGAGTTAAATCAAAGATTGTTGTCATGGGTGCTTCACAATCAAGAAAGTTATATAAGTATTTTCCTACCAGCAATTGACATGGGTGCCTATAAAATCATATGAAATTAAGTTTTCTTCCTAAAGAAAACAAAAATGTAAACTGCAAAAGTTTTTCTGTACCCAGAGAGAAGCAATTTTTACTATGTTCTTTACACTTTATGATTTTTAAACATAATTTAAAATAGGTTTTTATAAAAGTTCCTTATTTCTAAGTTGCATTTTCTAATAACCATTATTATTGAGAGGCTTATCTTTATCACATTGCAACATTTTTTTTTCCCTTATGTTTATTCTTCACCTGTGATCAGTATCACTCTTTTTTTTATCATTCTCAAACTTGTCATAAGTGTGAAATAATAAATTAGCCTATCTTTTTTAACTAACATCTTTGAATATCCTGAACAATATTAGGCAAGACTGTTTAGTTATTTAATTTATTGAAGAGGAATAATAATAATTCAATTTGCTTGCATACATCAAATTCTAATTATCTTTAAAACCACAAGGTATTTTGAGGGTTCCTTTGTATACCAATTTACAATAGAATAGAAAAAAAGAAAATTTGACAATTTAAATATAAAGTCTTGGAAAAATATGTCTAACATATAATATAATTATGTTACAATCATTAAAATATATTTTCTGTTAAGTGATTGAAGAATATCTCTGTTTAAGAAAAACTAGTGGTGCTATAATATTTGGGCTGGAATGATAGCACAGCAGGTCGGGTGTTTGCCTTGCAAGCAGCCAACCCAGGTTCTATTCCTCTGCCCCTCTCTGAGAGCCTGGAAAGCTACTGAGAGTATCTTGCCCACACGGTAGAGCCTGGCAAGCTTACCGTGGCATATTCAGTATGCCAAAGAGAGTAACAAAAAGTCTCAAAATAGAGACATTACTGGTACCTTCTCCAGCAAATCGATGAGCAACGGGATGACAGTGATGATGACATCTATAATATTTAATTTATAAAACTATATTTATTACAATTCAGAAGCCATAATGCCAAATATAAAATTAAATTAAAAAAATAAAACCTCATCCAAGGATTAGTTGAAATGCGTTATTTGACTAAAATAAAGCATAACTAATTGTATACACAAAGATGGCTTTATTGTTATTTAAATATTTCTTATTAGTATGTTTAAAAGTTAGGAGCATTCATAACACGGTTTTTATAATAAATTAAATTTCCAGTGATTAAATCTTATAACGTGTGTGATTATTCAATGTAAGATTAGATTCTCTATTCTAACAATATAGTTATCAATAAAATACCCAAATTTCTTTAGATTTTTCATTTACCAGAAGTAAAGATAAACTTCCTTCAGAAGTCTAATCAGTTTCTGAAATGTCTTATACCTAGTCCTTCAATGCTTTGGAAATAACTGCATATACTAAGAAAGTATGAACTTGAAGTTTAGTGGAGATAATCTTCTCAAGAAACTCCAACATCCGCTCAATTAAACTAGGCTTTAGAAAAATGCTTGAATTGATATTTTCTTGATAAGCAACATCATCTATTTTAATAAAATATGAAAATATAAATACCAAAGCCTAAATCTCACTTTTCTGCGTAAACTGTGTAAACTGTGATTCCACATATAAAAGGCCAAGTGTTAATTATAGGCACATGCACCTTGTTTCAAGTTTAATAGTCCTTGTTTTTATAAAAAGCAATTCCTGTCTGAGCAGTTGATTCAAAATTTGGAGAAAAAAAGAAAATGAAATTCTGTTAAAGGTGAAAAAAAAAAGCAGCTAAGAATATGATACTGGAGTATGACATGCATTGTGTTACAATGCAGATCCATTTTGAAGTATGCAGTTTTCAAAAATAGTGAATTGCCCATTTCTCCGCGCCCGCACCCCCAGAATGACTGACGAAGAGGATGGAGCTGCTTGGGACACCGGCAGCCCACCAGCAACCTGCAGTATGTGACTTGAGAGTTTCCGTCAGGTCCCCCGTGCGGAAATCTCTCTCTCTCTCCTTCAATTTTTTCCCTGGACTCTAGACAGAAACCCAAAACCGCGCGGCCGCAGCAGCGGCCGCGCGACCTAATGTTATCTTAGTATCAGCAGTATGTAATGGTTCCTTCTTAATGGGTCGGACTTTTGTGGGTGATCCTAACAAGAATAGTAAGTATTTTGTTGAAATATTGAAGGCAATCAAAATGGTAGCCATCTCTCTAGACTGAACTAAGCTATATCCCCACGCCGGCTGAGAAGAAATATCCTTCTTTCTCGGGAAGAAACGTGGCGTGGTGTCAAACATAGTGTGATGTCCATTAAGCAAACAGACCTGGTGGCGTGGGAATGGAAAATAAGGGGAAAATTAGGTACATGGACCAGTGGGACGCTGGTGGTATCTCGAGCCGGAGCCGATATCAGCGCAAGAGCTTTGGTTCCAGAAACTGCTTGCAGACACTCTACTAGACTATCAACTAAGCCAGAGCCCCACGCCGGCTGATGACGGGAAATAACCATCCTCTTCGGTTTTTTTTCCCTTTGTCAGACAGCGTGGTGATTACTAAACAGGCGTGAACTCGGTGGCGCGGGGCAAGGGGGAAAAAGAAAAGTTATGTAACAAACAGCAGGACTTAATATCTCTATATGCTTAGTAATGGAGAATTATCAAATGCCTCATTGGCAATAGGACTGTCTTTTTCTTTTTGGGGGAAACCCCAGCAACGGTAGTGAGTTGTGTGTTGAAACATGGAATGTAATCGAGATAAGCGCAAATGAAGTGAAACTTATCACGTATAAGGGTGGGGACTAGGGAGGTGGGAGGGGGCGGCAGATATACTGGGGGGGTTGGGGATGGAAGATGGGCACTGGTGAAGGGAGGGGTGTTTGAATATTGTATAACTGACATAATCCTGAGAACTTTGTAACCCTCCACTTGGTGATTCAATAAAAAAATAAAAAAAAATAGTGAATTGTTCTTTTTAGGCTAAAAGTGTATGCAAGAGGGTGGGAGAAAGATGTGAATCTATAGCTAAGGAAACTGAGAGCTGAAAAAAAATTTCAAAATAGGCAAGTTGAACCATGCCCTGACTTTCAAAGCAGAAAAGCTGAAACCAATGTACTTAGAACTTTATCACTATGTATCATAGACTAGCTTCTAAAGTATTGAAGTCACCTCTCCCACAAATATTTATTACAAGAAAAAGCATTACTTTGTTTGAACAGTTTATATACTTGCAATTGTGTCAGTGGAGTGAGGGAAGTATTATGGAATTTTAGTAGTAAAATTAATATATATAACACATTTATTTTTTATACTCCACATTTTTAACATACTTGTTTTAAATTTTTTTATGCCTTGTTTGTTTGTGGGGACACGAGGCACTGCTCAGGGAAATTCCTGGCTCAGTGCTCAGAGATCACTTCTGATAAGACTCAGGGACCATATGTGGTAAGTGGATATAATTCAGGCTGGCCTTGTGCAAGGCAAGCACACTATCAAGTCAGTGTACTAATACCAGCCCAAACATACAAAATTTTATTATGCAATTTCCTTAATTTTATAAAAGTGTGCTATTTTTAATAAGAATTAAGATAATACAACTGCTGACAATCTGAATTCACAGCAATTTTCCTAAGTTCAAAATTACAACTTCCATACTCTGAAACCCTTAGGGTTTTGCCCAGAGATTCTCTATAGAGCTTTCTTTCACTTGCAGAATGAAGCTCAATAATCCAATTACATTTCATTAGAAGTATGTTTTGATCATCTTTGACTTTAATAGGATAATCAACTAAGTTTGAAAGCTTTACTCACGCCAATTGAAATATCATTGATATATAGAATCAATCTTTCATAGCTGCATCTTTTTTGAAAGGAGCTACACTGATAAAATCTGACTTTTATTCTATGTTTCTATTCTGAGATAACAAGGAAATCTTTAATATTAGTCCTAAAGCCCCTAAAAGATAACAAGTTTTTTGCTCTTTCTCCTAGAGTAAATCCTTCACAGTGTCATGGAACTGACAATTATTATATTGCAAACATCCTGACATATAAAATATCACAGGTAATTTTTTTCAACTGCAATTTAAACTCTCAGAAATTTCTGTTAGACAACCTGTAACTGAAAGAATATATAGAATTCCTTCATTTTCTTCAAGAAGTTAAAAAAATTTATATTTTTTCTTTCATGAAATATCATGAATAATAATCACTAATTTCTAAGACAATTTTATTATAGTACCAGCCATAATTTTTAATTTTTATATTTAATAGATAAACATAATTTTCAGTGATTAAGATGTATATTATATATGCATAAAGGAACCAGTAGAGGAACTCAGCTGTGGGGGACCCTGGACCGAGAGATCTCCAAGGCTGCTCAGATCGGGACTGGACCTCTCCCACCCAGATTCCCCATTTTCCAGTAGCGAGGCAGTCACACCCATAAACTGCCACCAGCTCCATGTAATCTCATCAATGTCCAACATCCAGAAACTATAAAACCAAGCTCGTGGAAGCATAAGACCAAGATGTGGCCGCACAACATCTGATAGCCTAATTCTCCTTCTTGGAGAACCTGGTAAGCTACCAAGAGTTTACTGCCCACATGAGGAAGAACCTGGCAAGCTCCCCCATGGTGCATTCATTTGCCAAATGCAGTAACAATGATGAGTCTCATTCCTATAACCCTGAAGAGCCTCTAAAGCAGCATCATTGGGAAGGACGAGTAAAGAGAAGCTGCTAAAATCTGAGGGCTAGGATGAATGGAGATGTTACTGCTGCCTGCTTGAGCAAATTGATGATCAATGGGATGATAGTGATACAGTGATATATATGTGCATACAAAAATCACATATTGTACTCTATTTGCTTTTGGTAGGAAAAATAAATTTCAGTACAGTTGCATCAATTATCACAAACTAGCAAGAGAACTGGTTAGCAAATTTTGATTTGTTTTGGTGTTTGAGTCACACCACTACTCAGGGCTTACTCATCGCCCTGAACTAAGGTATCAATCATGGGGGGAACCATATGGGTTGCTGAGGAGCTAGTCCAGGTCAGTCACATGCAAGGTAATAGTCCTGCCTATTGTACTATTTCTTTGACTATCTGTTTAGTAAATTTTAAATTAGAATAATTGAAAATAGTTTGAAGAGTTGCTCTTGTTTCTTAAAGTTTCTGGAAATTCATGTATGAAATGAAATTACAGGATCTCTACATTATCTCAGGTTGCATATATCTGTTATGATCATCTTTGGTTAATCATCACTGTACTAGTCACCATTCTTACATATCTGCAAATAGTTGTAATAAAAATATTCACTGATTTAATGGTCATGTGTGATATATATATTGGGCTTGAGAGGGTATGGCATTTGCCTTGCATGCGGACTACCCAGGTTTGATTCCTCATTCTCTCAGACCCTGGCAACCTACTGAGAGTATCTCACCCACATGGCAGAGCCTGGCAAGCTACCCGTGGCATATTTGATATGCCAAATACAGTAACAATAAGTCTCGCAATGGAGGCATTATTGGTGCCCACTCGAGCAGTGACAGTGACAGTGTGATATATAAAACAAATAAGTTTTATGGAATTACAACAGAATTTAACACAATTTTATCTAATCTAACATAAAACTCAAAATAATTTACACAAATTGAATAATACTTCCTTGCTCATCTTTTTTAAAGGAATACTTTTTTGCATTATTTTACATAACATTACATTTCAGTATAAAAATTAAATTATCTCACAGAAAAGTGTACAGAAACTTTAATTTTAAATTCTATATTTCATTTATACCATTCAGAAGCCAGTTGTTAAAGATCACTGTCACTGTCATCCCATTGCTCATCGATTTGTTCGAGCAGGCACCAGTAACGTCTCACATTGAGAGACTTATTGTTATTATTTTTGGCATATCCAATATTGGATATGGATATCGTTAAAGATAAAATTTGGAAAATCTCTAATTCACGCATAGTCTATTGAGATATTCATTTTTCAGCTTAAACATTTTGATGATATAGTAGGCAAATCTCATTGATAGATATAGGTATATCAATATATGCATTCATGTGTGTATAAGTATATAAATATTAAAAAGTACATGTGAAAATTAAATATGTGCATAAAATATATACATATGAAAGGAATGTATATGGTTTTCTGTTAATTAAAAATAGGTAGAGACCAAACTAATTCAATAAATGATATTTAGATAAAATATGTGTCAATTAAGAACTGAATAAATGTTTTTTAGAGAAACGTAACCTCTAGATTTTATATGTAAAGTCTAAAAGCAAGATAACACAATTGCCTCATCCATTTGAGTGTTTATGTATTATTGTGCTTCATATATTTTTGGCCACTGAATCACTTAGGATATACTTCAACCTGGTATTTCTCTTTTTAAATGAAAGGAAGATAAATATTCATTCAGGTGAGCTAAACACATTGTTTCAAAGCACATCACCACAAAGTATGGCAATGTACCTATTGTGCAATCCAATTAATGAGATATTGTGTAGGACCAAAGGTAAGTGATCTTACATGGCCTTGTTCTTCTAAAGAAAACATCAAGTCAGAAGTGAAACAGTTGATTCCTTTATTGATTAAGTTTCAGACATGGTGCTGAGACATCAACACATTAATTAAACTGTCTCATACTTTGTTAATTATTCTCATCACTCAACTTAGCTGTGTTTTTCTGTGTGGGAGTATATGGGTGCTACGATAGAAAGGATATATAGCTCTATTAACATTATTGGTGGTTAATTATGAACTGAGTCAAATAGAAAATATTACTCACTATTCATCCCACATTTCTCTATTAATATTTTACAGTGTTCAAAAACCTATAAGAATAATTAGTGATTTTTTGAATATTATTCTCTCTCATAAGCTAATACAGTGAGCCTTCTTATAGTGTTTCTATGTAAAGCTGAAATTTGCTTAAGATAAACATTATTTACTTTAAAAACATACAAAATCTGTTAGGAAAATATTTTTTATCTATGCACTGAATAATTTGCATTTGTTGGTTTTATTAGAATGAGTAAGATAAAAAAGTGACAATTATCAAATTATTAGTAGTGGAACTTTTTTATTTCTATAAGTAATGGAAAGGTAGTAAGATTGTGAAAATAAAAGTATTCAATCCTCTGCTCCTAAAGACTATGATCTGAGAGGTCTTCTAACACATTGTGGCACCCAGAGCGGCTTCTTACAGAAATGCATCTAAACTGTGAACTGAGCTCATATATTCTTCATTCTCAGCAATGAAAATAAATTATCAAATGATGCCTTTTCAGCAGGCCTGAGTGTTGGGGGAAAATTCCAAGCAATAATAGTGAGTTCTCTATTGAAATATTGAATGCATTCAAAGTATAGAGAGAATAAAGTGAAGATCATTAGCTACTTAGCAGGGGGCTGGATGGGAAGGGTATATTGGGGTTCTTGATGATGGAACATGTGCACTGGTGAAGGGATGGGGGTTTAATCATATTATATAATGATATATAACTGAGACATAAACCTGAAAGCTTTGTATTTTTTCATGGTGATTCAACAAAATAAAATTTTTTTAAAAAAGTATTCAATCCAATAAAAGATTGGATTTTGTTGTAAAATATATTCTTTTTCTCCTAATTTTAATTTATCTCATAGTACAGGTATCAAACCATATGCTGATAAGAAATAGGTCTCGAAGTGTTTGATGCTCTATATTATCTTGTGATTGAACGCAAATTTATAAAATATATAAAATCATAAGACAAAAATATCCTTTGGGGCTGGAGTGATAGCATAGCGGGTAGGGCATTTGCCTTGCACGCGGCCGACCCGGGTTCAAATCCCAGCCTCCCATATGGTCCCCTGAGCACCGCCAGGAGTAATTCCTGAGTGCAGAGCCAGGAGTAACCCCTGTGCATCGCCAGGTGTGACCCAAAAAGAAAAAAAAAAGATCCTAGAATGGACATTGAAAATATATTTCAATAATGTAATTTTACAACTGAACACATAAAAAGACCTTAAAGGTAGAGCTGGAAATAAAACACATACATTTTGTGCCCCTCACCAAATTATTCTAATCTGATTAAATATTTGCATAATAATGAATATTTTAAACCTCCTAACATTAATGTGTCTAATTTTGTCATCATACAAATAAAGGCTCTTACTTTGGCTATATTTTGGAACAGTTCACTGAAGGTTAACATTGCAATGTTCAATCAATTTCACTTTTTATGATATTTGGAATTCATTTTGAAGATTCTTCTAATATTTTTAAATAAAAAATATGAATATTATACACTCATTTATGAAATAGAAAAATAAAACAGGAACAGAGAAGGAAACAGATTACAGAGCTGTGTGTGTCAGAGGAAGAGAGGCGTCCAGTTTACTGAAGTAAGAAGATATTGGTACTTTGGGAGAGATTGTGATCTGAGACATATTGTAAGGCCCCAGCAGCCGACCTCCACTACCCCACCACTGCCACACTCCAGGACGCTTTCCACACGCTCCGGCTGAGCCTCACCCATGAGTGAACATATTCCTGAACCGCATGGCAGCACAACACATCGTCATAAAGTGATATATATATGTATATGCCTCATATACATATATATGTATACACACACACATATATACATATATATATATATGCCTCTTGGAGAGCTCAGCAAGCAACCAAGAGTATCCTGCCCGCACAGAAGAGCCTGGCAAGCTCCCCTTGACGTATTCAATATGCCAAATACAGTAACAATAATAGGTCACATTTCACTGACCCTGAAAGAGCCTCAAATTGTTGGAAAGATGAGTAAGGAGAGGCTGCTAAAATCTCAGGGTTGGGATGAATGAAGATGTTACTGGTGCCCACTTGAGCAAATTGATGAATAAGGGGATGACAGTGATACAGTGAAACAGTCTTAATAAGAGGTCTTCATACAAATGTAGTTGGTGGTCAACAAAGCACCCAAGATCTAGTTTTGAGGAAAAAATTATCACTTTTATAATTATTGGCTTTGGCTCCCATAGAAAGTGTCTCTGGTCATCATCACATATTTTTATGGAACTAGACCATCAAGATTCAGGACAAGTAGCAACTCGACATGTTCAAATCTCTGTTCAAATCTCTGTTGGTGCTTAATAATTGAATCAAAAATCAAATTACCTGAGATAGAAACCCCATAATCAATATGCGAAGGCACAACCTGTAAAGCCTATATAAGCAAAGAAGAACAAATTGGAACAATTACTGGAGCATTCTATCATTATCTACCCCTTCTGCCAAAGATGTAACTCTTCCCTGTATTTAAAAATTATATTTTCTCTTGAAAATGCCAAATCTTATCATTTACTCAAAACATCGGTCTTCATTTCTAAATCTGTAAAATAGTGTCCTACTGGATATAAATAAGTTACTACATTCAACAAAAAATATCTGTTCTAATCCAAATTACGGTTATGATGCAAACATAGAAGAGTCGTATTTGAGAGTCAGAAAAAATACTATATATATTCTCTAAATTGTAGAAGTTGTAAAATCAAATTGGGAAAATATGTCATCATCGTCTATCTCAGGGATAAGGGAATTCCTTATTTTTATATTTTTATGGTGTCTGGGGCTACTCCTGAGGATAATCAGCTGGACAGTGCTAACTCTGCTGCTTAAGTACTAGTTTTCAATGGTGCTGGAGTCTTGAGGTAACATGAAGTGCTAGAGATCCATCTCAGGGATTCTTGCAGTCAGGCATATAATTCATGCCTTTGACTTTTCTCCATGGACAGGTTGCTCCTTAGCTAGAGGCTTTTGATTTCTAGGGATGACTCTGTATTTTCTTCATAGTTCTTCAGCCTATTTCTGTGTTCCATTATTTATCACCTTCCTTAACTATGTCTTGGGATAGGAAGAGGGGGTCACTGGAAACTATTTGCAGCATTTGAAACAGTCTTATACATTTTATTTATTTAGTTACTTATTTTTTTGCATTTCCCAGTGCCAACTCCTGGCTCTTCACTCAGTAATCAAGCCTAGCAGGCTTGAGGGACCACATGAGGTGCTAGGGATGAAACCCAGGTGAGGCACATGCAAAGTAAATCCATTATCCATTATCCACTGTACTATCTTTCCAGTTGCCAGCCTCAGACATTTTAGATGTGATTAAAAAACATATTTGTTGCTTTGGCTTCATTGAAAAGGATTTTCTAGATAGCAGATTTCTATGGTTTTGATTTTGAAATCACTGTCACTGTCATCCCGCTGCTCATTGATTTGTTCGAGAGGGCACCAGTAACGTCTCCATTGTGAGACTTGTTGTTACTGTTTTTGGCATATCAAATACACACAGGTTGCTTGCCAGGCTCTGCTGAGTGGACGAGATACTCTCAGTAGCTTGCCGGGCTCTCCAAGAAGGGTGGAGAAATCGAACCTGGGTCAGTCACGTGCAAAGCAAATGCCCTACCAGCTGTGCTATCCAGACTAAATATTTTGAAGAATGTTCTTTGTCCATATTTTCTAAATAACTGATGCTTTCAAAATGTAGCCCTATAGCACTGTTGTCCCATTTTTCATTGACTTGCTCGAGTGGGCACCAGTAACGTCTCCGTTGTGAGACTTGTCATTACTGGTTTTGGCATATTTAATATGCCACGGGTAGCTTGCCAGGCTCCGCTGTGCAGGCGGGATACTCTCGGTAGTTTGCTAGGCTCTCCTAGAGAGATGGAGAAATGGAACCTGGATCGGTCACATAGAAGGCAAATGCCCTACCTACTGTGCTATTGCTCCAGCCCTGGGTATAGGGGCAAAAGACTATTTGAACCATCTAGTAGCTGGTTCCCTCCAAAGTTTCTCTCAGGATAGCTGGCACTTTCGCATGACCAACCATGCATTTTATCCAGGAAAGCGAAGATTAGAGGTCTTGGAGCCGAAACTTTAGAAATGTAGGCTATAAGAAACCAAATTTGTCAAGATATCTAAAGAAATACATAATTGACTGTAGCTAGCATGTATTTTTTGGTTTTAGAAGTCTTAACAAAGGGCTTCCTAGTCAAATTAATAATTAGGTATACTCTTCTAGACAGAATTTTGCTTTTAAATGTCTTAATTTTTTGCTTAGTTATTTACTTGTGCTAGAGGAAAAATGCAGTGGGTAGGGAGTTTGCCTTGCACGAGGCCGACCCGATTTAATTCCTTCATCCCTTTTGGAGAGCCGGGCAAGCTACCAAGAGTATTTTGCCTGCAGGACAGAGCCTGGCAAGCTACCCATGGAGTATTCGCTATGCCAGAAACAGTAACAACAAGTTTCATAATGGAGATGTTACTGGTGCCCACTCAAGCAAATTGATGAGCAATGGGATAACAGTGAGAGTGACAGTGACTTATTTACTTACCATTTAGTCCATATTTATTTTTATGTTAGCCTTTTTAAGTCTTCCCTAACTATGTGCCACCACTTCAACATTGATTTTAACAGTTTTTTTTTTTTCTCACACACTTTTGACAGCTAAAACTCTTAAGAAAAAAATTGTTCACAGGTCGGCTTTTTTTCTGAGTTTTAAAATATCAAATATTACTAAATTGAATTGAATATTCTAGTATTGAATTTAGGGTAGTGTTATAATATTGAAACCTAAAATAACTGTATTATGAGCAACTTTGCCAATCATGTGATCATTTCAAATGGAAAATAAATACATATGTATATAAAAATTAATAAATAAATTTTCCTCCTTATAAGTATATTGGTTATATTATTGGATTTTTACTCATTAATGATCTCACTTTCACTTAATTACCTTAGTGTGTGAGTTTAAAAGATTCCATGAAGGGGGAGTTCAGCAAATGAGCTATAAAAAAGGCTCTTTATGAATCATACTTGGGAATGAAACATTTTCTATGATCCTCTGGTTTTGTTATTACTACAGTCAAAAATTTATTTTATTTTTTTAGTTATGGAATCTAATAAGTAGGGAAAATAAATCAAGTGGTTGGTTTTCTAAATAACCCACAAATTTCTGCTTCTATAACTTAATCTGAATACAAAGTTTGTGAATATCATTGGCACAACAATATTCAGTTGCATTGAGCAGATTTGATAGAAAACTATTAAGGGAAATACACAAAAACATTGCATTAGTGATAAATAAAATAAATTTATTAAGAATAGCTCATTATAAATAAAAAAATTAAAAAAGAAAAACTCATAAATATCTCCATTCCCTTGCATGATATATTGTTTTAATTTTTACACAAGTTTAACAATTTCCTCAGCATGGATTTAGACTGTATTAAATTAGTAATATCAAAAACAACATTCTTATAATTCCCTAATAAGAAATTGTATGTAAATAATATTCCCATTATTGTGTTATATGAATTATTGAATAATAAATGCTCAATTCTATTTAGTGAGGAATAAATTTTTTGCTTAGAAACGTAATAAGTATATGAAATACAAACTGAAAAATAAATTTTAATTTATACATGTTTATGTATTATGTATAATTTTGAAAATTGGGGTAGGTTAAAGATAAATAGTCAAGTACAAATTATTTAAGGACTTTAGGGAAGATTTGAAATATTGAGTACAAATCTTAGCATCTAAAATTTAGTATGGTTTTCATTAGAAACTAAGATCATTAATTTCTTATCCAAAGTAACAAAAATACAATAGAAGCACTATACTGTGGATATAGTTACTGTAAGTGTAACATGAATATAAACTAAAAAGTTGTTGATTTCTAAACTTTAAAAAAGTGAAAGAATTCCCCCATAAATATTGAATCACATGGCAGATGCTGATTCCTCTTCTTTCCTTATTGGTTATATATCAGAGCATATTGTTTTTTCTTATTATTTTAAATCAGTTTCAAACCCAATCTATATATTGATCCCCAGAAGAAATCTATTTCTATAGGGTAAAGTTAAATGTTTTGTATAACTTCTCTCATAAGTAATGATAGTTTATGCTTCTGATATTTTATGAAATCTGGAGGTCTTATATAACTTTGGTAATAAAATTTAAATGCAACAAATCTGGAATAACAAAATAGTTTATAATAAATAATAGGCCTGAAGTCATCACAGTGTATGAGGAGAGAAAATATATGCACTCTGGATTATGTGTTCCTACACCAAATGTTTACTTTGAATTTTCTACTGTTTAGTTGTTGTGCAAGGCCAGTTTAAGTAGAACTTTGAAAAACATTAGTGTTTCTTCCATCCTACACCTTAAAAAGAGATGACAATAATAGAAAGAGGATCACAAATATTATTTGAGTTTTATGTTTGAACACTTCAGGGTGTAACTCTGGTGGTTGCAGTAACCCTGAGTCCCCAGCTTTAGAGAATGTACTTTGTAAGGCTGTGTATTTATGTGAGTATCTCTTCTCAAAAATAATGACTGAAGGGCTGGAGCAATAGCACAGCGGGTAGGGCGCTTGCCTTGCATGCGGCCGACCCGGGTTCGATTCCCAGCATCCCATATGGTCCCCCGAGCCCCGCCAGGAGTAATTCCTGAGTGCATGAGCCAGGAGTAACCCCTGTGCATCGCCGGGTGTGACCCAAAAACCAATAATAATAATAATAATAATAATGACTGAAGGGGCTGCAGTGATAGTACTGAAAGGAGGGCACTTGCATTGCATGAGGTGATCCAGGTTATACCCCCAGTATCCCATATAGTCACTCAAGCACTGCCAGGAGTAATCCCTGAGCATTGACTGGTATGCCCCCTAAGAAAGATTAAAAACTAAAATATAATAAACAATTCTTAAAAATATTTTCAATTTGATTATCCAGACTTTTGAAAGTTGACATATATTTAGTCAGTTGCAACAAGATGTTGTAAGAAGCTATTTAATGTTATCAGACAAATACTTTAGTAACTTTAAATCTTCAGAGTGATGACATGTGTGGACTTGAGAAAAGAGAAAATATTTAAATCAACAAAATTATTTTAGCACTAAACAATTTGATAAAACTGAATTTGCAAATAGATATTGTTCCTTTGGCAGTCAAATGTTTTGTTTCTTGATATGCTTTGACTTTTTTTTAAATTAGGAACACAGCACAGATATATAGTTGTATTTTTAATAAATCTTAAAAGTTTCAACATATTTCTTACCTAGCTAATTTAATACTTTGCCATTTTTCAGCTAGACCTGTACCAAAGATTTAAAATCATTTGTAAAAAACAAACTATTTATGGTGGCTTTCTGTAACAGTATTCTGACAATATTTTTCAGTCTCAATATTCTGACAATATTTTTCAGTCTCAAGAGGGACACCTTTATATTTAAAAATCTAGAAATTATACCATTGAGAGATAAATAAAAAAGCACATTTTATTTATTTACTATGTTTTAATCAAGATACACCCAAAACTTTAGGATTTTAAGATTTAAAATATAGCATCTCAAAAGTCATTATTGACAGAAATATTTACATATAATTATTGGCCTTAATAAATATAATAGATTAAATTCCTTCTCTCTCTCTCTTATTTGTTTCAATTTTTTAACATGACGCCATACTTCACAAAGCTACTCATAATAGAATTTTTTTCAGCATGGATTGTTGCAACACCAACCCCACCACCAGTATTCCCAAGGTCCCTGCCATCCCCTAGCCTGCCCCATTGGCAGGCAGATAACAAATTTATTTCACATTTGTAGGATAACATTGGATTTTCCCTTCAGCCTTGCCACAGGGAACTTAGTTTACGTTAAAGCAATGTCCTTTCTGTATGGACACAGGAGACAGTTAATATTATGCTTTGTAACTTAGGAGTTGATTGACTCCAATAATATTTACTCTTGGGCATCTGCTTTCTTGACTCAGTTGCCCTTAGTCCCTAACACCCCCGAAGCAGGGTCCTGGTGAAGGACTGAATGGACCCAGGGCGAGCTGTGAGCTACCCTGGCATTGAAAAGCGCCAAAGCGCCACAGTACTAAACTATAAGTTGAGAGCATGGTCATAGACAAATGCTGTCATGATCCAAAAGTAAGGATGAGACTAAAACCCTGCAGGGGTTAGGAAGATTAACCTGGCCTGAGAACTGTGGTCTGGAATATAGACTGAATGTCCTCAGGAAGAACCAAACTTTAAATCTGATATATCTCCTACTGTGCTCATACAGAATGACATTGCTAGAAATATTTGAAGTAGATTTACTACAACTAAGTGGATTACTAGCTGAGGGAAGAAGAAATCGACACATCCCTTGATGGGATCCACCTTAAACGGACCTCCTAGTAATCTGTAGTAATCTCCTTAGGTGAGATTTTATCCTTGAGTTAATCTCCTGGAGGAGTGGTCTTGCCCCTCTTTGTTGATTCATTGATGTTCAACCCACCTTTGTGTCACCACCCTATGTGATTGCAATATAAACTAAGATTGTAAGAGTAGAGGGGGTGAGAGTCAGAAGTAGGGCTGAGAGTCAGAAATGAGGGTCAGAGTCACAAGCAAAAGGGCTTTAGAGAAAGAAGAAAAAGTTTCCAGAAAGAGAAATTAGAAGAGAGATCAAAAGAGGCCAGAGGAGAGATGAAAGAGACAGAGAGAGGTCAGAAGAGACCAGAGGAGAGACTACAAAGAAAGAGTCAGAGATAGGCAGAAGAGAGCACAGCAGCACACACAGAAACAGAGCACAGTGGAGGACTCATCCCGATCCAGTCCATACACAGTGGCTCGAGAGCACCAAACACGAGCAGTGAGAGAGAGAGATAGAGAGAAAGAGAGAGAGAGAGCCACTCCGAGAGTCTGCGAACACAGATCGCTGCACCCCTTCTGTGCGTGCACTTTTTTGTGTTTTAACTTATTGCTTACCTCAACAAAACTTTAAAAATACTCGGATGTGTTATGCATGAAACAGTTTCATTAGTGGTATTGTCCCCATGGTGCCTAAAATAAAATAAAAATTTAAAAAAAAAACTAAAAGAATAGTAGAGGGAAGGGTGTTGGATTTAATTAAGAAAATACAAATTATTTACATAACGTTGTATTTCTGGAAGGTTCTAAGATGTTTGGGGCTGACTCTGGAGTGCCCTTAAGGAGTTGGGCCAGAGCACCATCGCACTGGCACACCTCAACATTGAGCCATCTCACTCAGTTCCCTGGGTAATGTTGGAAGTCGCCTTGGGCTCTTGAGGACTTCTTTGGAATTCCCATGTTACTCACAATCACGACTTGGTATATCATAATTCTGTGTGGTATGTCATAGGTCTGTGTCTTCATCATCATGGTGGATATATAAAACAACGTATGTGACATAACTTCATAGAAATATATATGCATATATATATTCACATCCAGTCATTATAATTCAGTACTTATAAAACTGTTAAAATATAAATTAATTTTTATATTGTGCAAATGACAGCCGATTGTCTTTGATGATTTCTTATAATTACATAAGATGTTGCAAGAAATTGGTAATTACTTTCCTGGAATGGATGGCATAGTGAATACTATTTCCACGTAATCCAATCAAAAAAGTTGGAAATTAGTTGATGTCTATGTTGACCCATGTTTTGGTACACAAGAAAGCTGGTGTGAGCCCCAAATTTCAAAGGAATGCTTAAAATATGCCTTTAAACAATATTTTATTAAGAAGATATTTGACCCAGCAATACCCCTCCTGGGAATATATCCCGGAGAGGCAAAACGGTATAGTAGAGATGGCATATGTATTTCTGTTCATTGCAGCATTGTTTACAATAGCCAGAATCTGGAAAAAACCAGAGTGACCCAAAACAGATGACTGGTTAAAGAAACTCTGGTACATCTACACAATGGAATACTATTTAGCCGTCAGAAAACATGAAATTTGCATATAAATGGATCAACATGGAAAGTATCATGTTGAGTGAAATGAGTCAGAAAGAAAGAGACAGACATAGAAATATTGCACTCATATGTGGAATATGATGTAACTGAGAAGTACAAGTTGGCAACGATGCAACTTCTGGCAGATATCTCTCTTGACTTAGTTACTAAAATACTAAAATACAGAAACCCAAAACTGAGAGGCCGCTAAGTGTGGTAACTCAACCTCATACCTCTTCATCCTCAGCAATGGAAAACAAATTATGTAATGCTTCCTTTTCAGCAGGTCTGACTTTAGGGGAGAGACTCTCCAAACAATAATAGTGAGTTTTGTTGAAATATTGTATGCAATCAAAGTGAAAGTAAAGTGAAATTTATTAGTTACACAGGCGGGGGGGCTAGGGGCGTGGGGGGGTTAGGGGTGTGGGGGTGCGGGGTGGAGCTATACTGGGATTCTTGGTGGTGGAATATGTGTACTGGTGAAGGGATGGGTATTCGAACATTGTATAACTGAGATTTAAACCTGAAAACTTTGTAACTTTCCACATGGTGACTCAATAAAAAAATTAAAAAAAAAGAAGATAAAAAGGGAATATATAACTAGTTATATAATATGAGGATATAATTGCATTAATTGATAAAACTGAAAATGTCATTAAAACAAAAATAATATTTTCATTTAATAAGAATGTTATGGGTAAATTGAATCACAGACACTAACAAACACACATTAATAGTTTAGCAGATGACAATTGGGCTTGTGAGGTACACTAAAAATGGTAATGAATATTGGTAGACATCAAAACAAGAAAAATACTATATTTAACTGGATAATTTCATATGTAATAATCATATGCTTAATCTAGTGAGTTGTATCTTTTAAACAGAACATTTTGTAGATAAATAGTACTGTAAATATCACTGTCGTCCTATTGTTCATCGATTTTCTTGAGCTGGCACCAGTAACATCCCCATTGTGAGACTTGTTACTGTTTTTGGCATATCAAATACACCACGGGTAGCTTGCCAGGCTCTGCCATGTGGGTGGGATACTCTGGGTAGCTTGCTGGGCTCTCCGAAAGGGACAGAGGAATGAACCCAGGTTAGCCGCTTGCAAGGCAAAAGCTCTACCCTCTGTGCTATCATTCCAGTCCAAAAGACAAATAATCATCCAGCAAATATTATTTTCAGACCTGGAGAAAACTGTTTTCCCGATTTTGCTATTGCTGACCTTCTTGCGGTCTTCTCTTTTTTCATCTTCCTCCTCCTCACCCTCTTCCTCTCTTCCTCCTTCCTTCTCTAACTCTTCCTCCTCTTCTTTCAATTTCTTCTTCCCCTTCCACTTTCTTCTTCACCCTCATCTTTCCTCCTTCACAATGTCCTTCTACTCCTTTATTCTTTTATTGACTCTTCTGTTCTTAGTCTTCTGTAATTATTCATTAGATACCCCTTTGTCATTTATGGAGGGTCATTTCAAAATCCAATAGGAGTGGGACAGAGACATCTCTCTCAGTCTAGACCTGAAAAAAAGGGGGAGTCACTTAACCACCCAAGAAACTTAATAAATAATTCCCAAACCCTGTCCAGAAAATCTGAAAGTGTTATTATTATTATTATTATTATTATTATTATTATTATTTGATTTTAATTCTAACAGGCTTTCTGCCTCGTTTCCCTGATAAATACAAGGTACCAAACTGGGAGCCATAACACCTATAAAAGGTCACCAAGGCAGCATCATTTCAAGACTGGTTGCTGATATCCTGGGGTGGTTTTGCCACTCAGGTCAGGTTCCTTTTTTCAGGGAGAAATAGACTGACTTTGTCTAGAGTCAGTCCCACTGTGCGGGAAAACAGAAAACACAAAATGAAAAATCTCCTGCAGAAGGGAGGATTAGGAGAAAACTTGAAGCAATATATCACTCCAAGGGTTGAGTTTGTCTGCTTGGGACCAAATCGACCTATTAGGGTTGTGATAAATCAGTTGCTTCCAGTGATCACATGGGTACCAAAGGGTTAGGAAAAGATCGACCAAAAATAAGAATTGAAGGACTTGTTAATAGCAGGGTCTGGGCGATGAAAATAACTCTGGGAGCTACTTGTAACTCTGGGAAGTTGTACATAACAAAGTGTACCTATTACCTCTGTTCTTTGAAACACAGTGGATATAAAGCTGTGTGAAGAGTGAGCTTCAAGACTTGGTTTTTGTGTCATGAGCCAGGTGAAATCCTCATGCCTAAATCAAAAATCTGCTTCTTCCTCTTATCTCTTAAGTGTCTACAGTGTTTCCCGTCAAATTTCTCTAAACTACCCCTTGATTCTTTCTGCACTCCAGAAAGAGGTGAATTTTTCCACTCACAATTCCAATGCTGTTTTTATTTTCTGATTTCTCCAACTTGTTCATCTATTGTATGGAGTCTTACTTCATTTGCACTCATATTTATCTCTTGTAAGCAATCACTTGAACAAAAAATCTTAAGTCAATGCTTACCTGATCTCTTCTGAGAGATTGTTCAAGAAACACACATCTTCAATTTATTAACTCTTTTGGAGCTACAATTATAGAACAGGGGAAGATGGGGTTTGAAATAGTCAACTTAGATGAAAAGAAGTTTAATCTTTGCAATTAAACTTAAATCTTTTCAAAGAGTACTCTTTCCTCAGACCAAGACTTCCTGCTGATAAAGAGTAAATTACTTTGTAGACAGTTGGGGAATTTGAAGTTGTCTCAGATTCACTGGGACATACAGAGTTCTCCAGCACATAGCCCCAGGGAGAGCTTACTTTTGAACAGATGCTAATGTTTCATGCAATTTAGCAGTGGATATGGTAATGAAACAGTCTTAGTTAACTTGAGTCTAGAAGGGAGAGGCAACCTGTGTGAATTGATAATATTCACATTGAAACTGCCTGAAGGGTATGGAAATTGGCACCAGTCTAAAGTTGTTTAAAATTTACCAAGTACTTAAAATGTCTATTTGTAAATAAAAATGTCCTTTACTTTTATTGTTCTGTAAAGTTTTAACCATTATAATTGGTGTGGCAGAGACAAGCAATGACAACTTCATTTTTTTTTATGTGTGTGTGTGTGGGGGGGGGGGGTGTTGTCTTGTATATTCTTTCTTTCACCACAGCCATGTGGGACAAGAGGAAGAAATATTTTAAAAATAAGAAATCATAACTGAAACTACAAAGTGTTGCACAAAGTGACCATTTTTTTAATGTAATTCCTTGTAAAGTTGTTCAAAGAAAATGTACCCTGAAACATATCTGGTTTATAAGTCACTGATTTTTATATTCCTTAGGTCATAAAATAATGAATAGTGAATTTTTCCGAAGTTCCTCTTTTTTGTTTGTTGTTATTTTAAAATCACCAGCTACATTTCTAGCTTGCCATCAAGACCCCATGAAATTAACCTTTAGCTAAGGACATAATTGCGGCCCATAGAGTTTTGCTCTTGAGTTAGAGCGATGATAGCACAGCAGTAGAGCATTCACCTTTCACTCTCCCGACCCGTGTTCGATTCCTCCACCCCTCTCAGAGAGCCTGGCGAGCTACCCGTGGCGTATTGGATATGCCAAAAACAGTTATCAATAAGTCTCACAATGAGAGACGTTACTGGTGCCTGCTCGAACAAATCGATGAGCATCGATGAGCAACGGGATGACAGTGACAGTGACAGTTTTGCTCCTAAAATGGGCATTTTATCATTTATGATTACTGATTATTAAATGAGTCATTATAAATTTTCATATGCAAATTATTTTATGGAATAGATATTTTTGTTTCTGAATAATTTTCTAGGAGTCAGATAACACTGTCACATGCTAGGGATAAATTTACATGCAGTTTGGCAAACTTCCCAACTTAACTTTACAATTCCAAGAGTATATAAAACTTTTGGTGGCTTTATAAAGTCACAAACACTTGCAATTTCCAGTGATGATAATTATAGTCACTTAATGGATGATTAATTAAATCTTATTGACACCCACTCATTTTTATAACATTTAGAAAACTTCTTATATATTTATGCAAAACATTTTTGAAACTAATTTTATTTGCTTCCAATAGATTGATGATCCTAGATAAATTATGTAAATATATTACTGTGTGAATTAAAGTTTTTTTTAAATTATGATAATTTTATAAATTAAGCTGAACTCATTTATTGATATTAAACAATCTTTGTTTTTGTTAAGACGTAGTACTTACTATATCTCAAATACTTTACTAAAAAAATATATGTTAACTCATTATCTAAACAAGCTTGGTCATGTTTAAAAAGAAGACTAAATTTTTGTAAACTGAAGTATTAGAGCTTAAATTTCCTCAAATGATCTGTTTAAAAATCCATTCCATTGCACAAATAGTTGCTTTAATTGGTTATTTTAAGTCTTTTCATGTATATGCCAAATTTAAAATTACAGAAGTAAATCTAAGATTAGAAAGATTTAAAGTGAAATAAAGAGGCATTGAACAATAAATGGAAATAAGAAAACAAAACAAAACATAACAGAAATGCAGTTGATTTCTTTTAACAGTGTATGTATTTGTTATAAGCAAGAATAAACTATATCATCTTATGCTACTTTAAATTAAAATGGAGTTTCTTACTTGGGAAGCATAAATTAATCAGTATACATTTCAAATGTACTGTCACTGCACTGTCATCCCGTTGCTCATCGATTTGTTTGAGCAGGCACCAGTAACGTCTCTCATTGTGAGACTTATTTTTATTGTTTTTGGCATATCCAATTCGCACGGGTAGCTTGCCAGGCTCTGCCACGCAGGCTCCATACTCCCGTGCTCCCCGAGAGGGGCAGAGGAATCAAACACGGGTTGGCTGAGTGAAAGGCGAAAGCCCAACCGCTGTGCTATCGATCCAGCCCTTCAAATGTACTAGAATAATCAAAGAACAAATTTAAAATAAAACATCAAACATGTTAATATTTATAGCTAAGATCAAATTTATAAGATTTTTATCAGTACACTGTCCTAAAAATTAATATTTAAACAAAGAACAAAGCCAAAAAATGCATTGTGTTATCTCTAAATATTCAATACATTTTTCAAAATTACAAAAATTTTAATCAAGCAACTTATCAAATCAATGATTTGATGAACATTTTGATATTTCAGAGCAACTCTGTGAGAGGACTAGTTAGAGAACCTTGTCTAAAAATGTCTATGTATGGAAACATGAAGTGCGACTAATGTTTTCTTAACCTGTCTGATTATTTCATTATTATTATAAATGTACACACTTATAATTGTCATTGTATAGTCACTGGTATTTAAGCAAGGACTATTTACAATTTAAAGAGAATAGCAAATATATGTATACGTTAAATAAAAATTTTAAAAAAGCTCAAGATATTCCTGGACAAGGACTTAAATGTTTTCAATATATCTGTATCACTGTCGTACCATTGCTCATCTATTTGCTCAAGTGGGCACCAGTAATGTCTCCATTCGTCCCTGTCATGTTCAGGGTCAGGGAAATGAGGCCCATAATTGTTACTGCTTTTGGCATATCAAATACCCACAGGTAGCTTGCCATGCTCTGCCATGAGAGATTCTGCATCACTCTCTTCTGGGAGCTTTGTTTTATAGTCTCTGAATCTTGGCATTTATAAGATTACATGGTACTGAGAGCAGTTTGTGGGTGTGTCTGACAAGCTATTAGAAAACTGGGGATCTGGGTGAAGGAGGCACAGTCCTGATACGAGCAGGCTTGGAGATCTCAGCTCTACATCTCACACACTTACGTTTCTCTGCCAGTTCCTTCATGCATAAGGCTCATCCGAGCATGTGGAAAGTGGCCTTGAGCATGGCTGTGGCTGGGATTCAGGAGGTTTTCAGCTGCCATGGCTGAGCTTGGGGCAGGGAGGGAAACTCTATCCACCCCCCCTTGATAGCTTGAAAGCGTCTCGGTGAAGACAGCCTGGTCCAGGGTCAGGAGATTATGCCCTTTTTTTTTTTTCCAGCATATAAGCCTAGTTTTGTTTTGATAAATGTTTAATAATGTATCCTTTAGTTTTTGGTTTCTTCTGCATGGCATCACCCATGATAATCAGGAGTGTGTAGTTTGGTCTTGTGATATTCAGAAATTTCTGGAAATGACATTATTAAAATCATATTACTGCAATCATTTCTGACACCAAACTAGAAAAAGAGGACATACTGTATCAGAACTTGCAGTTATAAAATTAAATTTTCTAGGTCTACTGAGAATTATTCAAACTCCAGTTAATCAAAGTTGTACAATAAGGTGAGCCCATTTAAGTACTATAACATCCCTATTTGTGGTTGTATTTTCCAATTATTCCAAATCTGAGTCAGTATCTCCTTCTCAAGTTTTACTGCTTAATTCTGTACTCTCACTTTCAACTTCCATCAAGAGATTTCAAAATATGCATGGTCTGGTGGGCAGTGAAGGTCTCATTGGAGTGGGGAATTAAAAGGCATAATTGTGAAAGTTTTCTCACCAATTACTGACAATTCCAGTCACTTTGCAAATGTAGCTTATTTGATCTTACCACCACTGCCATGGAGAAAGAAATCAACATTCAACAGTCTAAAAGACATCAAGTTAATTATCTAAGATCACATGGATTGCAAATGGTCTGTCTGGGATTAAAATCTGAGTCTCTGACTCTGAAGTTTATTATCAATAGATCCTGTACCTAGAAAAAAAGTATCTTTTCATTCTATGCCTCATTAGATATCTCAGTGAAACTTCAATAACAGAGCATTAGGTTTCTGTTATCTGCTCTCTTGGCCAAATTCTATCAGTGTAATAATGTTTTTATAATTCATAGAGAAATTAATAGCTTCAATGCTGTGAATATCTAAGTATGTATATTGATGAATATATAAATCTATAAACAAGTTTTTATAAACAATTCTATATAAAATGGATAGATTGGTGTAGATATCTTTATTTTAAAACTGAATATTCAGCATAACTTCTAAACCAAGATCAAATGCTACTCAAAATTTACACTTATTATTGATACCTTCTTCAGATAATTTTGGAAGAAATGCAAATAAACTCATCTTCCATCCAGGATGCCAGCCACAGGAGAGAGTTAATGTCCTACTTATGCAAATATCAATATCATTTTACCATAATCACATTATTTTTGTTTGTTTTAGGGCTATACCCAGTAGTACTCAGAGCTAACTCCTGGCACTGCACTCAGGGGTCATTACTGGCGGGCTTAAGAATCATCAGGTGTTGCAGGGATTTAACCTAGGTTGGCTGTGTGCAAGGCAAGTGCCCTACCCACTGTACTAGTGCTTTGACTCCCATAATCACATTTATTGATCAGAGATCATTCCTTGAATTTTATGGAAAAGACTACAAGAAAAGAAGCCTCACCTTTATCAAAGGACATTGATAAAACAGAACAAGCAAAGCTAAAATAAAAACAAACAAAAGATTATGCCTTCTGCTTCCCATTCTACTAAATAATAAAACCAATTTTTAGAATAGGAGAATAAACTTAACCAAGAAAACTACAAAGGTTCTGTCCATTGCAATCATAATTTTCTAGGACTGCCATTGTAGAATCCTACAAACTGGAAGATAAAAACAAAATAATTTATTTACTATTGTGCAGGATGAAAGACTGAAATCAACGTGTGCTGTGTTGCCTTTCTTGTCAAGGTTGTAGTGGTTTTCATCAAGACAACCATCGAACCATCAGCATTTCATCTTTTGCAGATATATATTTTAATTTCTACCTTTATCATCATATGGCAAATAACTTGCTCATTTGTCCTCAGATGGCCATTTTCACAGAAATACACTATGCATATTCATATAAGGATTCAAGCTACTTCAGTATAACTGTCACTGTCATCCTGTTGCTCATCAATTTGTTCGAGCGGACACCAGTAATGTCCCTCATTGAGAGACTTATTGTTACTGTTTTTGGCATATCCAATATGCACGGGTAGCTTGCCAGGCTCTGCCTTAGGGGCTTGATACTCTCGGTACCTTGCCGGGCTCTCCGAGAGGGACGGAGGAATCCAACTCGGGTCAGCGTGAAAGGCGAAAGCCCAACTGCTGTGCTATCGCTCCAGCCCACTTCAGTATAGACTTGCAATTGATTATAACATCTGAAAGAACTCTTTCCGAATAATGTCACATTCTGGGATCCTGTGACTGAAGTTTTCAACTTACCTGTTTTCTTTAACGTGCAGGTTTCATAACTCAGTCTACATAATGGGTTAAGGATTGGAAGATGTACAGACAAAAGAAGAAATATCTGAACCCCTAAGGCCAGTAGCAACCAATTTTTATCATGAACATCCAGACGCAAAAGTTGATAAAATATATGATTGGCTTTAGTAGCTTAATATAAATAAAAGACTAATATATTGATATTATTTCTTTAGACATGTACGTTCCTGTTGCTTGTAACTAGTAGTACATTATTCTCTTAAAGAGAACAATTATTAAAATGAGAAATAAAAAAAATAAGAAAAAAACTATTATTTTTCAAAATGTAATGTTTGTGATACAACAGAACACCCTCCTAAAAACTGATTTGGGAATTAAAGTGGAATCTTATTATTGCCGAAGAATTATGCTAATAAGAGTAAGGTTACAAAATTCTTCAAGATTTTGTTAAGGTTTGTCAATGGGTCACATGTCTGGAACAATATTTTCTTTTTGGCTCTACTAGAGAATAATTTTCTGAATCCATAGAAGTTCACCTTGCTAATTGAAGGCATGTTACAGCATATTTCAAAGAAATATGGTATATAATTATTAAAAATATAATCTCTTCTGCTTTATCTCAAATCTAAAAAATACAATTTTTAAAAGAAATTTATGGAATCCATCTATAGTATATGAGATTAGTGTGCTGATCATATGAGTGTCGGTGAACCCTAAGCATGATTTAAAGTAAAGGGAAGACAGTTCTCAGGGAGATGGCTCAAAGCACTAAAACACAGACTTTTGTGGGTGCCCTGAGGTTTATATCAGCATCACGGCTTTCCTGGACACCATGCTAGGAGTAGCACCCAAGTACTGTTATCCCCTGCGCCTTCCCCCTGCATACCTCCCTCCCCAAGGGAAAAAAAAAGTCAAAGAGTCACACCTTATGTGATTTCATTCACAAGACACTTAGGAGAAAGGTAAGTTTACAGAGACAGTGGGTATTTGGATATTTAGTTAACCTTAAATTAATCTATCTATTCTATGACTATAATGGAGCCAAACAGAATAATGGGGAGGAAATTAGACTTTATTTCATTTTATTTTTAGAGACATGCTTGGCTGTACTCTAGGTTCAATCCTGGCTCTGTACTCAACAATCAGTATCAGTGTATCAGTTATTTGGTTATTCGGTTTCGAAACAAATGGGTCATGTGCAAGACAAGCACAATGTACTATCTCTCCGACACCATTTTTTTTTATCTTAATTGATAAAAATTAATTGATCAAAACATTGAGTTTTAATTTTTACAACTGTATGTGTTTATGGAAATTCATAGAACTGTAAACAGAAAAGCTCAGTTTCATACCTTATATACTTTTAAAACGATGTAACTTAAGTACTTAATTTTTTCTTTTCCTAACTTCTGAAATATTATTGCTAAGTTTTTTGTCTCACATGACTTGTTTTAGTGTGTTCACATTAGAAAATTTGATTTCTGTTCATTATTAATGATTTTTCTTGATGCTTTACCTTATTCAGCAATAAATTTATGATTCAAGTTTTAGTTTTTCTTGGACTTATCTCTTCTCTCTTTGCCTATAACTTTATATATCCCTCTATAAATTACTCGGTTTTAAGAATATCTCTTGTATTCAGCATTGAATTGTGAATATTTAAATACACCATATGCAATTCTGCTTTTTTTTCATAGGTAAGTTAAGTATTTCCTCACAGTTCTCTACACAATAAAGAATGCAGAATCAAGTCTTTTCTTTGTTTCATATTAAACATAAAGAAGTGGGAACATGATGAATATACAACTTTGAGGCTTTCTTCATAACTAAACCATACTGTAGTTTCACTTTCCCCCGTGGCAGGAAAAAACTGCAGACAAAATTCTTTCTGTGTAGCTGAAATTGCCAAAGCCCATTTGACTGTCTTCCTAAATGCATTTGACAGAGTTGATGATCTGTGAGAGATGTTTCTGCAGCTGCAGCCTCAAAGAGATTTCTCAAAATAATACCCTGATAGTAGCGGAGGCTCCTATTTAGTTATGTGGTCCCCAAACATGCATTTCATTGTGTGTGAGAGGAAGAAGCCATATGCTTCACTGAATGTAATGATAACTTATAAACCTCCCATGAAAGTAAGGACCGATGAGGAGAGGCAAGGAAAGGAGAAGTTAACACAAATCAATGTACAGGGCTGAAATAAATTGAGCTGTGCTTCATTTTCAATACAATTACATATGAACATCCGTATTATTTGTGTAAGTGTATAATTAACAGTTTATGATGTGATTTCTATTTTAGCCATGCTTTTTATACGTGCTTGAACGGTTTCTGCCATTAGTATAAGTATTCTAATTAATCTTATATTGAGTTTTTCTGGAACTAATGTATCTCATACTATCTAAAAATGATTGTTTATTAAATGTGTTATAAATATTCTCATTAGAGTGTGGGATTTTTTTCTGATGATAGGTTGTTAAATTCGAACTTGAGATTAAGTGACTTTTGAGATTGCTATAATAAATTGGCTGATATAACATGCTGTTCTTACAGCCCTGTTAAGATATATTAGTTTATACATATACATGCATATAAAACTATATAAGTCATCATGAAAATGTCAAATATACTGGTATTTGTATGTTTTTTTATTCCTGTTCATTTAATTTTGACAAATATCTAAAAGTTCAAGTGAAAAATCAAAAATAAATAAATAAATAAAATTTAGAGTAATCTTCTAGCATCACTAAGAGATATATTGGGGTCAAAAGGATGGATCCATGGATAGAAGAAAAGCTTACTTTGAAAGAGATTGGGAGACATACATATAGTCCATAGAAAAATACATGTGGAAGTTGAAATTGAGTTTTATGCATCCCTTTCGTCACGATAATTACCCTACTGTGTCACAAATAACAATCAGCTTATTTGGTAATAAAGGATTTTCTGGATTTCAGATGTTGTTTGAAAGTCACAAACATGCTTAGTGATCACATTAGACTATCCAAAGCAGACTATTTAGTGATCCCACAAATATTTTTATTTTCAGTCTAACAGGTTAAGATAGTTTTGAAATTTTTAAAATTTGGGTTGCCAATGTTTTCTTATTGTGAAAAGATAGGCTTAGTTATTAGAGCTACTTGATGAGAAGATATTTTAACCATTTTGTTAAAACAATGGTTCAAACAATATTGTTTACAGACATAGTAATATATCTAAACTATTTTAGATAGAATCAAAGTGATCATACATCAGGTAAGGTGCTTGCTGTGCATGTGACCAACAAGACTTCAATCCCCAGCACAACAGATGGTTTTCTAAACCCCATCAGGAGTGATCTCTAATTACATATCCAGCAGTAACCCCTCAGCACTCCTGAGTGTGGCCCCAAACACCTTTTTCCCAAAAGAGAGAAAATTCAGAGGAAGTTTCTGACCTTTATTAAATTTATTAAATTTGACATATCACAAAATTTCTCCCATAATGTCCATGAACAATTGTCACTGTCACTGTCATCGCGTTGCTCATCAATTTGTTCGAGCGGGCACCAATAACATCTCTTATTGTGATACTTATTGTTACTGGTTTTTGGCATATCCAATTCTCAGGGGTAGTTTGCCAGGCTCTCCCATGCGGGTGCGATACTCTCGGTAGCTTGCCGGGCTCTCTGAGAGGAGCGGAGGAATCGAACATGGGTCGGCTGCATGAAAGGCAAACGTCTTACCGATGTGTTATTGCTCCAGCCCATGAACAATTTTAATTTCCAAAAATGCATGCCAAGTTTTCATGATTCAAAATGATACAGACTCATCTCTATCACTCTGACTAGTCTCAGGCCCTAAGTGCCTCTGCACCTATAAAACAGTGATGTTGATAGAACTGTAAACTTTGATACCTCAAATAAATGCAAATTAAGGAAAAAAACATTTATTTAACTTGTTGAGTTAATTTATCCTGGTGCTTCTCCCAGAGAGTGCTCAGCAAGCCACAGGGTCCTCCCAACTGGGCCAGCAGTTCAATGCAAGCACCCAAGGATGTTGTGATTCTCAGCGCAGCCAGCTACTTTTATTGGTGCCAGGAGACTGGTGGTATAGGCCTAGAACTGTGGTGTGCCCCGGGGTCAGCTATGAGACAATTACTCCCTATCTTTAATCAAACAAACAAACAAAAAAAGTGGAAGAGTCAAAGAAATGACAAGTTGAGCTGGAGAGAGTTTGCAAGTTAAGTGCCTGCCTTAAATACAAGCTGGCCCAGTTCAATCTCCATCATTCTATATGGTTTGTAGAGCACTACCAGAAGTGACCTCTGAGTGCAGAGCCCAGAGTAAGCCCTGAGAATCGCCCACCCACTGCAAAAGTAATAATAAAAAAAAAAATGGAAAAGCTCTTTTATGAGCTTTGTGACAGGGAGATCAAATCATGTTTGTCCACTCCATTTCAAACCAACACATTTTTATGTAGTCACTGTCATCCCGTTGCTCATCCAGCACCAGTAATGTCTCTCATTGGGAGACTTATTGTTACTATTTTTGGCATATCCAATAAGCCACGGGTAGCTTGCCAGGATCTGCCGTGCAGGCACGGTACTCTTGGTAGCTTGCCAGGCTCTCCGAGAGGGGCGGAGGAATCGAACACATGTTGGCTGTGTGAAAGGCGAATGCCCTACTACTGTGCTATTGCTCCAGCCCTTTTATGTAGTAAACTTCTAATAAAGCTGTACCATATTAATGTTATTTCCATAATAAAACTTTTACAACACTAATTTGATTTTACCTACATAAGCACATTGCTAAAGAATTATTATATTGTCTTTGTAACTGATCGAGATTGACTAGAGAATAACTACATTCCTACTTTATAACAGTTTTATTCAGACTTAAAAATATCAAAGATGCTGTTGCTTAACAAACAGTTTTTGATGCATGGATTTCCAAGGTCAAGTTCTACAAAAAAAAGTATTCTTTCTGTAGCATTATCTAATGGACAAATCAGATATATTTTCACACATGCTTAAGTGAAAACTGATACTACAGTGGAATAAAATGGCAAGCAATATTTATATGAGAATTGTTAAATTTGAAAAAATGGCCACACACATTGGTACTCAGGGCTTACTCCTGGCTCTGTGCTCAGCTCAGGATCCAATCCTAAAGAGACTCAGGGAACCATAGAGGCCATCAATGATATAATCTGGGTTCACCACATGCAATGAAAGTAGCTTATGTGCTATCCTGTCTTTTCAGCCCCAATTTTCTTTTTCTTTTTTTGATACTCCACTTTTTGCTTATTTTTGGGGGGCCAAGAACATGCTCACTGTTTCCTCCTGTTTTTACCCTAGTGGTGCTCAAAGGAACATACAGTGATGGGCAACTAACTCAGTTCATTGCACACAAGGCCTGGACCCCTAAGCCCTGATCTAGTCTTCCGGGCCCTTCAATGAATTCATTAATTTAATTTTGAATATATGAAATCATTTCTTCTTAGTTTCAACTATAAACTGAATGACTTTATCTTAGCTTTGTGACAGAAGCCTCCATATTGTATGTGGAATTTCAAAGAGATACAACCATAGTCCATTGACAAAAATATATGTTTATTTGTCTGTAAACACACACCTCTCTGTACTTATCTATAATGCACTGATGCCTCTATACTTTCAGACATATTTATGTGTTTCTAAAAATATGCATGCATATACAAGCTATGTTTATATTTCAAAAATGAATCATAAATCCAAAAGAAATAACTTGTGTTTTGCATGAAAAATCAAACGATATTCACTCTCATTTAAATACTTTCCACTGCTACAGATTTAAGTTTAATACAGGATCTCCATTTTAGAAGAGAGTATTTGCTTTATATTTGCATAGATAAAAAGGTACATTTAGTGGTTTTAAAGAAAAAGATGATCAATGGTGATTTCAATCTTATACATCTTAAAAACAGAAAGAAAAATAAAACTAAAGAGTTGAAACTTTACCAGCAATGGTAAACAGTTTTCTGTCATCCTTGGATAAAGGAGTGAATTTTGCTAATGTTGATCTTCATCAGGAGATAATGGGCCTCTCTACTTTTTCTGAAGTAAAAAACCCAAATATGTTTCCAAATCAAAGTTTCAAGTAGGACATCAAGTCCTGAATAAAATCTTGTCTTTTCCACAGCACAGATTAACTTTGTAAGTGACAAAGTTAATTTTCAGTACTCTTAAAATGTTCTTGATTTTTGTCTCAGAAATGTGAAGAAAAATAAAGCCTGCTTTTTAGATATGGGAAAGCCTAAACTTTTTGTTGTTGTTGCTTTGTTTTGGGGCCACACCTGCAATGTTCCAGGGTTACTCCTGGCTCTGAGCTCAGGGACTCAGTGTGCAAAATGGAGGCTGGGTGATTTGACCTTCATCAGCTGCATGTAAAGAAAGTGCCCTATACCCTTTCTCTGGCCTCTTGAAAGCATAATATTTTTTCAGTGTAATATGGAGCCATAAAAATAAATATTTGATTCTGTTATTTTCTTGGTAGTGATATCTGATTTTTCTCTCCTAATCACTGAAATTAAACATTTCAAATATATTATCATCATCATCATCATCATCCCGTTGATTGTCGAATTTCTTGAGAGGTCTCAGTAATGTCACCATTTATCCTAGCCCTGAGATTTCAGAAGCCTCTCTTTACTTGTCCTCCCAAACGTTGCCATATTGGAGGCTCTTTCAGGGTCAGGGGAATGAGATCCATCATTGTTACTGGGTTTGGCATATGAATACACCACGGGGAGTTTGTGAGGCTCTCCCATGTGGGCAGGAATCTCTCAGTAGCTTGCTAGGAGAGCAAGAGGGAGAACTGGGCTATAAAATGTCCGGGAGCTTGGTTTTAAGTCTCTGGATGTTGGCCTTGTTGGGATTACACGGTGCTGGAGGCAGTCTCTGGGTGTGACCACCTAGCTACTGGTAAATGGGAAATCTGGGTGGAAAAGGCTCAGTCCCAATCTGGGCAATCTTGGAGGTCTTAGTCCCAGATAAGAAGTTTTACCAGTCATACAATTGTATATCTCAGTTAAACTAAGGAATATGATATGGTATTGTACCTGTATCTTACTCTATTCAAAGGAATCTGCCAAAAAGCTGAAGATAGGTATGTGAAGAATTCATTAGGATTAGAAAAATGTATTAAAAACAAGGACTTTTCTTCACTGCATAAGGAACAGAATTTAAAATATTCAGCTAAGGCCAGAGAGATAGCTTAAATTGTAGAGCACATGGTGAGATCCTGAGTTTTTTTTTTTTTCCAGCATAACATACCTTTGCACATCCGTAAACCAGGTTCCATCCCTGACATCTCATACGCTTCCCTGAGCTCCCCAGTAGCCAGAATTAGGCCTGAGTATTCCAGATGTGACCTTGAAACCAAAACAAAGGAAATAAAATTAATGCAAAACTCAAATTATTCAAGAACCATTAACCTGGGGTCCGCAGGGTCCCAGGTGGTAAGAAGGGAGGAAGGCCAGCGGTGGTCTCTCCGATTTAGGAAGAAGGTGGGAGGCGGGAGGCCCAACTGGAGGGGCCCAGTGAGGTGCCCAGGGGCGCTAGTATTTTCAAAGTCAATGCCTATTATTAAGTATAGTTATGAGGTCTTGGGTATGTTTGTGTGATGGATCAAGAAAGCAGATTAATGAAGATCTAACCTAGAAAATACAGAAAATGCCTCTGTGTGTGTGTTATGTTAGAGGCCCTGTCATTAAAATCTTTGATTTATTCATAAGCTGCGTTTCTGACGTTTCAAAGAAACCATGGAAAATTACCAATGAGTAAAATATAAAGAAGTAGTGGGCCCATTAATAGTTATTTTTTGTATAATATTAAGTATATTATTTCATTCAGGGTTTTCTCTCTTTTTTATTGCTAAGTCCATTGAGGCATTTTTCAGATTTATTGATCCTTTAAATAAATAAGCTTTTGGTTTCATTGATCTTTTGCATTGTTTTTTGACTTTTATTTCACTTATTTTTGCTCTAATCATTATTAACCCCTCTATTCTGTTAACATTTGGTTCTTTTCCTTTCCAATCTGTAAGACCAGATTGATTATCTGAGACATTTATTATGTACTTATATGAAACAACATAGCAATATAATTACATATTTATATTGCTTTGACTGATTCTTGGTTTTGTTAGTTTGTTTTCACATTTTGCAAGTTGTTCTTAGAATGCTTTTAATGACTTTTGCTGTTGACTCGAGATCTATTCATAAGCTTATTTCTCAGTCTCCACTTTTGTGGTTTTGTTGTTATATTTTTGTTGATAATATCTGTTGTTTTTTTTAACTATGACCAGAGATAATGCTCGATATGATTTCAACCTTCATCCATTTGTTGATATTGCATTTGTGTCACAGTATTGGATCTTTCTTTGGGATAAATGTGTGTTTATAAAGAAATGATTTGTTTATTTGTTATGGAACTTTCTACACTTATCTATACAAAAATAATCTCTTATAATATTTAATTGGCTACATGTAGTACTGCTACAGGATGATATAGCAGCCAAAAATGGAATTGGAGGCAACACTTAATGGTTTCATTCTGAATATTTCAAAGGATAGAGAGAAGGGAAAAGTCTATAGGGAAGATTCTTACAGTATGTGAGGGAAGAAATGTCCTATATATAATTTCAGAGAAATAAAGAATCTTCCTTTTATATCTATTCTCACTTGTGGAATTGAGTACTCATAGGTATGCTTAAAGTAAGCAAGAAAATAGGACACTGAGCTGGGAAGAGCAGGACATTGATTTGATCATACTCTGGTCAGAAGAGATTATCTGGCCCATCCTCTTGACATTCTGTTCCCACACACTGGGTTTAATTTGGACCTCTATTCCTTTCACTGTTCCTTATTAGTATCAGAGAAACTTAAATAGAAACCATCAGAATTGAATTGGTGACCTTCTGCTTGCTGCTTCATCATCTCCGGTGAAGCTTAGCTCTGGCTGATGTCACTGAGTCTACTCAGGATGGGAAGGCCAATTCCTCTGGACCAGGTGGGTCCCACAGCCTCCACACACAACTTGTACCATATTAAGCCTCACATCACAGATCCTGAAGTGTGCAGCCACATGAGCAACCATGTGATATATCTACTTAACAAATAACATGTTCATGGTTATTCTGCCTATCATTTTGTGAGGATAGGCAAAGAAGAAAAAGAGCAATCTCCAGCTTAAGCTCTCAGTGTCTTCATGCCCGGTAGCTACGAAGACTCACCACTAGTATGAGAATGCTAAGAAGCCAATGGGGAAAATACTTAAAATATCATCAAGCTCAATGAGCTAGACAATATTACCAAATAAGTAAATAACACAGTGTATCTTCAGAGAGTGTTTTCAGTGACACTACGATGAGGATGTTCAATTAATTCAGTTTTAAACTAATTGAACATCTGGTAGAATAGGTAGTCAGAAAAGCACAAGAATGTATGAGAGTCAAAATGAAAAAAAAATAGTCAGAAATGAAGTACATGATAGGTGATATCTACACAACAGAATACTATGCAACTTTAAATAATGGTGAAATCATATAATTTGCTGCAACAGGGCTGGAGCGATAGCAAAGCGGGTAGGGCGTTTGCCTTGCACGTGGTCAACATGGGTTCTATTCCCAGCATCCCATATGGTCCCCTGAGCACTACCAGGAGTAATTCCTGAGAGCAGAGCCAGGAGTAACCCCTGTGTATTGCCAGGCGTGACCCAAAAAGCAAAAAAATAAAAATTTGCTGCAACATGGGTGGAACTGAAAGGTATGTTAAATGAAATAAGCCAGAAAAAAGATAAATATAGCTTATCACTTATCTGAGTATTTTAAGTAACTGGATGAGAAAATTATAATGTTAAACCATTATCAGGGAGGGGTGCCTATATTAGTCTTGGCCCAGAGTAGGGCCAAGATTGATGGGAATCAACGGGGCTAGAAGTCAAGTGGATATAAGTACATTGGTAGTGATAAGAAATTTTCAAGCTGAACATCCAAACCACAGAGTCAACAACATTGAAATCAGAGACCCAGGCTTTGATAACCCGAATTAAAAGTTGTCAAGTTCACAGGCTGGGGCTGGACAGTGGTGGGTAAGGGAAGTTAGGAGAATAAATTGGGAGCGAAGTTCATACTGGTGGAGCGAAGTTCATACTGGTGATGGAATAGGTCATGGAATATTGTATATCAAAAACCCAACTTGGAAATTTATGGTGCTTTAATAAAATAAAAATTGGAAAAGGAAATAAAAAGCTCTTCATTGTTCAATTATGAGCTAATAACAGAAAAATGCAAACACACACACACACACACACACACACACACACACCAACAAACAGTTAATAGAAGCTTTGAACATCAGACTAACAGAAACTTGACAAAAGATCAAATAACTCTAAGGGAAGAAGGAAACTGCTAGGAAAAAGTAAAAGGTGGAAAAATAACTTGAAAAGATATTAAATGCACACCAGAGAACTGTAGAATGAGTTCAAGAGGAACAGTATAAGAAGTATCAGTGTCGTTGAAAAACAGGAAGGCTAGTGTGATGAAGAAACATTAGTTTATAAGAATTTCTCAAAGTTGAAGATTATAAGCACTAAGATCCAAGGGACTTGAATGGCCCCAGTGAAAATAGACTGTCACTGTCACTATCATTCCCTTGCTCATTGATTTGCTTGAGCAGGCAGCAGTAACGTCTCCACCATGAGACTTGTTACTGTTTTTGGCATATTGAATACACCATGCGTAGCTTGCCAGGCTTTGCCATGGGAGCGAGATTCTCTCAGTAGTTTGCCGGGCTCTCCAGGAGGGGCAGAGGAATCAAACTCAGGTCGGCAGCATGCAAGGCGAACGCCCTACCACTGTGCTATCACTCCAGCCCGAAAATAGACTAAATTAAGAAAATTCCAAGACACATCATACTCAAAATGACAAAGTCCAAAGAGACAGAGTATTGAATGTGACAAGATAAAAGAAATGTATACAAAAGAAAGATGATTGATGAACAGATCTATCAAATGAGACTCTAATAGTCAGAAGAATATGGAAATCTATAATACAAAAACTCAACAAAATGAATAACTCACCAAGAATACTTTATTCAGCTGTATTATCATTAAGATTTGATGAACTATACAGAGTTTCATGGACAGGCATGGATTCCGTGAATTTGAAGCTTTGAAACCAGATTAAGTAAATTTGTTATATGCCTGAGAAAGGGGTAGACAGATGGTTGAAAAGGAAGAGAACATCAGTGGTGGTGGAATATTGTATGCTAAATAAAAACTCATATGAACATCTTTATAAGTAAGTATCTCAATAAACATTCCTGAAACAAAATTTACTTGAATTTATTCATAGTATCAGTGTTCAGCTGACCACTGTATGCAATCAAACTGGTGAAATACTTCAAACTTTGGTGAGGGACACAACAGAAATCTTACATAACAATGGTGGTAAAATATTCATGGTTTTATACAATTGCACTGTACATAGATTTTAAGCATAATGTTGTTTATACCTATTTTTTTAAACATAGACTAACTGTTTTCTTTGACAGAAATCTTTAACAATACAGTATGACCTTTTAACTATGCATTTATTGTAGTTAGCACACATATCAATTATGATTTTTTAAAAAAATCACCTATGGTGGTGTTGGAGAGATGTTTCAAAAGGCTAGTGTGCATTTTTTTTGGCTTTTTGGGTCACATCCAGCGATGTACAGGGGTTACTCCTGGTTCATGCACTCGGGAATTACTCCTGGCGGTGCTCGGTGGACCATATGGGAAGCTGGGAATTGAACCTCGATCAGCCACATGCAAGGCAAATACCCTACTCACCGTGCTATCACTCCAGCCCCTCGTGTGCATATTTTATATGTGAAGGTCTTCATTTCTATCCCAAGAAATATAGGGGGGAAAAAAACTAACTGAACTACCAACAAATTTATTACTCAACCAACAATGAGTAATCTCAGGCTAAAATGAATAGAAGTTCAACAGGATTACTCGAGGAAACACACGTATGTGTGAATGTTTATGAGTTTGGGAAGAAGGTATCTTCTTTCAATATCTTAGTGCACATACCCAAGTTTATAAAGGTTAGCGTTTCTACCCAAGATCCTCAAAATCGAGTACCTATGAGTGTAACTATAGACAATTGTTGCTTTATCCACATGCTTTATTTTTAATTTTCTTGAATATTTTTCTTTAAGAATACTTATAATTTTATAGTGCCAGCAGGTAATTATTAAGTTTAATATATCATCTGATAATATTTACTTCTTTATTAACATCAACTTGCTTGTTAAGTTTTCTTCTTATTTGGTCAGATATGTAACCAGGACAAATTTAAATTTTACACTTTTTCCTCTGAGTAATTGCACAGTTCTCATTATCAACATTTGTTTTAATGAACCAGTTGTTCCATAAATTTGTGTAGTAAACTGCTTGGAGATTTAATAAAACAAACACCTTTATAAATCATACAATCAAAAGGCTAAAATGCCTGACCACATTACATGTAGAAATGAAAGTAATCATTACAGGTAAGCAACTCCTGTGGCTTTTTAACAGGTTTAGATAACTAGCAGTTTTTAATTAGACTTTTATAAAATTGAGGTGGGAAATGAGTACAAAGAATATTTCTTCTTAGATGAAACAAATTGAATTTCAAACACTGCAATAAAAGTGCATAGTAGATTTTCTTCCCTTTAATTTTTCTTCTTTATTTTTGGATGGGGGGCTGGAGTGATAGCACAACGGGTAGGGCATTTGCCTTGCACATGGCCAACCCGGGTTTGATTCCTCCATCCCTCTCAGAGAGCCCAGCAAGCTACCAACAGCATCCTGCTCGCATGGCAGAGCCTGGCAAGCTACCCATGGTGTGTTTGATATAACAAAAACAGTAACAATGAGTCTTACAATGGAGACATTAATGGTTCCCACTAGAGCAAATCAATGAACAACGGAACTGCAGTGCTACTATGTACCAGTTTATTTTGGGGGGTACTCATCCAACTTTATTCAGGACTCACTCCTGGCTCTGTGCTCAGGAATCATTCTAGTGGTGTAGGGAGGCTCATGTAGGGAGTCCTCATGTTGTGTTGAGGACTGACTCTGGTTGACTATATGCAAGTGCCTTACCACAATTATCATCTCTCTGGCCCTGTGTTAGATTTCTGACACAGATATACTAGTACTGGAAGATTCATACACTTTCCTCTTATGGTGGTGGGAAGATGTGTGGTGGTGGGGTTGGTGTTTTAATATTATCCGTGATGAACTATTATGAGTTACTTTATAAAAATAAAATAATTTTTTAAAAGTGGACTTTTAATGATATTTAAATGTTTAAAAGCAATATGTATGTTTATCTTATTTTGGTTTCCTATGTGACTAGATATATCACATATGATAATTTTAAAAGGCAGCTTATAATTTGGTAATTGCACTTAACATCTTCCACTGGAAAAAGTTATTGACTTTAAGTATAGTATAACAAGTTAGATGACATATTACTATACCTAATATTTCCTAAAAAAAAAAATACCTGTGAGGTCAGAATGATACTACAGCTGGTAGGGCTTTTGCCTTGTATGTGTTCAATCTGGGTTCAGTCCTCGGTACTCTGTTTGGTACCCTAAGATCCACCAGGAATGATGCCTGAGCAAAATGCCAGGAATGAGCCCTCAACAATTACAGGTTGTCACTGTTGACTCATCCCCCCAAAATATAATTTTTAAACTGATTCAAAACTGTGATGTGATAGAAAATTCAAATGATAAATTAAGATTAATAAATCTATATGTGTTTATAATAAAAATATAATAAAGAGAAACAGAAAATGTGAAATTCAATAATACAAGATTAAAGGATAAAATTAATAATATCATTAACCATAAAATATAAAAATTAGCAATTAAAATTTAAGCATTGGTACATATGAAAGAAATAAAATTAAAATGACGTACCTAAGTCTAGCTAACTAACAAAACTGCTTAAATTTACCCAATATCTGCTCACAGTGAGTTAGGAGTCAGCCCTGAGCACAGCTGGATGTAGCTCTCAAACACGAAACAAAAAACAAACCAAATAAACAAACAGAAGACTAAAGAGTAATTTTTTTTCCTGTGCTTTTTCCAATTATATTTGATGGAAGGTTTACCACTGCAATGTAGGAATGTGGAAGTATTTTGTATTTTAAGTTTACATACATAAATGTTTTGAGCATATATATATATATATATATATATATGGTAATTGCATACCATACAATCAGGAAATAAAGTTTTTTTATTAATTAAAAAATAAAATCTTGAAAGTTAAAAAAAAATAAAAGAGGCATTCTGAATAAACACATTTGTGGGCCTTTGCCTTTGTGTCTTCCATTTTCTGCTGGGTTATCACCTCAATTCGCACAAATTCTACCAAGCAGAGAGTAGGGCGCATGCATGTGTCATACAAGAAATTGCTACAATATTAAGTCTCTTTTGAAGTACACTGACCCAAATCTAAAGTTGGAAATGCATATTTTTCTGTCACACTCTGTATTTTTTTGGCCTTGTCACTAAAGTTTCAACGTCCTCAGAAGATAGCAGAAAGTTTATTTTTCTTTTTAACCTCATTTTCACTTTTCTCACAGTCTAAATATGCCTAACTAACTGCATTGGCTAAGGTTGGCATTTTAAAATGCCATCAAATCTTCACAGCGTAAAGGATCTTCCACAGTTTTAAAAAAACACACACAGGGTAGATTTGTTTATGACCAATTAGTAAGCTTAGATATCTCACAAAACACAGATTCCTTCAAGGCGTAGCACATCTATTTAAGATTCATTTATAGCAGCACAGAACTGTCAGACTGACGGTCTTTTCATCATCCCTCTGTATGTACAAACACATTGAAAATATGATAGAAAATTATCTTCAAAGATATTTTTTAAATGATGTTAGTATTATTTTAGTAATGCCTGTGATTGAAAACCTACTTGAAATACTTAATGATTAAGCATATGTTAATTTCCTATCAGAAGAACTCCTGTTGAGAAAGGGATAGAAATTGGTATAATTTATTTGATGCAACATTGAGCAATCTGTATCCGAACAGCTTGCCAACTTATGACATTGGAATGAATTTTACTGATTAAAAGTCGAAAGTATATAATTTTTACTGCCTCATTTTCCATAACAAATAAACCAAAAATGTAATATATATGTATATGTATATCTATGTTTAGTGTACCAGTAATTTTAATAGATTAGTGAAAAATATTTGCTTAAATCATGTTGATTAAGAAGCTGATGACATATTTATTTATTTATCTTTGAAGCAAAAAAGTTTTGTTGAAACTTATTTAAAAAGATATGAAGGAGTAGGAAGGGAGAAGTACAAGTTTGAGAAAGAACACAAGTTTCCCCAGAATGCAAATAAACAAAGAAATAAAGACTGGTAAGCAAGATATGTGTTCGAAAAAGAACTTGGGCTTGAAGATTAAGACTGATTATACTTTCTAGAAATTTCATTGCCAAAGGCCAACAAATGTAGATTTAACTAACTTTCTTTAATCAAAGAATATTAGCTAATGTCACATAAGCGATGCCTAAGTGTTAGTGTTTTGGGGTTTTTTTTGAAGGTGGTGTCTATTTGGGGACATACGTGGCTGTGCTCAGGGACTATTCCTGATTCCGTGCTCAAAAGTGTCCCCTGGTGGTGGCCAGGGAACCATATACAGTTCCAGGAATTGATCAGGGATTGACAGAATATAAGTCAGCAAAGCAGCAGTTCAAAATCCAACTTGTAGTTATTTTGTTACTCTTGATTTTGCCAGTGATAATTGCATATGCTGACAATGTGCTATATTTTGAATATGAAAATTATTCTTAGAAAAAAATACTTGAAACATCAACTGCCATTTTAGTTTTTAAACCACCATAGGGAATTTGTTACATGAACAAAAGATAACTCTTTGATGTTTTATAGATAGATAGATAGATAGATAGATATTTTGGAGATTTAAAATAGCAAGTTACAGTTTATCAAAGTCTAACTAAAACATTACAGAAATTTTATAAAATGGAAAATGATACTACTTACAGAATATGCCATCATGTGTCATGCACTAATTGACTTGTCATATTTATTAATTTATACAATCCTTAAAATATTTAAAATTTTGATATTTTACAATAAGGAAATATTTAAAATAGAGACTATAAACACAAACTAATAATGGGAATCTCTACCAGGTATATTCACAGAAATGGAAGGTATAAATATAAAACAATTTGCTGTAATTTTTTTAATATGATTTGATTTCTGGGGATACACAGAGGTTGATGAGGGGCTACTCCAAGCTTTGTGCTCAAGAGCTGTTTCCAATGGGACTCTGGAGACCATGTCGTGCATGATCAGAACTCCCTCACAGAAAATCTATGTGCAGTCCTGTGACGTATATCTCTGTCCCTTTGTTCTAAATTTTGAGAACATGAAATTCATACATATGCATATATATTCAAATTTACATATTTGTATTATTGGCATAAATATACTTGAATATACATATATATATAACTACTGGGAATATTAAAGGGAGTTAAATCTTTCCTTAATAATTATCTGCTGGGAAATGCCAAACATGATTATTTCTTATTTAATAACCAAACTGAAAGATAACAAAACAATAGAAAGTATGGAAAGTATA
The DNA here is from genome assembly GCF_027595985.1 of Sorex araneus. Classification (NCBI taxonomy): domain Eukaryota; kingdom Metazoa; phylum Chordata; class Mammalia; order Eulipotyphla; family Soricidae; genus Sorex; species Sorex araneus. Next base: position 186,942,366 of record NC_073303.1, on the reverse strand, counting down.
CATATGGGAGTGGGGGTTGGAGGGGATCTTGCACTGCTGATTCAAAAAATGATTGTATCATAAATAAATAGTAATAGGAATATTATATGAATGTTCTAAGAAACCACTGTTTGTTATTGTAAATTTGATAGAGTAGTACAAGCCTGCTTCTTTCAAGGGAAGAGAAAGTGTGTCCTAACAAAGAATATATCATGTAATGAACATACATATCTATTTGTTTACATTTTATACATATGTGTAAACATATCACTTGTATCACTTGTCATCCCCTTGCTCATTGATTTGCTTGAGTGAGCACCAGTAATGTCTCCATTCCTCCCTGTCATGTGCTAGTGTAGCCCAATGGCATCTGCTCGCTCCAGGAACACGAAGAGACTCAAACTGTTCGTTCAGGATTTTGACGAAGAAGTCTAACCATCTCATAGGTGGGAGGCCACGTGGTCTATTGACGTCCCGTGGAATCCAGTCGGTAACAGCTATAGTCTAGCGGTCGTCTCTAAATTGCATTATGTGTCGGCCCATATGATTTTTGACGCCTTGGCTAACAGGACAGCGTCCCTGATTCTTGATTATAAACGGAGGTTGGAACTCCAGATTCCTTCTCTCACTTGAGTGAAATGTGATATTCCTAGCATAGCTCTTTCGATTCCTCTTTGGGATACCTGAATAATGATCTCATCCTATTTGCATAGGGTCCAGGTCTCTGAGGAATATGTTAGTGCAGGAGAAATGGTGGAGTTGAAAATATGTGCCCAGAGCCAGAGGTTCTTCGTCCTCTTAACACCTTCTTCAACACTCTTGAAGGTGTTCCACGCTGCTCTCTTCCTCCTGCATGTTTCTGGCGCAAAGTCGTTCTCATGTTGAGTTCTCAACCCAAAAACACATAGCTGCTGCATTCATAGATGTTTGTTCCATTGAGAGCAAATGGAAATTCAGGAAATAGTCCGTTTTTCATGAATATTGTCTTGGTGAGATTCAGCTGCATTCCGACCTTTCCACACTCACAGTCGAAATTGGCCAGCGTTCATGCAACTTCGCTAATATTTGATGTTATTAGAACGATGTCATCAGCAAAGTGGAGGTGGTGCAGTTGCTGACCGTCTATCTTTACTCCCATTCCTTCCCATTCCAGTCATTTCATGACTGTCTTGAGGGTGGCACTGAAAAGTTTCAGTGAAATGATATCACCCTGCCCAACCCCTCTCTTCAAGTTAATGATCACCTTCTTGAGAATGGAGAAATCCTGGTGGTGAATCAGTAATACAGCTGGCAGAGGATCTTGATGTACTGAGTTTGAACGCCTTGCTTGACTAGAGCTTCGATGATCACTTCAGTCTCAACAGAATCAAAGACCTTCTTTAAATTGATGAACATTAGACAGAGCGACATTTTGAACTCTCACGAAACTTCAATGAGCTTCTTCACTGTGTGGATATAGTTTATCATGCTGAATCCTTTTTGGAACCTGGCTTGCTCACATGGAGTGTTCTGCCTATTCTATTCAGGATGACTTGAGTGAACAACTTGTAGACGATGGACAACAGACAGATTGGGTGATAGTTGCCGATGTCATGAATGTCTCCCTTCTCGTACAACAGAACGATCCTGTTGGGACGGAACCTTGCATTCGGCCAGATAGTATGTGAAGAACTGAGCCAGTGTGCTGAACCAGTCGATCATATTCCTCGTCAAGGTTGTGTCAATGATGGTGTCTTCCCACATTGCCGCAATAGTGCCAAAGAGCTCCCAGTTGGTGGTCATTCTGGAAGTTCTCTTCTTAAACTTTAACTTTGCAGTCCTTTCTCCCCACTCTGTGAAGAAGAATTTTGCAAGAAGGAGGTGGTGGTCGGATCCCATTTGGAATTTTGGGACAACAGCAACATCTGTCAGACAAAACTGTTGATTAACCATGATGTGATCAATTTCATTGTGGAACTATCCACTCAATATCCAAAGTTTAGATTCATCCTTCTGGAATTGTGAGTTACCATGGATGGTCTTGGTCAGCATGATGAACTCAGACAGTCTCCCACCCCTTTCGATATATTCTAAGCTATTGGTCCCACAGAACCAGGTAAAGCAGATCTTTGTGACCTTGTACTCCAGGCTCAATGGGACCCAAAAGAGAGACCCTCTGCCTGCTTCCCCCAATTTTCACCCTATGGACACAATTATGTAAATATCCCAACTTCTCTTCTAAGTACCTATTAATTCTTGTTGTATCTGTTGACTCTTCAATGTATCTGCCAACTGCTCAAATTTACCTGTTAATGTAAACAATGGGTCAAGAGTTCGGAGCCAGGCTGGGGGAGCAGAAGTTGTATTTCATAAATTCCAGGTTATCCCAGTGTTGAGGCCTGTCAAGTCTAGCTTGCAACCTGGACAATCCCTAGAGTCTGTCTCATTTTTATGACTGACCCTGTTGGACAGAGGTCAAAGCTGCCATTAAATTTGGCTTTAGTCTGGTAAATTGCCACATGTATGTATATTCTTACACTCTTACATTAAACTCTTACATTAAAACTGTTGAGCACTAATGTTTTCATGTTCTTAGGAAATTAAATAAAAGAATGTTCTTCTTTTACTAGTTCAACTATTTATTCTGTAAAATCACTTTTTCTTCAATTCACTAAAGTTGCAGGAAACAATTTTATAAGAATCTCTATGTTCTGTAATTCATAGGGATCTCCATTATTCATGCACTCTCCTTGGCATTTCACTAAATTTTGACACAGGAACACCTTCCTACTTAATGATAATGATCACTATTTGTTTCTTATTGATGTCAGTGGGCCCTGCGGGTGGTTTATGTAATACAATAGGGAAAGAGATGGTCACTTTCTCCCAATCTGCCCGTGCCATGCCCCCCAGGTTGTTTGGGAAGACTAGGACTGATAAAGTCTGAGATAAACTCCTGCACGACAGGGGCGACAGTCCTACGAGCCATCAAGCCACACCTGACTTCCACTTAATCTTCTTGGTGTAGGAGTGGATCCCCCACACCCTCGATTTCTCAGGGAGCTGCAGACTGAGGCTGGGATGTGAAATTGCTCTCTGCAAGAAAGTGGGCTTTCTGGTTAGGTAAGAGTTTGTTACTAGGGTTGTTTCTGAGAGGGTGTTGTCTTCTTTGAAACTCCTTTTCTTGACCTTTGTTCCTGCTGGAACTTCTCTTGGAAGAGCCAGCCTTCTCTGCTCTAGGCTAGCTGAGGGTTAAATCAGATTAAAGGAAGGAATAGAGAGTTCTCAAGTGATTTTCTTCAGGCACTTTCTATAAGGAGAGGTCCAGTCAGTCTCCTCAGGGTCGGCTGCTGGAGAAAGCCTTATCAGGTCTTGCTTTCTGTATCTGCAAGGTCAGTCAGATTTCCGACTGGTGGTTTTTTACCTTCCAGAAATTTCCTTGCCATGATATGGGACTGTGGGGGTGGGTCTTCCCTAATCTACCTGTCTATATCATGATGACATTTCATTCACCTAGTTTGTCAATATCTCATATGAGTTCATTTTAATATCCATATAAATATTTCAAATCCCATCTAATTTCAATGATGGAAAATAATTAAGATTACAAAAGTCTTCCATTCTTCTATAAACTTTGCTTATATAATTTTATCAATTTTCATTGATTGATATACTAGTTATGTACCAAAAGTTCTAATTATTTATGCTCAAATTATACCTCTCTTCTTGAGTCACAATAAGCATATTAACCTTCCTTATGTAAAACAGTAAGAGCATAATCTAAGTGTTCTAAAATTGAATATGGACAAAGACATTCAGTAATAGAATTCTAAATCTGCCACAATTTCATGATTTCTCCTCATCAATAAACCATCCACTATGTAATTCTAAGTGAAATCTGACATATTTATCCAACACTTTCTTTTAAGTTCTATCTTTACTTCAAAGATAAATCAACAATTTTATATTCTAAATAAATCCTTAAATTAATCTTTATCATCTCTGCTTCCAAATTAGCTCAGACCATATGGACAATTTAAAATTGTATATGTACAACAGATATTTGTGGAACAGACATTTGTGTGTTTGTTCTTCATCATCATCATTATCACGTTGATCATCGGATTTCTTGAGCAGTCTCAGTAATGTTTCCATAGTCCTAGCCCTGAGATTTTAGAAGCCTCTCCTTACTCGTTCTTCCCAATGATGCCACATTGGAGGCTCTTTCAGTGTCAGGGGAATGAGACCCATCATTGTTACTGGATTTGGCATATTAATACGCCATGGGGAGTTTGCAAGGCTCCCCCATGTGGGCAGGAAACTCTTGGTAGCTTGCCAGGATCTCCCAGAGGGAGAACTAGGCCATGTTGCGCCTCGAGCTTCTGGGAGCTTGATCTTAAAGTGTCTGAATGTTGGCCATTGGTGGGATTAGAGGGCACTGGGGGCAGTCCCTGGGTGTAACCACCTAGCTACTGGAAGATGGGGAATCTGAGCGGAAGTGGCTCAGTCCCAATTCGAGCAGGCTTGGAGGTCTCAGCCCCAGGTTGCACATTATCTGGGTTCCTTTGCCGGTTCCTTCATGCGTGAGGCTCATCCGAACATGTGGAGAGGGGTCTTGAGCATGGCTATGGCTAGGCTCCAGAGGTCTTCAGCCTCAGGGGCTCTGCTCAGTGGGGGAGGGAAGCTGGAGCACACCCCCTCCTAGGGGCTCCAGGGAAGACAGCCAGGCTTGGGGGCAAGAGATTCAATATTTTTAAATATTTTCTCAAATCAGAAAGTACAATATGTTAAAAAAGAGAAGTTGGACATTAGATTACTCATTGTAAGGATTTGGCTAAACTCCTGCTGTTTTCAATAAAAAGTTCTCTCCTAAACAATCATAGATAAAACACTTCATCTTTCCATATTATTTTCACTAACTGCTATTTTTCTTCATCTTCTTTTTATTATCATTATATCCCTGGCTTAATTGTCCCTTCTAAAGGAAATGCATTGCTCTTTTTTTATTATTTTTCAATGAATCAGTGTGAAGTATAGTTACAGATATGCAAACTTAAGTGCTTACGTTTTAGTCATACAATATTCAAGTTCCCATCCTTCTACCAGTGCCCATTCTCCACCACCAATGATCCCAATATCCCTCCCAGGAAAAACATTACTACTTTTAAGAATGCACAATCAACATTGAACACACTTGTCTGCACAATAAATATAGAAATGTATTGATAATTATCTGTTTTTTATTTGTATAATTATGTTTTATATTTATAGCACTTTCTCTTCTGACAGATATAAGTACATTGAATGCAACAAATTATGTTAAAGTAGTGAAGAAATACAGAGATAGTTTCAAAATTTTGATGCTTTTATCTTCTTTTTTTAAAACTTATTTTGAGTAGGTCAACCATTTATATTACTTCTGTGAATATTTCACAACCACATATGGTTCATTGTGTATAATAAAACTATATTATGCTTGGGATAACTTAAAAAATGTGGTTTATTTATGTCACTTAGATATTTGAAATGTTTGCTTATAAGATTATAAATCTAAGTATATATCTTTAATTTTTTGCATTAGATCTTTTTTAAAATTTAGTGCAAAATATTAGAAACTCTGAATGAATATAATGTACAGTGGTGCCAAACGTGAGATGCAGATGAATTTCAAATTGAGGACTTATTAAATATAGTGACAGCCAGAAGTACTTTAACAGAAGTGACTCAATTAAATTTTCTATACTTTGAACTATGCAATCAAAGATAACTCGAATACTTGACTAAAAATACCACTTTTTAGCATATCAGGTGCATGTCAGAATGATACTACTACTTCCACAATTTTTTATTATATTTTATAAAAATATGCAATAGCTCACTTAAGTCATCAAATCATATTTTAAGTATTTTCATTTTACACACACATATACATACATATGTATATGTATATGTCTGTCAGTAACTTAATAGCTGAACATTTAAATAATCAAATGATTTCAAATAACAAGAGACAATAAAACAGCAAGTAAATTCAGTTATTGCTGATGTATTAAATGTATTTGTGACTATATATGTATATTTAATATACACATGTATATATGTGTATTATATGTATGTAAGCAGATGATCTTTTTGGCCATAATAGATAAGCGAGTGATAAAATGTGAAGGGCAGTAGGACATTGCATGTACAGACCTCCTGATCTCTGACTTTTTTTTTTCAAAGGATTTCATAGGAACCACAAAGTAATTTTTTAAAAAAATAATTAAAATGGCAGTAGAGACAAGTAAAGGCAACTAGCATCTAGCTGGGGATTCATTTAAGGAAAGAAAAAGTAGCAAACACACCTCCATAAGTTCAGAGAGTGGGGGCCTTGTGGGAAAACAGCAATTCTATCTTTTCCTGTCTGCTCTGATAATTTCACACTCGTTATTGTGATTTTTCTATATCCTCCCACTTTCCTACTAATATGGGTAGAGTTAACAGGGTTTGTGGTTCTGATCTTATGTTTATGGGTGGTCATGTCACTATAGGGCTGGAGTGATAGCACAAGGGAGTTTGCCTTGCACGCGGCCAAGCCAGGTTAGATTCTTCCATCTCTCTTGGAGAGCCTGGCAAGATACCAAGAGTATCTCGCCTGCACGGCAGAGCCTGGCAAGCTACCCATCGTATATTTGATGTGCCAAAAACAGAAACAACAAGTCTCACAATGGAGACTTTACTGGTGACCATTCGAGCAAATCAATGAACAATGGGATAACAGTGACAGTGACAGTGACATGTCACTGTAATAAACTTTCATGGCACCTGTGTGCATGTGTTTGATAAGTGGAAGTCTGATGAGCAGATAGTGAGCTGGAGTTCACTTTGCAGTCACCTTAGTGTCCTTAACCTATTCTTGCTCCCATTAGATTTAAAAAAGGGAGGGAAATCACGGGGGCAAAGTTGATGGTTAGAGAAGTGGGCTGGAGGGAACTTGTAACTGGGTGAAATTTCCTTCTCACTATAAATTTGGTCTTGGGGGCACTGGGCTATATATCTGGTTAAAACACTAGTCAAATTTTTAAGCAAATTCCACTTCGTTGCTCCCAGTATTTCCTTATATGCCCATCACCTCACATATACTATGAATTTTGTAACTGTCTAATAACAGCAAAGTGCAAAATTAAGTTAATTATTACCTTTCAATTGGAAACTCCATTTTTCCTTCTCACCAGACCACTCTGATGAACTGGATAACAGAGCCATGAAGACAGAATGACAATGTAGAAACATGCCTTCTTAGGAAGCATATTATTTTTAGTACCTTTTATAGCTAGCAGTGATGAGGTGATTAAGTGATGATCAATAGTAGCTGGAATGTGTTGTGAAAAATTGAGAAATTTTCTTTACAATACAGTTAATGCACTCACATTGATGCTTTTATTCATCACGCCCTTTTCAGGACCACTGCCTAGAATCAATACATGCTGGATGGAGCTTTTTGTTTTTTTTTTGGACCAATGCCATACTGTTAATATTAATATGTGGACTTACAATGACATAGAAACCCTGGGTTATTCTTTATTTTAGGATATTTATAAGGTAGATACATTTTTATCTTGTTTTGCTCTACATCTCTACTTCTGACAATCTTTGGTGAATACAATGAAGACATGGTTAGAAAAGTATTAGAGAAATGTTAAGGAATATTTTATAATTAATAAGTGTGAGTTTCTAAGAAAGAATTACTTCTATTTAAATAAAACTCTGTAGAAAATATTAAATGATTTGTATAAACTAATTAAATGGAAAACTAGAAATTTCTACTCTCATCACAATGTAAAATATGAAGGGGGCTAATTTGAGAATGATTCTCTACTTTGTGTTGGGAATTAAAGGTCTTAAGTCTCTGCATCAATTTCTGTAAGAGCCGGGTGGCATTTGACTCCTACTGTTGTGGGCTCAGTTTTATTTTTTTCATTATGTATTATAAAAGAAAAGTAACAATAAAAATGCTTCAGACATAACGTACCTTGGATAAATTGATAAGAATATGCTACCAGACAACCACGTTAAGAGCATGTAAAGTTGTGTACTCATGAAAAAGTGCTGGTCATAAAACATTGCCTACTTTTGCAAGAGGAAAGTTATGCTACAACAAACAACTTTGTCTTATGGTTTTCATGAATAGGATTTATATTTGTTTGCTTATTGCCGAAAATGCTGAAAATGAAAAGTTTTTTTGTGTAACTCGTTCCATTCAGTTAGCACAGATATTGAAAATCAATGTGAATTCCATAAACTACTGCTTTGTTTCCCATTGAAAGTAACATACAATGTGATCATGGGGAACATAAGCAATTATTAGAACAATTATATTTAGATATTGTCAGTTTTGTGAAAAAGGAAGATTCAACTTCATCACTGCATATTATAAAAATGCTGTATTTGGTTTATTTTGTTTGAATAATTTATATAATTTATTATTTATTACATGCACATGTAGTTATTATGAAACATAAAAATATGTATGAACTTTGCAGTCTCTTTATTTTATACCTACTTTATTTGGGATTAAGTATGTGGGATTGCAATAAAATAGATAACTTATTCATGAGATCTGGATTTCCAGGCACAGAGAGACGCAGAGAGAGAGAGAGAGAGAGAGAGAGAAAGAGAGAGAGACATGTCTGCTCTCTTGTAATTTTTATCAGACCTTTCATCAAGAATAGTCCATAACACACACAAAACAATTTGAAAGAGCAGGGATGGGTATATTTAAGTGTTTGACAAAATCTATCATACATATTTATCAGAAATCACTAAAAATTTAGTTCTTAAGATTAAAAACTGAAACCTTTGTTGTCTAGAATGGAAAAAGCAAGAAACTGAAGAAAAAATGAAGAATTGGTGAGTTCACTGTGATTTGTTTTGGCATAGAAAATGAATGATCTGTTGTGTTGGAAAGTAATTCCTATATTCAAGTCTATCTTCTTATACATCTAAGTGTTACAGTTTTTGGCAATTTCTGTTAAAAATGTGTTTTAAGATGTGTTTATAAATTTCACATTTTCCATCTCTTCATACATACTCCTAAACCGAGTTGATGTTCTGGATCAGTGCCTGAGTCTTAAAAAACTTACTTTCCTACTGCAAACGTCTGTCCCTTCTTTTTCTTTTTTTTCCTGCTGTTTGGGTCACACCCCGAGATGCACATTGGTTACTCTAGGCTCTGCATTCAAAAATTACTCCTGGCGGTGCTCGGGGGACCCCATGAGATGCTGGGAATCAAACCAGGGTCAGCGCGTGCAAGGCAAATGCCCTACCTGCTGTACTATCACTCCAGCCCTGTCCATCTCTTCTTCACTGCCAATTCCAACACAACAACCAATTGTACTATTAGCCATTGAAAACTTAGATCTTGTGTCTCTCTTGACAGCTCAAGGTCACCTAACGGTCTTCCAAATAAAATTTTGTTAAATATTCTACAATGGGTCCTGGAGATTTAAAAGGAAAATCGAAGGTGTTTTGAAGTATCAGAGGAGAAACTCCAACCCCACTTCTCTAGTACTTGCCTACTATGCCTTCTTCACAGAGCCACATAGATCCTATCGGGTTCTCTTAAAGAAGAACCTAATTTCACATGGACATAGAACAGAAACTTACCAGAGTTTTCCGTTTTTCTTTTCTTAATTCTTTTAAAGAAAGATATTTTATTATTGTTTGATGAAATGTTCTTACTCCTCAATTCATGAAGATGAATGCAGTTACCACTGGTTTGGGCATATTCAGAAATATGATTTATGTGTAACTTTCCATGGCTCTTATTGCTTTTTCTTTTTTTAACTACAGAAGGAAAAGTGCAAGTATTCCCTAGAAAAATAAAACTGATTTCAAAAATAGTTTGTTTTTGTAAAAAATTCTAGTTTAGATAATAACAGAACTTAGAGAAATTTTATTCTCAGATAGTAAGCATCGCAAAATTATGAGGTTATGTTATTGCAAGCAATATATCATCATTGTAAAAGATTGTAAAACACACATCATTGTGTGTTTTAAGTGGTAAGGATATATTATTATAGCACTGTAGCACTGTTGTCCCGTTGTTCATCAATTTGCTTGAGTGGGCACCAGTAACGTTTCCACTGTGAGACTTGTTGAATATGCCAGGTGTAGCTTGTCAGGCTCTGCCATGCAGGTGGGATACTCTCTGTAGCTTGCTGGGCTCTGCAAGAGGGATGAAGAAATTGAACCCGGGTTGGCCGCATGCAAGGTGAACACTCTACCCTCTGTGCTATCCTAGACAAACAGTAAATATTTGAGGAATATTTTGCTATATATATTTCTTACTTGGAGTTTAACCTGTAACTGTGTCTACCCAATGTTAACGATTATTTAATCTCTACTATAATAGTCTTCCTGGAACGAACAGACACAATGGGCTATACTAGGATGCATCATAGATGAATTGAGACATTAGTGGTATCCACTTGAGCAAATCAATGAGCAATGGGATGACAAGTGATAAAAGTGAATTGATACTATAATAGTTAATACATAATATATATTTTCTTTTGGTATAGATTTCAGTATAAAAATTCTTACATGGCTAAATACCATTTGTACTTGCATAAATACCCACTATAAATTACCATGTAAAATTTTCCACCCCCCCCAACTCTTTTAATGTTTTACAATAGAATGTAAAGAATTTTTTTTGTCTTTTTTAAAAGGCTATACCCTGTGATACTCAAGTCTTACTCTTTGCTCTGCACTCAGAAATTGTTATTGGCGGTCTTGGGGGAAACGTATGAGGTGACAGGTATCCAACCTAGGTTAGTACCTTACCACTGTACCATGTCTAAAACCCCTTAGAGTGCAATTTTTCAACAGATTATAATACTTTAAAAATATATTTCTTCAAAACAAAGGGGCATTAATGAATCAGAAAAGAGAAAATATTAAGTTGCAGTGTGGGAGTATAAATTATTTATATAAATTACCTATAATTGCACTGATAACACAGTAGGTAGGGTGTTTGCCTTACATGCAGCTGACCCAAGTTTGATTCCTCTGTTCCTCTCTGAGAGCCCGGCAAGCTACCGAGAGTATCCCATCCCGCACAGCAGAGCTTGGCAAGCTACCCATGGCGTATTTGACATGCCAAAAACAGTAACAACAATTTTCACATTGGAGACGTTACTGGTGCCTGCTCGAGCAAATAGATGAACAACAGATGACAGTGCAATGACAATGCTATCTATAATTATCTTTATATATTCTTTATATATTATTATTATGTTACATAATTATTTTCTGAATTTATTCTTCTCCTCAGGTCATAGTTTTGCATAATACTTTATCAAACACAACCAACAAAAATCTGAACATTTTAAGTAATCCTGTGAAACATAACAGCCTATTGATTTAATTATAGGACTCAGTAATGATTATAAATTTAAATAAATATATTAAACTTTATTCTAATTTCTCCATAATTCTTCCATATTAATATATTGTCAAAACATACAACTTTTTATAATACTTATATCAATGGTCTTTGCATTTAATTCGTCAAATATTACATAAATGTAATGTATCACTGTATCATTTTCATCCCGTTGTTCATCAATTTGCTCAAGTGGGCACCAGTAATGTATCCATTGGTCCCTTTCACGTGCTAGTGTAGCCCAATAGCATATTGGAGGCTCTTTCAGAATCAAGGGAATGAAGACCATCGTTGTTACTGCTTTTGGAATATTGAGTATGCCACGGGTAGCTTGCCAGGCTCTGCCATGCGGGCAGGATACTCTCAGTAACTTACTGGGCTCTCCAAGAGGGTCAGAGGCTTTTAGGGTGAACTCTAATCACATTTACAGGTGTTCCAAGTCTAACGAATGTAAGCTTTTGGTCGACTAGCTTGTTGTAACAATCTGCACACTGACAAATATGCTCCTGCCTGCGTCTCTGGGCAGCATCTGGGACATCTGCGGCCTCAGGTTGATCTCTTGAGGTTGATGGAGTGCGCCCGGAGGTAGTTGAACAGATGGCAGAGTAGGACTCTATTGCAAAGAGTCTGTGCCAGGTTAAACACCTGCACTGAGTCCCAGGTCACCCGGTGGTTAGCTGACAGCACCCTGCACTGGATGAGCCACTGTGTGCACTGCTGCCACAGCTCTATGTCCAATGGCACTGCAACTCGGCCCAGCTGAGTCAGGCAGTGACGCTGCAGCCACCGCCGCAGTTTCTCCATGCCCCACTGATGATATTCTGTCCGAATCTTGCAAAATAGCCAGCCTTGTCCATCAGGAATCACATGTAGAGTTCCAGCAGGGATTACGCATAGATTTCCATGCCTGGGGTGCTGAGCCAAGTGTTGTTTAAGGCGAGATGGTGAGCTGGGTTCGGGAGAGCATGAGGGGTTTGGGAGAGCACAAGAGGTTCGAGCAACACCGACACCATCTTGGCTCCAATCAAATGTGGTTTGGTAATTGTGGAAAATGAGTAGGAAACGTCTTTCGATGTGTAGCATGGCTGCTGCACGATTCAAGAATATGTTCACTCATGCGTGAAGCTGAGCTTGAGTGTGTGGAAAACAGCCTGGAGTGGGGCAGTGGTTGGATTGTGGAGGTCAGCTGCAGGGGCTGGGTCCCATTGGGTGGGGAGGGCTCTCACCTGAACCCCTCTGGGGCACCCCGAGTGAAAACAGCCTGGCGCAGAATTGGGTGGCATGGTTTTGGGGGCCTCATTTTATGCTCCCTGAGTGAAATGTAATGTAGTTGTGTACATTAATTACTTACTATATGCCAGATCTTAAATGAGGCATCTAAGCTCATAGATTGTAGTTGGACAAATGCAGAGTAAGTAAATAAAAAATTGCAGTTGATTTTATAAATCTAATGTTAAGTATTATGGTTTTGAAATTTTTTAATACTACATAATTGACTTAACCGAGGAGTATTGTTCCTGTGTAGGTTTAATTCTTTAATTTGATGTGCATGGTCTTTTACTTAGATGGATAAAATAAAACCCCAAAGATCATATTCATGAATTAATTTAGAGGATTAAGGAATCTTGAATGTTGTAAATGAATATATGTTCATGTGGTGTTCAAGGGCTCACTAGAATGAAAAGTGAACTTTATAAACTGATTTTTTAAATGGCCTCAATCATTTTGATGATATAAACTTACTGGTCTGTTAGCTTTATGTAAAGAGGGCAAATTATTTAGATTTAAGAATACTTAAGTTGTTGTTGAAGGTTGATGAGGATTTTTAGCCCAATGCCCTTCTCTAATCAAAGAAAACTCCTACTTATTTTTTGTTGTTTGCACCATAATAGAAGAAGCCATTCATTCTCATTCATTTTATAACTTTAAAGAATATAATTGAATGAGTTTGGGACATTATTTAAATCTGTCAGTATGTCCTTTCTTTCTGAAAATATTGTCCATAATTTCAGAGTAAAGACAAAATAATATTTCTTTTGTCAAGTAAAGTCATTCCTCTATGTCTCTTTGGTGTCTTTTGTCCTTTAGTTAAGAACTTATATTATCTATATCCATGAATATGTACATATTAAATTGTTTCATCTTTTTAATGATTTATATTTTGTTAACTCGTTGATCTAAAATAAAACCAGACAAATGGAGACATTTCTGTATTATCTCAACAACAATTTTTGATGAATTACTTATGCTTTTTATACTTATATGATCAATAATAAAATTTTTGATATCAAAATTATGATCAATAAAGTTCATTGTCTTAAAAAACTACAAAAATTGCATTAGAGGAGAAGAGGCCAGGCAGTCTGGTGAGCAACACGGCCGGAGAAATGCTCCGGACCCGAATCTGGGCCAACAACACCAGGGATCCAGACGAAGGAGGTACAGCTGGTACACCTTCTCCAGATGGGGCCCTGGCGACACTGAACAGCAACTAACACAGCTCCGGGTTGCGGGACTGGAACACATCCGAGCCGCGGGGGGGCACTGGAGTGGGGCAGCGCCTGCCCTAACTCCAAATGGTCCCGGCCCCCGGAAGTCCCGCCCTCAACCCACCCTTGGCACCATCTTCCCACCTTCAACAGAGAAGAGGCCAGGCAGTCTGGTGAGCAACGCGGCCGGAGAAATGCTCCGGACCCGAATCCGGGCCAACAACACCAGGGATCCAGACGGAGGAGGTACAGCTGGTACACCTTCTCCGGATGGGGCCCTGGCGACACTGAACAGCAACTAACACGGCTCCGGGTTGTGGGACTTGAACACATCCGAGCTGCGCGGCCGCGCGACCTTTTCTAAAAACTGAAAACATACAATCTTTTAATGACAAACCAATTATCAAATGCTTCCTTAGTAGGGCTGTCTTCCTTGGGGAGAAACTCCAGCAACAATAGTGAGTTTTGTTTTGCAATATGGAATGTAATCAAGGTAGAGAGAAAATGAAGTGAAATTCATCAGTTATACAGTTGGGGGGGCTGTGGCGGGGGGTATACTGGGGATTTTGGTGGTAGAATAGGGGCACTGGTCAAGGGATGGTGTTTGAATATTGTATAACTGAGACATAAACCTGAAAACTTTGTAACTTTCCACATGGTGATATAATAAAAATTTTAAAAATTAAAAAAAATTGCATTAGATACACTTTTTTGTTATGAAACCAAATTTTTTAAAAAATAAGAAATTGTTATCTTATCATATGCATAAATTTTAAATAGATGTTTCCATAAGAAGTTATAAGAGCTAATTCTAATAAGTTTAATTATAATATCTATCCATAATAAAAATATATAGGCATCCTGTAATGATATAATCAGTTTAATTCAATGATTTATCTTACCATAGAACATTAATAAGAAAAAATAACCACATATAAATTTTAGAATCGAATCTCTGACAATGAGCAGAAAAAAGAAAATATATATAAATATACAAAGCTCAAAGTTGAAGAGATGCATATTTGTAATTTTTACATGTATATGGTAAATATGAGTGTGCATTGCTACATGAAGTCATATAAAGTTTAGTTTTATATAATTATTTGGTTAGAATATACTTAAAATAGTTCATCAGATTATTTCTTGGAAGTCTTTCTAAAGTTATTTACAACATGAGAATTTGTACTATACAAAGACATAGTTGATTTTTTCCCCTATATGTTAAAAGCTTTGGTTGGCAATTATGTAGTTGGCATATATATACATATATATATGTATATATATGTACTTTAATGACTGAACTTATGTTGAGGATTGATATTTTGGAGCTTGTTTTTGCTTTGTTTTGGGGTCATACCAGGCAGTTCTCAGGACTTACTTCTGGTTCTGCGCTCAGAAATCACTCTCAGCTCTATGCTTAGAAATCTCTCTTGATGGTACCAGGGACATTATGAGTTGAAGAGACTAAATCCTGATTGTCTACAAGCAAAACAAATGCACTGTCCACTCTCCTACCACATTAGCCCCATTGAGGATTGAAAAACTTGATATTTTCTGCAAAGATATTTGAGAATACAAACATTCAAATGTAAGGAAAATAAAACTCTTAAAACATATTGAATAAATCTATTTAAATCTGTGTAATTTCTCATGTTTGGTGATTTTTTTTAGTAAATCACCATGAAATAAAGTTAGAAAGTTGTATATGAGTGGGTTTCACTTATATATTGTCTCACTACCCTTTCCTTCACTAGTGTACATTTTCCACCATAAATTCCTCAGTTTACTTCCTTCCCTTTACCCCTCTTCAACCCAGTCTGCTTCTAGAGCTGGCACCTCTCTCTCTCTCTCTCTCTCTCTCTCTCTCTCTCTCTCTCTCTCTCTCTCTCTCTCTCTCTCTCTCTCTCTCTCTCTCTCCCCTCCCCCCTCCTCTATCCTCTCCTTCTTCCCTCCCCCCATTTTCCCTTTTGGACATCATGGTTTGCAATACAGACACTGTAAGGTTATCATGCATAGCCTTTACTTTCAGCACTGCATTCTTGCCAAGAACTATCATTTCCAACTGCTATTGTCATAGTGTCCCTCCTGTATCCTAACTGCTCTATCTCCACTCCCTCCACGTGTGACAAGCTTCCAACAATGGGCCATTTCTACTGACCCTCATTTCTATTACTGTTGGATGATATTCTCATACTGTGATTTTTTTATATCCCACAGGTGAGTTGTGATTTCCATATAACTACCAATTATTTAGAGCCCAAACGACAATTCAAATTTTAATGTTTTCAAAAAGTAACTGAAATTATAAAATTATGTTATCTATTATGTATCGTCTTTTCAAATTTCAAATATTATGGTATCTGTTTTTCAAAAAGTTCTGATTAGATTTTCTTTCTTTCTTTCTTTCTTTCTTTCTTTCTTTCTTTCTTTCTTTCTTTCTTTCTTTCTTTCTTTCTTTCTTTCTTTCTTTCTTTCTTTCTTTCTTTCTTTCTTCCCTCCCTTCCTTCCTTCCTTCCTTCCTTCCTTCCTTCCTTCCTTCCTTCCTTCCTTCCTTCCTTCCTTCCTTCCTTCCTTCCTTCCTCCCTTCCTTCCTCCCTTCCTCCCTTCCTCCCTTCCTCCCTTCCTCCCTTCCTCCCTCCCTCCCTTCCTCCCTCCCTCCCTCCCTCCCTCCCTCCCTTCCTCCCTCCCTCCCTCCCTCCCTCCCTCCCTCCCTCCCTCCCTTCCTCCCTTCCTCCCTTCCTTCTTCCTTCCTTCCTTCCTTCCTTCCTTCCTTCCTTCCTTCCTTCCTTCCTTCCTTCCTTCCTTCCTTCCTTCCTTCCTTTCTCTCTCTCTTTTTAATTTTGGGGATGTGGCGACACACAGCAATATTTAGGGCTTTTTTTCTATACTGAAGAATCACACCTCACAGTGCTTGTGAGAACCATATGGGATGCTATGGATTGAACCCAGCTGATTATGTGCAAGGCAAATGCCCTATTTGACAATCTGTCATTCTACCCCTTTTTCTTGCACCTTGATCAAATTTTAAAAAGAAAATTTGACTAATATGCGCTGTTCATTTTCCTTTAATTTGTCTTCTGCTTCATCTATTGCACTGAAATCTATCAAAAATCCATTATAAACTTCTAAATAATATTCTAAAAATTAACATTGTTGTCATTTCAACATAAAAATAACTGTAGGTATTACTTCCATCAATAGTAAAACTATCCAGCTCTTTTTTGGTAGAGGAAAAATATTCATAAAAAGTAAGCAAAAGATAAAAATGATGCCGAGAAAAACAACCTGGGAAAGAACACTTTATAGGAAAATATAGCCTTTTTATCTTTTGTTTATATTTTAGCTAGGAGTTGTATGTAGTAAATAGCATGTGTTTATAAAAACTGAATCTAAACTTGAAAATGCATGCTTGTACATTTTAAGGAATGAAAAGTAAGCACAGTGAAAATATTCTCAAAATCCAACAAAGAAAAAATCACTTGTCAAATGTTTCAAAACACTATCAAATTGCCTATTAACTATGAGAAACAGAGTAAATGCTTTATGCAAAGAAAAACAAACTACATAAGAGGATCATGTACTCAAGGTGAGGCGACTGAAGTTTTTTTTTTTAATTAAATGAGTCTTTTCCAATTTTAATTTTATCAAAGTCTCAACATTTAAAAGCATGAACCATTATGCTAATTACGCTATGAAAAGCAATTTTCTGCCAGTTTGTGTTTAAAATTTAGTCTGAAACTACTTTTCTGAAATCAATTGTCTTCATCTATAAAAATAGACATTGCTAGAATTTATTCAATGAAAATATTACCTACATTTTGCTTTTTCTATTTTGGGGACAAGGGGAGGTATGGGTCATAACTGTGATGCTCAGGGTCTATTCCTAGTTCTGTGCTCAGTAGTTAACCCTCACATTGATCCAGGGACCATATCTGGGGTTGGTTTCATAGGGTCAGAGCAATAGAACAGTGAGTAGGGTGTTTGCCTTACACATGCCAAAGAGGGTTCAATCCACATTATTCCATATGGTCTCTAGGGCTTGGCTGGGATTTATTATTGAGAGCAGAGCCAGGGCTAACCCCTGAGAGTGGCAGTGTATGGCCCCCCAAAAAACAAACAAAAATCCACAACAATACAAGGTCAGTTTCATGCCAGGCAAGCTCCTTACATCATGTACTATCTCCATACACCCTAATTTGTGTTTTCTGATCACCAGATAAATACCCAAATACATCATTGGTGTATGTTCTTTAATCTAAAATGACATGTGGATCTTCCACTATTATCCATGATTTTAGCACTAAGGGTCACTTTGACCTTTTGCACTTTAAACAAAATGGAAAAGTTAGTTTTTTTCATGGTAATACAGTGCTCATAGGAAAATTTTGGACTATGTATTTTGAAAACTGAATTAATATTTCCTCACTTTAGAAAGACCACCAAAGGTGACGGCCTTGTGGATAGGTCACAAAACTATTATTAAAAAATGGAATGAATTTTTTCCTTAGATTATCCTCAATAGAAATGTTCTCCAGTAAACTTAGATGTAAGACTTTAACAATTGTCTCTCTGATGATATGAAAATGAAACTTTTATGAGCTAATAAAAAGGAGCACATAATAGGAAATGGAGATGGATTAGAGAATTTATAATTCAAGCTCTCTTTCACAAATATTCACAAGATTTGGGGCTGGAATGATAGCACCGCGGGTAGGGCATTTGCCTTGCACGCTGCCAACCCAGGTTTGATTTCCAGCATCCTATTTGGTCCCCTGAGCACTGCCAGGAGTAATTCCTGAGTGCAGAGCCAGGAATAACCCCTGTGCATCACTAGGTGTGACCCAAAAAGCAAAATATATATATATATATATATATATATATATATATATATATATTCACAGAACTTTTAGAATGTCAACATTTGAATAACTCAGATAATGTAGATATTATGTTGTTAATATATTCAATTGTCTCACTGTCATCCATTGATTTGGTTGAGCACGCAAATATATTCAACTACATTTATAAATTAAGAAATATGCATATATAAAGATATGGAAATATAATACATAAAACACATTAAGATGAAATACAGGAACACCAAAAATAAAACTAAAATCATTATTATTATTGTATATATATATGTATATATACATATATATATATATATATATATAACACATGAGGGAGTGAGTTTTACTCCAAAACCTGTTGTTCTATGGGCCTACTAATGGCTCAGGAATCAGGGATATATATGGCAGAGGTTGGGGAATCATATGTGGTGTTAACCATGTGCAAAGCAAGTGTGTAACTTATTTCATGTTTCAAGGTGCTTCAATAAGTTCTCAAATTTAGCATAACTTTAAAAAGTCACACTTAATATTATATCTTCCATTGTACGTTTAAAATACTTAATTTTTAAAAATGCAATTTAAAATGGTTGTACTAGGGGCAGAGAGATATTTCAAGGGGGAAGGTGCTTATATTGCGTATAACTGACTTGAGTTTTCTACCTGAACTGCACATTGTCTCCTAAGCTCTGCCAAAAACAATCCCTATGCATGGAGCCAGGTATAGCAGGAATAAATCCTGAGCCCAAACCACTGAATGCAGGTGGCGAGAGAGTGCTGAAGCTTCTCAAGTATTAATTTATTGAATACATAGCCAAGTAATTTGCATTTATTTTAGTTTACTTCATTTAGAAACTAATCATTATTATCTTAAAATGTCTACTGTGGTGTAGATCTGCAGGATATGTATATACATAAAACACAGAGCCAATGACGTTGACAAAATGAGACCCAAATGACAACAACCAAACCTAAAACCACTCAAGGATGCAGGCTTGAGCATTGGATGGAATCAGGGACATTGGTGGCAGGAAATTGACACTAGTGGCAGGATTGGTGTTGGAAGAGAGTGTGCTTGATGCTTAACTGTGAATATCTTTGGAAATCACAAATGCCTTAATTAAAAATTGAAAACGAGGTAAAAATAGACAAGAGATAATGGACAGTCACTTCACTGAGTGGGGGACTGTTATGTACAGAGATTCCACTCAGAGTGTACTCCATCCAAGGCATGTGTTCGAACATTCTACACATTTACACATTTCATCCTGTTTTGACAGGACATTCATCGTACCTTTTGAACTAATGTCCCTATTGATCTCAGAGGACATTATATAAGTAGTCAATGTTCCACTTTGAATAAATCATTTTAAGGACAAATCAGATCAGAATATTTTAAATAGCGCTTGTCAATGACAATCTATTACCTTAAAATTAAGGTAAAGACACCTTAGCATGGCATAAAACTGTGTGTAAGTGTGTGTGTGTTGGGGGTGTGTGATATAACTTCTGCTCACATAATCACATTAGTAAGTTTTCAGTTCCATTAGTCATTCTTCTTTTATGAAAATTTCTTCAAAGTAAAATATAAGAAAGTGTCCTGTGGAACACATGCATTTTAAAGTTTAGAACTTAATCCTATACTAAGTTCCTCCCTGATTGTGTATCTTCTTCCCTTTCCCTTGCCTATCCTGTAAACCTGTCTATTAAAAAAAAAGATTATCTATATAATACATTTATCTTATTGCTCAAGACTCAGTTTAATATGCTGGAAAATGACATCTTTATTGAAGTTTATGTAGGTTTTATTCCCAATTATATTTTTTCAATAAATTTGATTCATTTAAATTTTTTCTCTCATGTTGAGAACGCTATTCGGGTATCCCAAAAAAAAATCGCTTGGAATATCACTTTTTACTGAAGTGAATCCAGAGTTCCAACCTCCTTGATGATCAAGAATCAGGGACATTGTCTCATTTGCCAAGGTGTCAAAAATCAGATGGGCTAGACACAGAATGCAATTTGGAAACTAGAGTTATTACTGACTGGATTCCACTGGATGTCAAAAGACAGCAGTGCCGCCCACCTATGAGATGGTCAAACTTCTTGGTCAAGACCCTGAATGAATGGTTTGAGGCTCTTCATGCTTCTGGAGCGAGAAGATGCAATTGGACTACACTAGCATGCAACAGGGGTGTCCGCTCGAGCAAATCAATGAACAATGGGATAACAAGTGTTACAAGTGACAGAAGTGATTTAAATTTTTAATGCATGTTAGAAAATTCTAAATACCCAGATGATGTGAGGTGAAAAGTGAACCTAAATATCATTTCAACATATTTACTACAATCATTCCCTCAGATGTCTTCTACTTTTGCACTTATCAGGGAAGTTTTCTTCTTTCCTGACATATTTACATTTGCTACTACCCTCTCTTTAACTACATACATTCATCCACAGTTTGCCTTATTATACCAAGACATTTACAAGATGCAGGTCAAAATGGCACCATAGTAGTATTATAATAAATTATTCTTCTTGAGAATAATTCTTCTTGAGAGTCTCTTGCCCTCGCACCTGGCTGTCTTCCCTGTGGTCCCTAGGAGAGGACGGACTCCAGCTTCCCTCCCCACCACAAGCAGAGCTCCTGCCGGCCGAAGACTTCAGGATCCTTGCCACAGCCATGCTCAAGACCCCTCTCCACATGTTTGGACGAGCCTCATGCATGAAGGAAATGACAGAGAAACCCGGGTTTGTGACCCAGGACTGAGACCTCCAAACCTGCTCGGATTGGGACTGGGCCTCCTCCTCACAGATTTCCCATTTCCCAGTAGCTAGGCTGTCACACTTAGGGATTGCCCCCAGTACCATGTAATCCCATCAATGGCCAAAATCCAGAGACTTAAAAGCAAACTCCCAGAAGCACATGGCCTCTATATCTTATAGCCTACTTCTCCCTCTGGGAGAACCTGGTAAACTACGGGGAGTTTCCTGCCTACACTGGAGAACCTCGCAAGGTCCCCATGGTGTATTTATGTACCAAAACCAGTAACAAGCTAAGTCTCATTCCCCTGACCCTGAAAGAGCCTACAATGTGGCATCATTGGGAGGCCGAGTAGAGAGAGGCTTCTAAAATCTCAGGGCTAGGATGAATGGAGACATTACTGAGACTGCTAGAGAAATTCTATGATCAACGAGATGATGATGATGATGATGATGATGATTCTTCTTAATTGAAATGTGGCCCATATTAAGTAAATTATTAAAATAATGGATATGATGTAAAGGATAAGAACATTAAAAAAATACCAATATAAAAATAAAAGCAAGTGTCTGAATTTCAGTAAGAAGGTGTGAAATGTGAAGGAGAGTTTATTTTAGATGAGAGCACCAACTCAACTTGCGGCTAGTTGTAAATGGATCAAAAAGTAGAGAGAGAAGAAATAATAAATTCTGTGTTTGGAAAGAACTGAAGAGATAAAAAAATGCAATTGCTAAAAGAAGAAATTCGAAGAAAGCACTTTTAAGTATGTAGTACTGATTTAAATTTTAGTTATGAAATTGTCTTACCTCTTACTATGGAGGTGATAAGTAACTTTATCTTCTTTCTTTATGCTAGTTTTCTCCCCTAAAATAAAGAATAAGAGTCATCTGCTTCATGGATCTGGAGAGATAGCACAGAGATTGTGATACTTTATTTTCTGAGTACATGTTTTTAAGAATAAGTGACCATTTATATCAGGAGATAGTCAAGTTAAAACTTTTCATGGTAATGTAGGGGAAAAGTTGTATGCCACCCCAAACTATCCTGGGTAAAAGATCTAGGTTGAAAGACTTTAAAGTGTAGGTGTATGTTGCATTTTTTAAAACATGTATAAAGGAAAATTTGTTCTAATGTCCTTGAATCTCAATGGAGATATTTAGCATTTAAATCTGCATAAAGGTCATGTCTTTGTTCACTCTGAGTTACCATTTCCTAGTAACCTCTCTTAACTGTCCTTATGATTCTCACTCACACCAAAATGTTTGTCTTAGCTGAGTTGACTTAACAGTCTGATTGAAAACTTATGTGATTTTCCATTTCCCTGATTGTCCCATGTATACAGGAGACATGCACACTGTTATTAAATTTCTCCCTATTTGTTTTTGTTTTTATTATGCTCACAAGTCTGGACTAGTTCTCATAACCTTGGTTATTTGCTGTCTTAAAAGACCCCAGAAGAGTTATGAAATGGTTTTCTTTCCCTGACATTTATGCAATGCGAAAAGAAAAATTTCCAATCATTTTACTCTCTTCATGTACTTCAATAAGATGATTACATATGATTACGTGTACTCAGATCATGACATTTGAAATATGGGGTAAATGCAAATTAGGTGGCATTTTTTAGCTCCTTTTTCTAGCATCACCTTTGCCAGAATAACACAGCACTTGTTCATGTAAAAACATTAAAATAAAAGGATTTCACTCCTAGCTGCCCAGGTGAGCAGTCCGAGTATGTGAGTTTGTCTCCTTACGCTTTTGTTTCCCTCTTTTTCTGCATCAGACAACCACTAGACAGAGGTTGAAGGTGCAATTCCAATTCTCATTAAACGCCCACTGATCTTCTGGTAAAAAGACAGAATTTCACCAACATTCAAAGTCAGATTTGATCTTATCAGCTGTTTCATTGTACTAAGTGTTTGTGCCAGTAGAATGCCAGATTGGAGAAGGACCAAAAATTTCCACTTTCATTTCATTCCAAATTTGTCTGAAGAGACATGTGAATAATCCAGTTGATTGTCATATAAAACAACAAACTGTTTATAGCACAACTAATCTATTTGAGATTTTCAGGTATATCATTTGAAAAGCAACTGATATACCTGCAATAAATACCAGACATGGAAGTTCACTCTATATGAATAAAGCACATCATTGTCATAGAATAACTATGGCCTTCAGTGCGATTCCGACAAAGCTCAAGCGATGTCATCTTAAACCTGTTCTTAAATGCTCTGCCAGGTACAAACACATAAAGGCGACATGGGATATGTAGCCAATGGATTTGTATTCAACTCTCATAAAAGATGGGACCCTGCCTTTACAAAAATATAGATGGAATTTGAGGGGAGAATGCTAAGCAAAGAATGTCAGAGAGAGGGGCCTGAATGATAGGGCAGTGGGGGTGTATTTGCCTAGCACGCAGCTGACCCGGGTCCAATTCCAAATCCCATATGGTCCCCTAAGCACCGCCAGAATTAATTCCTGAGTGCAGAGCCAGGTATAACCACTGAATATCGCTGGATGTAACCACTCCTTCTGAAAAAAAAAATAGAGAGAAAGTAAATACTGGATGTGAGTATAAAGAAACAAAGAAAGGGGCTGGAGTGATAGCACAGCGGGTAGGGCGTTTGCCTTGCACGCGACCTACCCGGGTTCGAATCCCAGCATCCCATATGGTCCCCTGAGCACCGCCAGGGGTAATTCCTGAGTGCATGAGCCAGGAATGATCCCTGTGCATTGCCGGGTGTGACCCAAAAAGCAAAAAAAAAAAAAAAAGAAACAAAGAAAATTAATGACACACAAGAAAAAAACAACTTTTGAGTAAAAGGTGAAAGGTAAAATTTGAAGAAAAGTTCTGTTATAACAAGTAATGTACTTCGTAAAAATAACTTTGAACAAAACCCTCTTATTCTCTGAGAAAGTTGCTGGCTTGCAGAATAAAAGGGAAAGGAAAAAAAAAGTACAATTAGGTAGAGGTCAGTTTGGTAGTGATAAATGTTACTAAACTTTAGAGGGCAGTGATGACACTGTACATACCTATTTTGAGGGGATGCAAAACTGTGGAATCTCTTACAGATTTATAAGCAAACAGAAATCAGTAGAAATAAATTAATCTAAAATAAATTAATTTCAAAATATATTTAATTTTAAGCAAATCAATTTCTTTTTAAAAGACAAAGGGGGTTTTTCTTACGTTTTTATGTAGAAAAAGATAACTGAGAAATGATCCTTCTTCTAATCCAACTCATCTAGTTTCTAAAACAAAATTGTATCTCTTAGGGGAAAATGATACAGTCATTTTGAATAATGGTTAATAATAAAGCTAGCAAGAGTTGCTAAGTATTTTGCTAAATATTTTATACATATTGTCAATAACCCTCAAATAATAAAATGAGTAATTTTTCCTATACTTTACAAAAATGTAAACATTGAGACTCAAACTTATCTAACGTTCCAAAATTAGAAATATGCACAAATGAATTCAGATTCAGGGTTCACTATTTTTTTCTTTCTTTTTGTGTCACACCCATTGATGCTCAGTGATTATTAATGAGTGTTCTCAGGGATAACACATGGCAGGTCTAATAGTGAAGGTAATATGTTGTCACTTTTATATGTATAGTTCACTCCAATAGTCGAAGCTTTTCAATATCTTGTCATGACAAGGAGCAAAAGTACTGACATTTGGAATAACATCATATAATCTTCAAACATTTCAGAAAAAAGTTTTTATATAAAATATTTTATGTCCCTTTCCTAAATAAGTTGGTGCTTTGGTACATTTGTCTCTTAAGTGAAAAAAAATACTTATACCTATAAAAAATATTTGCTCCTGCATACACCAGTAACACCTCACAATGGAGTTGTGAGACTTCTTGTCACTGTACTTTACTATACTTTACTTATAATATGCTTTACTAAAATATACTTTACTTGTACTTATATAAAAAAAATCATACTTTTATGAGTATCACTATTTTTACTCCAAAGAACACAGATGTGGAATTAATGAGTTGTTAGAGTTTACAATCTATATCAAAAAACAGGGGAAGATATTGATATAAGTGGTCCTTGAAATATCATCTACCCCTTTTGATTTCATCAAAATAGTACAGGGCACTAAAATTTAATTTTAAGCTGCCAAAATTATTTGTAGGTCAAGCTACCATGTAAAAATTCATGAGTCCTTAAATAATGCAATAGTGAAGGGCAGAATCGGAATTATTCTGAGTGCAATATAAAGATGATATTTGCTATTTAGGACAGAGCAATATTAGAAAGTTATTCAGTGTTATGCTTATTATTCTCTTCTCCTAAAAGTCATTACTTTCAGACAGCTGATCTTTTTTATGTCTTTTATTTTTATTCTATTAGAGTTAATAAATTTATTTGTTGATAAATAATCTTTTATATAAAGATTGTTTAATTTCAGACGCATCCAGTGTTTTTGAAATTAGATTTTTGAAACACTCAATACCTAACTACATATGGGTAATTAAGTTATAATTTAAAATTATCACTGTATCACTGTCATCCCATTATTTACTCGAGCGGGCACTAGTAACGTCTCTATTACACTCAGCCCTTAGATCTTAGCAGCTTCTTTTCACTAGTCTTTCCCAACGGATTGGAGGCTCTTTCAGGGTTAGGGGAATGAGACCTATTGTTACTGTTTTTGGCATATCGAATATGCCACAGGTAGCTTGCCAGGCTCTGCTGTTCGGGCGGGATACTCTTGGTAGCTTGTGGGCTCTCTAAGAGGTAGGTATATATCTTTTACTGTATTTGGGATAGAAATATGTCACGGGGAGCTTGCATAGCTTTCTTATGCGGGCAGTAGAGCCTTGGTAGCTTGTCAAGTTCTCCAAGAGGGAGAACTAGGCTATTAGATGTCTGGGAGCTTGGTTTTATAGAGACTGTTTTTATGATAACTAATTTTTTTATCTTTATATTTCTCACATTTAGACTCACATTTTTAAAACTCACGTTTTAAAATTTAGTTTAAGATAAATTTTTTATGAGTTAGACCTCAGCAATTTAAGAGTAGTTTCTCTGGCCATAACAAGGGAGCTCCTAAAAGACTTTTTCAGAGTTTATCTTCAGTTACTATGTGCTTTTTGACTATCACTTGCAATATATGTTTGTTCTCTATTTTTCTGAGGATTATTTAGGGGCATATACTCTTTCTGGAGAGAAACGAATCTCAACACAGCAGTCTATATTTCGATTTTGGTTTGGGGCCATATCCGGCAATACTTAGGGCTTACTCCAGTCTCTGATTCCTGGGGACCATATCGGATGTCGGGAGCAAATTTTGGTTCACTGCATGCAAGGCAGATGCCTTACCCCAGTACTGTATCTCTGACCCAGGCAGGAGTCTATTCTGAAAATAGCTTAAATAGCAGTTTTAGGCATTAAACTAAGGGAAAAGATAATTTCCAAAGGAAGTCAGTTATGACTTTTAACTACACGATATTTTACATAGCCAATGTTGAATATGTCTACCTTTCCAGAATGAAATTCTAGAGAAAGTAACTGCTATAGATGAAGAATCTAAATGCAATCTGCAATGGGAAATTGAAATGCAGCATCAGAATCTTCATCAACAGCTTTCCGATAAAAAGAGACTGTAGGCCAGGTTGCAGGGCATGTGGGGACCAAATGCATGAGTCACGCCCTTAACCACCTCCTGCTGGCGTCAGATAGTCTCATCACTGGCCACCATCCAGATCCCACGGCTGCTTCTCCTGGAGGGCAGCATAACATGAGGCCCCAGAGCCATGCCACTGGACTGCACGCCATGCTGCTTTCACTGGGGCCGCCCCAGAGGGGAGCAGGTGAGAGCCCTTCCCGCCCCAAAGGGACCTAGCCCCGGTTGTGTTTTGGGACAGGGATTGGGGCTTGGATGGAAACATCCCAGATTTGGTGGTGGGAAGATATAATGGTGGTGGGGTTAGTGTTGAATATTAAATGTAATCAAATATTATGAACTAACTAATAAAATAAAAAAATGCATGAATAAATAAATAAAACCCTGGTGTCACCCAAACAGCAACAAAACAAAGGAGAAACGCCTGCTTCCCAGAATTCCAGAGACTGACTGAGACGACACTAGGAAGTGTTGGGCTTTCTGACCGTTGCTGTTCTGCCTTGGGTTTGAGGTGAGAGATCAGCTGCCAACAGAGGTTTTGGGTCCCTCTTTCTTCCCATCTTCAATTCCCAGCACAGGTTGCTTCATTAAAGAGCCACTGTGGACACAGAAAAATATATAAAAATAGGGTTTTTTTTTTTATGAACAGCTTCATTCGAATTATTTGGTACAATTATGATTCCTCTTATTGCTATTGGTTACTAAAACTGACTGTTTACTGCAACATAATATTTGTATTTCTTGAACATAATTTCTTAGAAACATTTTATATCTGGCAGATAGTTCAAGAATCTGTTAACATAATAAACAAAAAATGGAATTTGCAGTTTAAGAATAATAGAGTAAATATTATATTGGTAGCATAATATATAACCTACATTATTTGTTATGAATAAATGAACAATAATATGAAAGATATATATATATATTCATCTTAACAGTTAAATAGTGCTTGCACATAAAATATATAGACATAAATATATATCAGATATAGTTTTGGGTTGACTATTTTTTTTTGGTAATAAATATTTATGTCAATGTTGAGAGGTCAATTAAAAAACATGCTTTGTTAGTGGAAAATGATATATAGAAATAATATTGAAAAGCAACATTGGATTTTATTCCTAGATGGGTAGTTTTTGTTTTACTTGGTTGTTTATTAATCATCTATTGATTTTACTTTTATCTAAGAGGATTATTTTCACAATTATATTTGAAATATTTTTTACTTGTCCTTCTATGACTGTCTGTATTTTTCTTTAATTTTACCTTTTCTTAGCTTTTATGTTTATAAATCTGCTTTATTTTAAAAATTCAGCATTGCTTTTGTTTTAAGTAGGATATTTCATAAATAATATGATACATTATAAAGTAGATATTTCATATGTGAAATAAATGCACTTCAAACTTTTAGACTTAAAAAAGTCATAGAGAATTAACATATATAATTGTTCTCTAATCTAATTGAGTTAACATATATTTAAAATATAGTCTTGCCAATATCTTAAGAAACTCTCCATAAATTACATGTGTTTTGCTTGCTTAACACTATATGGCTGTACCAAACATGTAAAATTAAAATGTCCTACCGGAGCTCAACAATAACAGAAGGTGGAGTGCTTGCCTTGCATGCAGTCTACCTGGGTTCAACCACAGGCAGCCTATATGGTCTCCTAAACCCCCACCATGAGTAATCCCTGAATATGGACCCAGAATATTTTTGAAACCAGAGATTAGATATAACAGAAACTTTGCTCAGAGGATTATTAAAGTCTTAGAAGACATGCAAATATATTTAAACAATGTAAACCCCAAGAATTTATTCAAATGGCTAAGAGGCACATGAGAAAGTGTTCAACATCACTAATCATCAGGGAGATGCAGATCAAAACAACAATGAGATATCATCTCACACCACAGAGACTGGCCCACATCCCCCAAAACAAAAGCAACTGGTGTTGGTGTGGATGTGGGGAGAAAGGGACTCTCCTTCACTGCTGGTGGGAATGCAGACTGGTTCAGCCCTTTTGGAAAACAATATGGACGATTCTCAAAAAGTTAGAAATTGAGCTCCCATTTGACCCAGCAATACCACTCCTGGGAATATATCCCGGAGAGGCAAAAAGGTATAGTAGAGATGACATCCGCATTTCCATGTTCATTGCCGCTCTGTTCACAATAGCCACAATATGGAAAAAACCAGAGTGCCCGAAAACAGATGATTGGCTAAAGAAACTCTGGTATATTTACACAATGGAATACTATGTAGCTTTCAGGAAACATAAAGTCATGAAATTTGCATATAAGTGGATCAACATGGAAAGTATCATGCTGAGTGAAATGAGTCAGAAAGAAAGAGACAGACATAGAAAGATCGCACTCATATGTGGAATATAAAGTAGCTGAAAGGTACAAGCTTACAATGTTGTGATTCCTGGCAGACATTTCACTAGACTTAGTTACTAAAATACAGAAATCCAAAACTATGCTGCTGCTAGTGCGGCCTCCGGACCTCATATCTCTTCATTCTCAGCAATGGAAAACAAATTACCAAATGCTTTCTTTTCAGCAGATTGACTTTAGGGGGGAGAAACTCCAAATCAATAATAGTGAAAAATTTTTTATTGAAATATTGAATGTAATCAAAGTAAAGTGAAAGTAAAGTGAAATTTACCAGTTACACATGCGGGGTGGGGGGCTGGGGAGGTGGGGGGAAGGGGGGAGGTATATTATGATTCTTGGTGGTGGAATATGTGCACTGGTGAAGGGACGGGTGTTTGAGCATTGTATAACTGAGACTTAAACCTGAAAGTTTTGTAACTTTCTACATGGTGAACTAATAAAATAAAAAACAATAATAATAAAAAAAAGAATTTATTCAAAGATCACAGAATTCTTTTTACAAGACCAGATTTGGGATTAAAGGAGTAGATCTCCTTCCTGGACATTTGCTAAACATCTCTTTCTGTGCAGGTTTCATTCCTTTTCTATGATAGTTATATGACAATAACTTTTCTGTACATGTATGTATTACATTAAATAGAAAAATATGTAGTTTATTTTAACATTTATGCTGAAAATAGTTGTGCAGCACATGCTACAAAACACTGAAGTTTAGCTATTGTTTTCACTTTTGATGTTATTGGTATTCGTTATAGCTGCAGCATCAGTAATAGTATGACTGAGGCAATAGCAACATATAGTAACAGCAGCTCTAGTGTGGCAGTGGAAGTAGCAGTAGTAATGGTAGTGGTGGTAGAAATAGTAGTCATTATGGTAGTAATAGTGATAGTGTTGGTAGTTATGGTAACAATAGATGGTGATGAAGAGGATGGTGTAACCTTCAAAGTATTATGGATTCCCTTCAGAGACCACCGTTTCAATACAGGGTAGCTCATGGAATTTTTAGTGTCCCAATGTACATAAAATTATGTTTACATGATACTGTATCCTAATGCAGTAGTGTTATACCAAAATATAAATATGCATACCTTTCCAAAAATAGTTTAGGAATCAAACATCAAACCCTGTTATCATTTGAGACTTCAGTAAGTCATAATCAATTTGATGATAGAG
Source organism: Sorex araneus (assembly GCF_027595985.1). Taxonomy (NCBI): domain Eukaryota; kingdom Metazoa; phylum Chordata; class Mammalia; order Eulipotyphla; family Soricidae; genus Sorex; species Sorex araneus. The sequence continues at coordinate 186,911,645 of NC_073303.1, read as the reverse complement.
GTTTGTGTGATGATGGCTCCAAACTAATTAGGAGGGTGATTGTTGAAATATGAAATGATTGGCAATTTGATAAAATGGAACAATGAAACTTGTCACATATCTTAACTCATGAAAATTTGTTCCAAGTAAAAGAAATACTTTTGATAGTGTTTAATATAAAATAAAATTTATTTCAAGACTGTTCTGCTCAAATACTGCCACTCCTTGATTTACAAACTTTTGTTGATATTGTGTTTTGTTGTCATTTAAGAGTGTTTGCAGCATCTCCACCAGAAGAACTCTTTATCTCAAGTAATCATTCTTCTATTAGAAGGATGACTTCACTTCAGCTTCATCATAAGATTATGACAATCGAATAGCGTAGTCATATTACTCTTGAGGTTTTGAATAACTCTCATTCTTCTTTAAGACTTATAATCATCTTTTGAAGTCCATTAATGTTGATATTATTTTATCCCTCTCATGAATCACAAATGTCATAATGACATGTAGAATGTTACCCGAAGTTTTTTTCTAATTTTTTCCCCTACTAGCTACCTTCAAAGTTATTTTTCGGGAGCCACAGATGGAAGAGTGAGCAGGACACTAGCCTTGCAAATATTTTAACTGCTTCAATACCCATCACCCCACCGGGTACCCCAAATCCTGATAAATCTAGGAGGAAGCCTGGAGGAAGCATGGCCAGGCATGGCTCCAAAGCAAAAGTATCCAACCAAAAAACTATTTTCTTCAACCTCAGAATGATAACCATGATCATAAAGAATATACTGATTCTATATTGTTTAAAAACTGTTCAGAAAATCTGATAGATCATTCCCTTGCCTGTACTTGAATTTGCCATAAATATCTTCCAACAAATGTGAGTCTTTTCCCATTTTTTTTATCACTGACAAAACTTTTCTGTTTTTAGAATTTCGATTTTATGCTTCTTGGATCACCATTAGTCTGATGATGTATATTTATATTATGGAAGTTTTAAACTTGATTATTATTTATTTCTGATAGCAAACATTGTCATGTACTCAGTGCTTTCTAAAATGGCTCATTCTGATGATCTTCCCTGGAACCCAAACTCTGATTGGGGCAGGTGTTTCTATGCTCTGAGTAGCACATAGGGAGAGAGACACAGCTGGAAGATGCATAGTTCCAGCAAATACCCACAGAGAATCTGAATGCTCTTGGCAGTCTCCTTCCTGAATCAAGAAATCTCCTGAGTCTAGGAGTCTCCTGAGTCTTCAACTTGCTTCCAGGTTAGTCTTGGGAATATGGCAAAACTAATCAGCAACTCTACGGCAGCCATGAGCAAAGTTAAAGCTGCAGAGTCAAAAAGACTCTGTGAAGACACACTTATTCTATCCCCACACACCCTGGGAAACAATAAATATTTGATGCTTTGGTGACTCAAGGTCTGATAATTTTTTTTATGTAAGGAATACATTCAAACTAAAATAAGTAAGGTAAGGTTTTCTTTACATAAGCTAAAAACATGTAACATTTTCTAAACATATTCTTTACATTTTCCAGATGCTGTTCTGTGACAAAATCATACTGAAATCCGTTTTGCTTGTTTGTTTTGGAAACACCCAGCTGTGCTCAGTGCTTACTCCTCGCTCTGCTCTCAGGGATCATTCCTGGAAATGTTCAGGAAACCTTAGGGGGTGCTGGAGATTGAACTCCCATAGCCGCTTACAAGGCAAGAGTCCTGTAGTAGCTCTCCTGACTCATGAAATCTTTGACATTGTGTTCATAGGCTTGGAGTGATAGAACAGCAGGTAGGGTGTTTGCTTTGCACGTGGCCCACCAGGATTCAAACCTCAGTCTCCCAAGTACCACCAGGAGTAATTCCTGAGTGCTAAACCAGGAGTAATCTCTGAGCATTGCAGGGTGTAACCCTTTTAAAACACCAACCACAACAAAAAACACACTGTAACCCCATCCCCAAATCCTGCTTCCCTGAAGAATCATTTAAAAATTATAAGAGGTCTTCTCTTATAATATCTGATATTATGACATCTGATAGCCCAGTTCTCCCTCTTGGAGAACCTGGCAAGCTACCAAGAGTTTACTACCCTCACAGAGGAGAGACTGGCAAGGCTCCCTGCGATTTATTCATATGCCAAATACAGTAACAATGATGGGTCTCATTCCTCTGACCCTGAAGAGCCTCTAATGCAGCACCATTGGGAAGGATTAATAAAGAGGGGCTTCTAAAATCTCAGAGCTAGGACAAATGGAAACATTACTGGGCCTGCTCAAGCAAATCAAGGATCAATGGGATGACAGTGATACAGTGATACAATTGCATTGCTCATTTTATTGCAATGTTGAACTTTTCATTGTAAAAGTAATGATAACTGTTTTTAAACAGGCAATGTCAATTATTCATGTATTTGCTTGTTTGTTTGGGGTCACATCTGGCTATATTCAGGGGCTATTTCTGGCTCTGCAATCAGCAATTATTCCTCTTGGTGTTCCAGGTAATTTGGGATGCTATGGCTTGAACCTTGGACAGCTGCATGCAAGGCAAGTTCTCTACCTGGTGTACTATAGCTCCAGCCGCAGGCAAGTTCAATTAGATTGCTTTCTATCTTTCTATCTTTCCTTGGAAAAGGAATGCATCTTATTGTATTTTTTAGAATATTTTCTTACCATACCCAAATGTACCACTATTTGTATTCATCGTCTAGCTAATTTTCACTGGAACTAATGTAGCTGCATGTCTGACACTGACAAGTATGTAGCAAATTCTATGTTTTTTGTTTGTTTGTTTGTTTGTGGACCACCTGTAGTGAGTCTGAGGGTTTATTCTTATCTCTGCCCTCAGGGATCACTGCTGGCAGGATTTTGAAGGACTATATATAGTGCTGGGGATTAAAATCTGGTCTTCCTGGAAGCTAAGTAGGCAACCTGCTGAATGGTTGCCCCAACATGGAAAAGAAATTTTAGAAAACTATCATTTTGGAACAAAAAGCTCAGTATTGTAGGATATCATTTGTTTGCCCTTTCTCCCTTGCCACAGAGTTTGGGCTTATCTGGTAATAATCTCTAAACATTTTAAGACAACATTGGTGTGTCCTGTTCTCCTTGCCACAAGGAGCTTAGGTATATCGGGTCACACCCATCAAAGTGCTCCCGAGTCACTCCCATTCCTTTGTCTATCCATAACCACTTCTATGTTCTCTTCCCCAACCAGTTAATCAGCTTTTCCCCTAATCAGACTGTTAATTTGTAAGGTCAGACCTTTCTAGGGCAATGAACTTGTATTGTAAGTTAATATTGCCTTGCTCTTCTCCTTGTTTCTTTTGAATAGTTTATTTTAAAACAATGTCCTTTTTGTATGGACAAAGAAAGACAGTTGCTAATATGCTTTGGTAACATGGAATTTAATTGGCTTCAAATATTATTCACTCCCCGGCATCTGCTTTCTCGAATTAAGGCTCAGCTGCCCTTACTTTCTAGCACCCCCAAAAGCAGGGTCCCAACGAGGGACGGGACAGACCCAGAGCAAGCGGTGAATTATGTGCTACCCTGGCATCAAGATGGGGCTGGCCAAAGTGCCTAATGCTTAACTATATGTTAAGAGCTTGGTCATGGACATGTCATGTCATGATCCAAAAGCAACAACGAGACTAGGACCCTGCTAGGGATAGGAAAGACTAATCTGGCCTGAGCACTGTAGTCTGAGACCAAGATGACCCCAGGAGAGCAATTCTATAAGTTTAATACATCTCTTGCTATGCCCGTACAAAATTATTAATATTATTAATACTTATATGTTAGTTGGACAAGGAGAGGAGAAACACACCCATGAGATTCCACTCTTGGGTGGGTGTCCTGCTGAAAGAGAATCTGTCCTAGAAGTAGCATCCCCTGAGGGAAAGAACTTTACCCCTATTGATTGTGACCACACCTATGTGTAAGGCCCGACCCCTCATGCTTGTGGACTTAACTAGGCTGAAAGAATGGGCTGGGGGCCAATCCCAGTTCCCAGTGCCAGTTCTGGAGAAGCCAGATCGAGATCCAGATCCAGAGCGAGAAGGAGAATGAAGTAGCATGGGGGAGGGAGAAGCAGGAGGAGAATCAGAGGAGAATAAAGATGGGAATGAAATAAACTGCAACTGAGACCAACCAGCCTGGCCCTCGTTCCTTCCTTTGCCTGCCTCATCATCGCCATCAACCTCCCTGGGGTGGGGGACTACTGAACATGGGCAGCGGGAGAGATAGAGCCCCGCTGCCCTGTGCCTGGTGTGTGCCCCTCTCCCCCTCCTTTTTTGTGTGTTTACACAAGTATAATAAAGCCACTTTTTTGTTTTACTTTAGTCAATATAAATTATAAAATTATATTTTATATAATTAGCAATTACTGGGAGATGGATTCAGCTGGCTTATACTGTAATGTCATATATCTGCAAGGATGAGATATAATTTAAGAATATTTATATAATAGGAAGTAATAAAGCTTTAGAATGACTTTTAATACTAGGTGAAGTTAGTTGAAGTAATTCAAAGGTATATTAAAATAAAACAGTAAAGCATGTGCCATAAAAGTGAATGTGAATTGATTTCTTAATTTATCACAGTTAACTATAAAATAAACTGTACTATTTTAATGCCGATATACATGAATATTTTTTAAATATCAAAATTCTTTCCAATTTATGCTAAGGTCATTTAAATGCCTTTTAGTCTTTAGTTCCACTTTTACTTCAATATATTAACGTTTGATCTTAGCAGTGAATTGATGGCATTTTATTTATTCTATTATATTGAGCTAATGAAAATCCTAACAGTAATGCATATTCATGCAATCATCTTAAAACAGCATATCTAGAAATCAGTTTTATTAATTCAATAAAATAATTACTACATTGACAGGAAGGACAGAAAGAAAATTATTAATCCTTTGATACAGTAAATTTTTAGGACAATAGTTTATAGACATTTATCTTACATAATTTCTATTCATACTCTTTAATATTTTTGTAATATTTCAAGTAGAAACATATGAGCTTCAAAAACAAATTTTATCTGATCATATTTATGCTATAGATATGTTCTCTTATGTAAAAATAAATAATTATCAGGCATTTAAAATAAGGGACAGATAAATAGATAGATTAATATTTACATAATTACTTCTATCTTGGCAAGCTACCAAGAGTATCCCACCCGCAGTGGCAAGTTACCCATGGCATATTCGATACGCTAAAACAGTAACAACAAGTCTCACAATGGAGACATTACTGGTGCCCGCTCGAGCAAATCGATGAACAATGGGACGACAGTGCTACAATGCTACTTCTATATAATATTACTTCAAATGTGAAATCAAGAAATTTTACTTCTTAAACTGGAGATTGGGACCCGTATTGAATTCTTTTTGACTGAATTTCCAATAATAGCACTTATCAATAGCGTTTACCTCCCATTCTCATATAGAGTAAATATGACTTTATAGTTGTTCATACTACTTGAAACTATAGTCATTCAATGTAGAGATATTTTGTTCTAATTTTTTTTAAAAAATCGTGAGTTATTAAAAAAATTAAGATGTTTAAGCTCTGGGGGGATAGCATTATATTTTCTAATAGAAATAAATAAGAAATAAACAATTTTATATTTTCTGAATCATTCCTGTTAATATTAATATAGCGCTGTCACACTGTCATAGTTGATCTTGGAATATTAATATATTGCCCTTAATTGGTTCCTCTGGATATTGAAGAAATTCAATATATTCAATTTTACTGAGAACACAATTGCTAAAATACTCAAAAGTTGGAAACAGTATGACTGTTAAAAGTCTGGAATGTGGAGAGGAAATTATGGTCATTAAGTTTCATACAGCTTTACCTACTTTTTAAAGAATTTTTACATTCTGCAAATCTATTAAAGAACCAATGGCATAAAAATTGTACATTTACTTAAACTTATATATGTTTTAAGAAACTTTTTTTTATCTTTGACAGAAAATCATTTCAAAGAAAATGTCCTTATGTGATTTTAGAATGCTTGCAAGTCTATGTGTACTTTGATGTTCTCCTTTAGCCTGAGGGAAAAATGCTTTATGAATTGGTTAGTTTCTACCCATTAAAAAGCCTAGGATGTTAAGATACATGTGTATATAAACAATTTCTTTTGAAAAGTGCATTGTTGTCATTAAGAGGATTTGACAAAAACTCTTCTTATATGCAATGCAATGAAATTTTCTTATTTGGAATATCATTCTCCAATAAAATACATATCAAAATCCCCACCCCTATATAAATGTACTTAAGTACATATAAAATAGCAAGGGCAAATAAAATTAACTCAAATTTTATTTTACATATTCATGAATGAATTTAATAGTCAAAGAATTAGAAGGTCAAAGTGAAAAATAATTGAAATAATTAGGATACTTAAAAGATTCTTTAATTGATTGACTGGACCACAAAGACAAACTTAGCCAGATACTATTGTGTAGGATTTGGGGCTCATTTTTTTTAAAACCTAAGTAATTATATGTACATTTCTGTTGGTATTCACTGAATGTAAATTTGTTTTGCTCTCCTTTTAATCCTTTTTAAACTTAAATACTTTATATGTACACAACTTATATGCTGTAGTAATATTTAACTTTAAAAGAGAATTTTTCAGATGCTAGAGAGAATGTAGAGAGGAGAGCACTTGGGCTGACGTTGGTTCCATTCCTGTCACGTCAAATGACCTCTGAGAACACCATGAGTGATTCCTGTACATAGAACTACAAATAAGTCATGAGCCCTGACAGGTGTAATCCCCCACCATGAAAATATGTGCATTTTTCAAAACATGTTTTGAAACTTTCAAAGGTACACACATTTTAAAATTATATAGTTTACAGGTTATATAATTTTTTAAAACATTTTTAAACCATATAGTCTTATTTTCTATTCAATATTCTACTCAATATTCTACTCTTCTTTAATTAATGATCAGTGATTCTTTATACAGGTGTATATTTGCATATCTGTATAAATATATATATATACACACACATGTATATAAAAGTTTTTTTTCTTATGTTTGACATTCCTTTCATGTAGGACTTTTTCTGTTAGTGTAAAATATTTATAAGATTTTAATTAGATCTCTGATTTTATTTAAGAAATAATTAAAGGGGGCTGGGGTGATCCATGTCAGTGCCCATGGCTTATTCTGCTCTGAATTCAAGAATCTCTGTTCTACAGGCTCAGGAAATTATAAGCAGTACTGGGATTTAAAAAGGCTCAGCTGCATATCTCCAGCTTGCCCATTTGGTTTTTAAAAGAACTGTAGACTCATCTAAAACAGAAATAATACTTAGTTAACTTAGATTTTAAAGAGTAACCATCTATTTTCTGGGCATATCTTTTCAACTCCACCATTCTTCCTGCACTAACATATGCCTCAGACTGGGCCCTACAAAAACAGGATGAGGACACTATTCGGGTATCCCAAAGAGGAATGGAAAGAGCTATACTAGGAGTATCACATTTCACTGAAGTGAGAGAAGGAATCCGGACTTCCGACCTCCATTGACTATCAAGAATAGGGACGCTGTCTCATTTGCCAAGCCTTGAAAATCAAATGGGCCAGACACGTAATACAGTTTAGAGATGACCCCAGGACTAGAGCTGTTACCGACTGGATTCCATGGGACGTCAAAAGACCGCATGGCCGCCCACCTACGAGATGGTCAGACTTCTTCTTCAAAACCCTGAACAAACAGTTTGAGGGTCTTTGTGTTCCTGGAGCGAGCAGATGCCATTGGGCTACTCTAGCACGTGACAGGGACAAATAGAGACATACTGGCACCTGATTGAGCAAACTGAAAATCAACGGGATGACAAGTGATACAAGTGACAAGTGATACCATTTATTTATAATCTATTTGCTTCTGAATTATTGCTTTTTAAAATGATTGTCATTCTCGGGGCTGGAGCTTTCTTACAGCAGGCAAGGAGCTTTCCTTGCACACAGCTGACCTGAGTTGTGTCCCCAGCACCCTATACAGCCCATTGAACCCACCAGAAATGGTTCCTGAGTGCTGAAACAGGAGAACGAACTCAGTACCACTAGGTGTGGCCCCACAAACCGAAACTGTAGTAAAACAGAAAATTTCTGTCATTCTTAGCACTGGAAAGATAGTAAATAGGTAAGGTGCTTGCCTTGCATGTAACAGACCCAAGATTGATCCCTGGCATCCGACATGGTACCCCAAGCACTACAGAAGTAAGCACTGCTAGGAGTAACTTATAAGTATAGAGAAGGAAATAACCCCCGAGCACTGCTATGCGTGCATCCCCTGCCCTCAAAGAAAAAACTTATGACATTCTCTTAAATTCTGGTTAAGCTTTTTATAATTAGATATTTTGCAAACATATAAAGTTGGAAACTTGTAATAAAACTTATTTATAAGATGAAGATTTTCCAAATTTATTTGTAAAAGGAAACAGCTAGAAGTAAATGAATAAAAATTGGACTATGCCAAAATTAAAGTTTAAAATAAGCCTACGGAAGCAAGAAAGTATATCTTAAGAGTTTTTCCCTAAAAGGGCAACACTTTTTTTAATGTGAAAAAAGAAAAACAATTTCTTATTTTAAAATTAGTCCATATTATACCATGTAATTATTAAAACTGTTTAAGTTTAGTAAAATTACAGCTATACGGATTGAAGAAAGGTTCAGGGAGATTGCTCAAATTGTAGCAAACATACCTCCTGTGAACAAAGCTTTGAATTTAATTCCTGCCAAAATTTTCTTCCCTTCATGCACCACTGAGTGTGGTCTTGGTGCTGCTTATTTTATTAAAATGGGGTGGACTTGGCTAAAAAGCAATGAAGAAAATGCTTTGAATGAGGCCTCATGTTTGATCTGGGACATTGCCTGGTTCTTTGAACGCATAAGTGTAGGGTAACATTGGTTTGTCTTCTCTGCCTTGCCACAGGGAGCTTAGATTTATTGGGTTACTCCCATCATAGACCTCTGTGTTTATTTGTAACCTCTTTCTTTGTGCTCTGCTTCCCCAACTGGTCAGTCACCCTTATCCCCTAATCAGACTCTATTCACTTGTAAATTTTGTTTTTTTACTTCTCCTTATGTCCTTTGCATAGTTTATTCAGAGTAATGTCCTTTTTTGTATAGACACAGGAAGAAAGTTAATGCTATGCTTTTGTACCATGGGAGTTAATTGACTCTGAATAATATTCACTCCTGAGCATCTGTTCTCATGACTTAAGCCTCAGTTGCCCTTACTTCCTAGTTCCCCCAAAGCAGGATCCTGATGATGGCCTGGATGGACCCAGGGCAAACTGTGAGCTACCCTGGCATTGAAATGGGCCAGGAAAAAGAGCCATAATATTTGACTATAAGTTAAAAGCATGGTCATGGACAAATTCTGTCATGATCCAGAAAGTAACAACTAAATTCGGACCCTATTGGGTTAGGAAGGATTAATCTGGCCTGAGCACTGTAATCTGAGATCTATAGCAATATGTCCCCAGGAGAGCCCTACGATCTTAACGTATCTCTTACTGTATCCATACATATCATCATCATCATCATCATCATCATCATCATCATCATCATCATCATCTCATTGATCCTCGAATTTCTCGAGTGGTATCAGTAACATCTCCATTTGTCCTAGCCCTGAAATTTTAGAAGCCTCTCCTTACACATCCTTTCCAATGGTGCCACATTGGAGGCTCTTTTCAGGGTCAGGGAAATGAGATCCATCATTGTTACTGGTTTTGAAATATGAATACGACATGGGGAGTTTGTGAGACTCTCCCATGTGGGCAAGAAACTCTCGGTACCTTGCCAGGTTCTCCTAGAGGGAGAACTAGGCTAAAAGATGTCTGGTTCAGGGAGCTTGGTTTTATCATCTCTGGATATTGGGCATTGGTGGGATTACACGGTGCCTGGGGCAGTCCCTGGGTGTGACCACCTAGCTACTGGACAATGGGGAATCTGCTCAGAAGAGGTCCAGTCCCAACCCAGGCATGCTTGGAGGTCTCAGCTCCCGGTCCCACACACCTGGGTTCTTCTGCCAGTACCTTCATGCGTGAGGCTTGTTCAAACATGTGGAGAGGGGCCTAGATCATGGCTATGGCTAGGCTCTGGAGCTTTGCTTGGGGTGGGGAGGGAAAATGAGGCCCACTCTTTCCGAGTGGCCTCGGGGAAGACAGCCAGGTGCGTGTCCATACAAAATAACTAATATTAAGAAGTAGAATTTAGATGTTGATTCAGATTTTAATTAAGTTACTGGAATAAGGAAAGGAGAAAAAAAAAAAAAAACGTTAAATGGTATTTTGCCCTTGAGCAGGAGGAAGGGCTTTCATGTTGATTGTGCTACTAGACTGGGGTGTGGTTACTACTGCAAAGATTTGGGAGTTGGAGAGAGACTAGAGAGAGACAAGGCTTCGAGTCGCAGAGCAGAGAGGTGAGCACTGGGGACAGGAGGAGACGGGAATGAGGGGCAGTGTGAGACTAGAATGGGGAGCTTAGTGAGAATGGGACAGTTACGTGGGGGGGGGGAATAGAATAAATGGCAACTGATCATCAACCAGCCTGGTGGCCCTGTTCCCTCCTTCAGGGGTCTGTTGGCAGCTCAGGCCTGGATGGGGAAAGCAGCAAGAGAGAGCTGCGGGCTTCTCAGTTCTTTGGTGATTACACAATCAGTGAAGTGTTGGTAGTGCATGAACATTACAGTGCTTAAACACTAAATCCCCTGACTTGACTGCCAGCATCTGTCTCCATGGGAATAGGCACTGCATCCCTAAACACCATCTGTAGCCTGAATAAAAGAAATGGGCTAGAGAACACTCCACTTTATAGTACTCAGAGCACCTTAGCTTGCCCTTCTCGCACCATCCTCCTCTGGTGAGGGACTGCAGAGAGCCTCCCTTCCACCCTGAACCCACGGCAATTTGACTGTTTATTGACTGGACAGATAGAGAAGAGTCAAAACCACAATGATATGAGAATACTCCAATCAAAAATTAACAATCTGAAGAGCATAGTGAGAGAAAAAACAATATATTGCATATATATGTATATATATTACTTGTATTCACTTGTCATTCTGTGTCATTCATTGATTTGCTCTAGCGGGCGCTAGTAATATCTCTATTTGTTTCTGTTGCATGCTAGTGTAGCCCAATGGTGTCTGCTGGCTCCAGGAACTCGAAGAGCACCAAACCATTCATCAGGATTTTAACAAAGAAGTCGGACCATCTCGCAGGTGGCCGATCAGTTGTTCTTTTGATATCCTGTGAAATCCATTCGGTAATGGCTCTAGTCCTGCGGGATATGTGTGTGTGTGTGTGTGTGTGTGTATGTGTGTGTGTATGTGTGTGTGTGTGTGAAATAAGAAACAGAACAACAGAAGCAGAGGAACAAATCTGTATACTGGAAGACCTGAGGCGCAAAACTGTGCACAGAGAATAAAAGAAGGAACTAAAATTATGGGGCTTAAAAACCTCATCAGGCTTTACTCTGTGAGTAACCTAAAGCGAAATAATATCTAAATTATGGGGGCTTCAGAAGTAGAAGAAAGCTTTCAACAGGAAAACAAAAAAGTTGTAATAAGAAAAATTGTAACTGAAATTCATTCCATCTAAAGATCAATTTAAATTTGCGGATACAGGAAGGTCAAGAAGTACCATCAGAATAAATCCAAATAAGAAAACAACCAACTTCACCAAGATTTGTAAACAAATTAGGAAGAACCAAAGATAGAGTTATTATCCTGAGAGCAGCAAGATCAAAGTCAAAAATGCCATATAAAATGCCATAGAAAGTCCAGATATTTCAGATGAAATCTAATAAGCTAGAAGGGAATAGCATTGTGTATCCAACACAATGGAATGAAATAAGTACTCGAACAAAAATACTTCACCCACCAATTTTATTATTTAAATTCACTGGCATAAGATATAACTTATGTGACAAACTGTTGCTAAAAAATTATTGGTCACTGAAGTGACATTGCAAGGTCCACTAAAGTCTCTGAAGAAAGGATGAAAAAGCAGACTAAGTATAGAACCCATACAAAATATGGCATTAAAATCCTTCATAACAATGTCATTTCCTCAATTGCTTGGTCTCATCCTCAAAAAGGCAAATATTATCCACTGGGCAGGTATGAAAATAGAACCCAAATGTATCTACTTAATTGCCAGATCCCCTTTGAAATATTAAAATATTAAGTCAGTGCTAATTACCGATGTCCAGCTAGTAAAGTTTATTAGTAAGAAATATTAACTAAAATTAACTTCTGAAAGCATGTAACATTAAAAAAATTAAATATTTCCTTTTAAAAATAAAAACCAGCAAAGGGGCTTGGTTAACAAGGAAATTTCAATTTAATGGCACCATCAAATATTTATTCTTTAGGCAAGCTTTCCTGTGCGCTTATACACAGATGATTATATGCTCATTTTCAAAATGGCACTCCTTCAAGTCTTGCATCAGCTCTATTTTTCATACTACTAGCTTTTTTCTTAGGCAATTTGTTCCATGCTGTGAAATATCCTAGATCACCTTAAGCACATCACACCCTTAGCACTCCCCATCAGAAAAATAATTCCGTCCCTGCTTGAGTTACTTAGTCACCTCTAGGCAAAATCATTGTATCCAAGGTGATGAGATGTACACAGATAGGTCAGCTTATGTCCTCTATGCATCTTTATGTTATGAAAGGCAGTCTCATAGATTGATAGCAGTCCTCTAATCACATGAACAGGAACAGACTGGTAGTTTTTCAATGAATGAAATGGGGTAGACATAGCACAAACACTCATGTATATATGCTCAGTGTCATCACTTGAAAAGAAGCTGCTAAATTCATAGATTTATTTTAATGGACTGAATCATTATAGGGAATTATTGTGTATAGCTTTGATGATGCCAAGGTGCATATATAAAAAAAATGTATAATCTTGAAAAGATGTAACCTTCTGAAATAGAATAGAATAGTGTATTTCTCTTATTAAAGAATTAAACGTCAATTGAGATATAGGAGGAGAATTATTTTAGTTTCACATAGAAAGCAAATAAATGTGTAAGATTTACATAATGGACAAAAAGTAACTTCCTTTAGCTTGTCGGGATTATTGGTATAAGCCAATTTACAATTAGTTTCCTATTCTCAAAGCATTTATCAAAGACAATGTGACATTGAACTCAAATGTCCAGTCTGCTAATATACAACATCTTAAAGAGCCTGCAAAATACCAGGCTCATGAAACTTTTCAAATTCTCCCGAAAGGACATATAATGAAATAATTTCTTGTTACATTTCTTTACACAGTCCTGAAAATACTAATCAAATAAGTATTATAAGAGCTAAGACATAACTATTCAAATTAAATGGTTATTTCTGCATTAGCCAAAAATGAAGGGACCTTTGTTATATGTCATGTATGAAGAGAAAGGCAGGTGGTTTAATTAGGAATATGAACTTTTTGAGTTTGACATTTATCTCCTTGGTGGATAATTTTTTAAAGCAGTAACCCATGCAATATAATACAATAATGCTAAACTACATAAACTCACATACACTCAAGATACCAACTAAGAGACAAATTCAATTATGGATAAATTATAAAAGAGTTTTACCATAGACAGAACCTATTATCTTTACACTAAATATGCAAATAATTTAGTACTCATGCAGAAAGAGAAAAGAATGAAGGCTTCTAGAACAAATGCCTGTCACAAAATGTCATGCATTTCCATATTCTTATCAAACTGCTTTGATTTCAGTATCAAAAGTAATACTATTCAATTTTATAGCTATTAATCACTATGACACTGAAGTAAAGTAAAATAAAAGGCTGAGGTCACATGCATAACCTTGACTGTTTCTACTTAACATTCTTCTTATCCTGCAAATTTTCTTAGATGACATTTGAAATACAAATATTCATGATTAAAAAGTAAGTTAAGTATACAAAAAATATTCTGTGATATTCAGTATGGCGATATGTGGCACATCAATTGTGAATTATGTTGAAATGCATATTTTTGGACAAAATTGATTTTTTTGTACAATAATAGAACTAAAATGTAAAATGTTTATATTTACATGCTTATTTTCTCTTTTTAGGATTTGGAATCTTTTATAGGAAAAGTATTGCAAATCTTGGTATTGCTTTTTGTAGAATACACACACACACACACATATATATGTATGTAGCACTGTCGTCCCATTGTTCAACGATTTGCTCAAGCGGGCACCAGTAACGTCTCCATTGTGAAACTTGTTGTTACTGTTTTTGGCATATCAAATAAGCCACGGGTAGCTTGTCAGGCTCTGCCATGCGGGTGGGATACTCTCGGTAGCTTGCCGGGATCTCTGAGAGGGACAGAGGAATTGAACCCGGGTTGGCCACGTGCAAGGCAAACCTGGGTTCGATCCCCAACCTTCCATATGGTCCCCTGAGCATCGCCAGGAGTAATTCCTGAGTGCAGAACCAGGAGTAAGCCTGAGCATCACCGAATGTGGGCCTCCTCTGTGCAATCACAAAAAGGGCCGTAGTGCTCTATCTCTCCTGTCGCCAGAGTTCATTACTCTCACGCTGCTTCCCCCACCATGTGGAGGTCAATGGTGATGGACAGGAGAAGGAAGGAACAAGGGCCATGCTGGTTGGTGTTCGGGATGAAGACATCTGCAATACAGTGGTGGGGAGGTGAAATGATGGTGGGATTGGTGTTTGAATATTAAATGTTATCAGATATTATGAAATACTTTATAAAAAGTTAAATGTGTCTAATAGTCTTTAGGAGAAAATCTCACGTTATTAATTAAAACTATTTAGAAATGTGTGTCTTTTGGTAGCTGATATGATAGTACAGCAGACAGGGTGCTTACTCGCATGTAACAGATACTGGTTTGATCCCCGACACACCACACTGTCCACAAATCTCCACCAGGAGTGATATCTGAGTGCAGAGCCAGGATTAAGTTCTGAGCACAGTCAGTGTCACCGCGCACCCACCCCAAGAAATGTTTGTCTTTTGAACTCTGATAATTATTTACTTACATCAGTTCATGTTTTATAAAGATTTTTTTTTTTGGCCATGTTATGGGACTAGGTTTTTTGAAACAAAGATAAAGGGGATTTAAACTATTTTGCTTTCTTAAGGAGCTACTGGCTTTGACCTTTCATAAAAAGCTGGAAAGAGCCTAAGTGCCCATTGACTAATGACTAACTCTAGAAGACAGTGTGGAGCTGGAGACATAGTAGAACATGCAATGTGCTGGCTTTGGATGCAGTTGACCAAAGTTTGCTTAAAGCCACTACATATGATTACTAGAGCCCTACGGGGAGTGATCCCTGAGCACAATCATATGTGTTCCCCAAACAATTATAAAACCAACAGAGAAGTACTATTCCTCTCCAAAAAAAGATGAAGTTCCATCTCTTGCAACAATATTAATGGACCTAAGAAGCATTATATTAAATATGCATATATGATACATATTGCAAACTGTATGATAAGGTGAGCTTAACTAATTAGGCAGACAGTTCATGTAGCATTACTGATGAAAAACTTTAATAAGTTCAGAAAGATGAAGGTGAACCAGCAGAAAAAGAGATAATTTAAATGAAGAAAGTAAGAGATGGGAACACATCAAGTTCTCAAATGCTATGAATAGGTCAAATGGGATGTGAATTGAGAGATAACATTTTATGCTAGGAAGCACAAAAATGATTTAACATTTCATTTTTTGATTTAACATTTAATATAGTATACAAAATTAGCTATAGTATCAGTAGTTCATGAAATTTGTTTATCATACTCCTATCAACTTACTTAATGATAAATACTGAATGAAATAAATTTTTGAGTTAAGCCACATCAGTGTTCCATTTTCACATTTATATTGTAATATGATTTTTCAGTGTCAAAAACTTAGAATCATTATCTTAGTGATATGAAACCAATTAAGCACAAAAGCAATGGAAGTCATGAATAAAAGTTATAAAAATTGGAAATTACAACTATGATATACATTTATCATGTTATTGAATCCTGGCAATGGGTATTTTATACTGCAAAGATGAAGTGATGTATGGATATTGAGTTTAGCTATAGGTATTCTTATGGAATACATTTATTGTAAAAAAATAGGGGTGACTTACTGTTTTCATATTGTTTATAACTTTTATTGAAGCTTATCATTAATGTAGCATGCAACTGATTGAAAAGTACCTTTATTCTTTTGTAGTATTTATTGTATGAAAATGTGTACAGGTATTGCACAAGAAGAGAGATAACTTGTGTGCATTAACTCACAAATATATTTTGTTAAGCTTTATAAAATAGTGTATATCATGACATCTAAAACAGCTTCACATGACAACACTTTAAAAACTATACATGTTATTTGATGTAAAATTTTATGTCAAAGGAAAATATAATTGACAACCCTGAGGCCAGGGAGAAAGTGCAGTGATTAAGATACATGTATTGCACATAACCAATTCAAATTTCAAGATTTGTTTGTTAGAATTAATGATTAACAATTTTCTTTCTTCTATTTTTTGTTTCTCTATTATTATAGTTGGTATTAAACCATATATGGTTGTAGTTGGTGGACACATAGTGTCAGAGTCTAACCTAGGGCCTCAGAGGTATGCTGTATAATTGATTCATGCCCAGCTCTAACAAATGTGTAAGCTTTATGTAATTTGCATAAAATATAGCATCTGCAAAAAAACATGTGTTTTCTTCTTTAATTCCAATTTGAATATTTAGTTGTTCTTTCTGGAGCATTTAGTACTTTGCTGAATAAAAGTGCTAACACCGAGCATCCATGGTTGCCATGACTTCAAGAAAAATTTCTTCATTCCTTTGTTAATGAATATTGTATTTACTGTGCCATGGCCTCTTTAACCCAGATTCCCCATTTTCCAGTAGCTAGGCAGTCAAACCCAGAATCTGCCCCTTGCGCCCATTGTATTCCCATCAACGGCCAACATCCAGAGGCTATAAAACCAAGCTCCTGGAAGTACACAGCCACATCGCGGCCTAACATCTAACATCTGATAGCCTAGTTCTCCCTCTTGGAAAACCTGGCAAGCTACCAGGAGTTTACTGCCCACACCGAGGAGAGCCTGGCAAGCTCCCCGTGGTGCGTTCATATGCCAAATACAGTAACAATGATGGTTCTCATTCCCCTGACCCTGAAGAGCCTCTAATGTGGCACCATTGGGAAGGACGAGTAAAGAGAGGCTTCTAAAATCTCAGGACTAGGATGAATGGAGATGTTACTGGGCCTGCTCAAGCAAATCGATGATCAACGGGATGACAGTGATGCAGTGATTTTATTATATTATAGTAGTTTCTTTGTATTTCTGATATGCATATTAATTTTAGACCCTATGATTCACAATGTTATTAATTATAGGGTTTTATGATTATACTTTCAAGCATCTCATCAATTGCCAGTTTTTGCTTTCTTTATCACTGTCCCAGTGCCCTTTCCCATCCTAATGCCTCTCTTCCCTCCCCTGTGGTAGGCTTCCTGCTGAAGTCCATTATAATTTTATGTTATCTTTGGGCATTTCCTATGTCTCTACTGTATCACTGTCATCCCATTGCTCATCGATTTGATCAATCGGGCACCTGTAACATCTCCATAGTGAAACTTGTTGTTAGTGTTTTTGGCATATCAAATATGCCATAGGGAGCTTGCCAGGCTCTGCAAGCAATTTTGTCTTTTCTTATAGCTGAGTAATATTCTGCTGAATATATGTAGTTGCTATGCAACTATACAGGGTGATAGCGGGTAGCCTTAGATTTCCAGGATCTAAACCAGGGCCTAGGACATGCAAGGTATTTACTTTATAATTGAGCCATGCTCAGAACAAAGTTTCTTTATCCATATGTTTATTGCACCCTACTCACAATAGCCCAAATCTAGAAATAACCAGTAACAAGTGCATTCTTGATTTTACGAGGACTTTCATCCAAAATAATATGAAATGGTGATGACAGATCCATATATATTTAATTATTTAAAACTTAAAAAAATCAGTTTCCATTAGCTACAAACATTATTAGGTTGTATCTCTTCCTAAAATTCTTCTTCTTAGGCAAAAAATTAGGTGGTAATTTGGTCTGTAGTGTCCTCCAGGCTTTTGCGATATTTCCAAGTTCACCAATTGTTTCCAGAGTGTGCCCCTCCTTTTTGTAAGATGAATCTCCCTATTTTATATTCCTTGTTGGCTAATTGCTAAGGTAGTGATGTCAGGTCTTTAAGGCTTCCCTCAGCACCCTGACGCATGTCCCTCACATGGCAAAAGCCAACCTTGTTTGCTTCTTTCCAACCCCTACAGGTAGTGTCTGCTAAGGCTTGCCTCCATTATCAGTGGTTTCCTGTCAACTGTATTCTCCATTTCAATTAAGTCAGCCAACTAATTAAGTACATAATTACACCTTCAAATCCCATTACCATGTAACATTTGATATTTCATCATATTTATAGGTCTCATCCACATTCAAGTGGATGATACTTTATAGCAAGGTGAAGAAATATAAAAGTCATCTGCCTGCCAGAATTTGAAGGAAAAATAATGGCTATAATGGACTAATGCACACCATCTATGTATATAAAGACTAAACATGCATAATTGTAAAAAGTATCTTCTTTAGAAGTTCCTAAGAGTCCAATGAATTACTTGATATAATTATAAACGCAGATAAAGAAAGTGCCATAAATGTCTTCACCTCTCTTTCACTTTGGTTTCAAAGTAACCAAATATCAAATGAAAAGCATATATTTTAAAAAATTTCAAGTAGCTGTTTCAGAGAAATGATAAAAATGGAAAATTGCATGTTCATGTTCACTAATAAAAAACACATTTTAGCATAGTATCTTTCATAGTTGGTGACGTAGTATGATTATCTTAAAAGCATTGGCAAAGAACTAATGAGGAAATTATCCATATACAGAATTAGCTAAACCCAAATGTTTGTGTGTACTTGGAAAGTACTAAATTGAACTGATCCTAGGGTACATGTCTCTGAAAGATACAATAGAAACTGTACCTGACGATGTGTGTAATTGTTTTTCTCCCAATGAATTGAACCTGACTATAATTTAGTTCTATAAATGCTATTTTATGATACTTTGATGTTTAAAACCATGGGAAATGGTATTGTTATTCAAATTATCAAATCAAGATTGTGAGAGTCAGTAGGTAAAATGTTTAGCTTCTACTAGAAAAAAGTAATCTCTAGATTAGAAGAGATGTAAATAGTAAATATATGCACTATGTGAGTTAGAATGGATCCTGACTCAAAATCCTGACAGAAAACCATTTATGAAAGAGGCCAAGGATATAGTTCACAGGTTATGGATATACTCTTTTTTTGTTTGTTTATTTACTATACATATGGATAGACTCTATTTTTCTCCCACTGCCACAGTAAGAACTCCCATGTATTGTTGAGTGTGGCTCAAATGTTCCCTGAGCACCTCTGGGTTGGTCCTAGGGGTTCACTGACTGTAGGATTGGAACAAGACTGTACCATTGGACACAAATATATTAAACTCTCTGGTTCTTTTGGCTGAGTATGACGGGAAGCGGACACTGAGACCACTGACAATGCCTCCAGTATGTTTAGAGAGATAACTGGAAATCTTTGAATATGAACAAGTTAGATACTCTGGAATCATTTTTAATTTTGTTATGTATGGTTTAAGTTGGTTATTATCCTGTGTTTCAGAGAGAGTAACTGAAGAATTTACAAGCAAAACAGCAAGTGGAATTTGCTTTCAAATGGAAATAGATAAAGAAGAAATTAGTACCATCTGCATATGTTGAATAACAAAATTTGAGGCCACTGACTTGCTCTGTTCATTCAATACAGGGGCAATAGTAGTTTGCTTCACTCTAAACAAACTAGTGTCAAATTATTAAAGTTATTTGTTAAACTAATACTGTTGCCATTTTGTTTAATTATTTTAACTGTGATTTACCTAGTTGTTCATAGTAAAGTTGTCTCAGGATTTCAATGTTCCAACACTAATCCGACCACCAGCATGAGCTTTCTCCACCAATGTCCCCAGTTCCCCACCCACCCCCCAAAGTCTGCAACCTTAGCAGGCACAAGCAAATTTACTTCATATTGTTTGTTACAACACCAAGGCCAATGTAACTATCAAGAATATATCAACAAAAGTCAATTTCTTATCATTGTTATTGTTTCACAATGGAATACTGAAGCCATTGTCTGAGGGTTTATGGGGCTGGATGTGGGAGTTGACACTTTGTAGTTTTCACTCACTGAGCTTAGTGGTTTTCTATAAAATTCCCCCATCAGATTTGCAGTGGTCCTACTGGGCTGATAGAACTACAAAAATTGCAGGTTTGATGACTGCATATGCGGCTGTGCCGTCCAGTGTTATAGAGGTGAAACTTTTTGGTAGCTTGGAAGCTTAATGATATTTGGGGCTGGGCTGTTTCTCTGGGTGTGGAACTGCTGGGACTTCCAGGGCTGGCATTGGGTTGTCACTGTCACTGTCATCCCGTTACTCATCAGTTTGCTCGAGTGAGCACCAGTAATGTCTCCATTGTGAGGCTTGTTGTTGCTGTTTTTGGCATATTGAATATGCCACAGGTAGCTTGCCATGCTCTGCCATGCAGCCGGGATACTCTTGATAGCTTGCCAGGCTCTCCAAGAAGGACGGAGGAATTGAACCTCAATTGGCCATGTGCAAGGCAAATGCTCTACCCGCTGTGCTATCGCTCCAGTGTGGGAGTGGGGTTACTTGGTGATAAATTAGAGTTCTGACAGGAGGCTAGTATTTCATCTGGAGCTTTCATATCACTAGGGTAAGAATCAATGATTCTGCCTGCCAGTCACTTGTTTTGAAAATCTATGTTATACGTAAAATAAACATGTTTCCTTTTTTGATGTCATACCTGGAAAGCTGGCGACAATAATTTGAATGCAAGCAATAGATAGTAGATCTTTACTTGATTTACTGACTGGAAGAAAATATCAAGTTCTTGACGTGTAATAAGAACTCAAATTTGTTTAACACAAATGAGAATATATATATATATTTATATATGTGTGTGCATATATATATACATATATATATATATATAAGATATGTGTTTATGTGTGTGTCCAGTTCAGGTCAGTAGGAATATTTTGAGGTTGTTTATATAATTAGAAAAAAACAAACCTGCCTGATATGTAGCCATGTGTAAATATATGTAAATGTGTGTCTTATACCAGTTTCTCTGCAAGATATTAGACAATTATCAACATATTATTATATCAGAATATTATCAATATACTATAAATAACAATTATAAAGGACTTTCTCATAAATTAGTGAAAAGGTTGGTTTTAAGACACAAATTGCACCACAATTAATATGAAAGAGCAGGCTCAATAAGTGAAAACAGTGACACAGAAGGTTCTACCAGTACCACTTGAATTAATGATACAGAGCTTCATGGACATGCAACAATTTAGATAATCCATAACCTTGAAATATGTTTGCAATATTCATTAAAGAAATTCCTTTTAAAGATGATATAAACTTCTCAGCACTTTGCCATTGAGTACGGCGTTCACTCATGGCATGTAGAGTTTCCCTCTATTAGATTAAGAACGGTATGTTTACTCCAGCTTGCTAAGGGATTTTGTACTTGTTCAGCAATGAATTTACATTTAATTTATTTTGAATTTTCTATGTTCTTCAAGTGATCATGCTACATATAGAGACATATTCAATATCAATCTAAAGCTAACTTTTTTCTATCAGTATGGATACCTAAGCATTATCAAAATCTTTGGAACATAAAGTCAGTATTCTCCTTTAAGGACAAAGCACATGTTGATAGTTACATAGGCATGTTCAGATTTTATTTTAAAATTTTATTAGTTCTCCTCTTCAAACTCTTACTAAATTTCATACCTGTAGGATAGATCAATTTCATGTGAATACAAATATTTTATGTTAAAATAATCTATACCATTAATTAAAAATACGTACTATGAAACATGGACTGGAGCGATAGACAGCAGGTAGGGCGTTTGCTTTGCACATGGCCGACCTGGTTTCTATTCCTCTGTCCCTCTCAGAGAGCCCAGCAAGCTACCGAGAGTATCTTGCCAACACAGCAGAGCCTGGCAAGCTACCTGTTGTATATTCGATATGCCAAAAAGAGTAATAACAACTCTCACAATGGAGACTTTTCTAGTGCCCGCTTGAGCAAATCTATGAGCAAGAGGATGACAGTGACAGTGATAGTGACTATAAAATATACTTTTAAAACAATGTTTTATTAATTTGTCGTAGATTTACAATTTTGTGAAATTTAAAGAATTTAGCTTTACTCACTATATCTGTGCAGATGTCAACAATCTCAATAATAAATTTTTTAAAAAAGATATTTTTCAAAGGTGGAATATTAAAAAAGAAAATAACAAATAGCAAAAGAACTGAAGATTTTGTCTATAAAACTGAGTTTACATGAGAAATGTTTAATGGGAGAAGCCCTTGGGAGAGAACTGGGCACTCAAATGATGAATGTGGTGTTAGAATGTTATATGTCTGAATTATATGTGTAAAGTATGAGTATTATAAACACAAGTACATATATGACAGTAGTGAAACAATATTTCTATTCTGTTTCTTTTTTTTTCTTTTTGGGTCACAGCCAGTAATGCACATGGGTTACTCCTGGCTCACTCAGGAATTACTCCCTGACCGGTGCTCAGGGGACCATATGGGATGCTGGGAATCTAATCCAGGTCGGCTGCATGCAAGGCAAACACCCTCTCACTGTGCTATCGCCCCAGCCCCCAATGTAATCTGTAGATATAGTGAAAGTAGAAGAATATTTCTAGACTCCTACCATAATTTCTTTGTGCATATTTATTTGCCTATTTATTTTGCTTGCTTTTCCTATTTGCTAATAAAACTAGAAATCTAAGTAAACAAAGCTTACGTGTGTCTAAAATTTCTGATTTATCCATCCCTAAATTTAGGATGGGCTGTATCCAAACATATCCCACTTTTTCAACATACTTGTGTTTATATTCATATTGCTTCTCCTTTTACTTTTGTTTTATTAAAGAATAAATATTGCTGCAGCTATCAATCCTGATAGTAATATATTTTCAAGAAACCTTCATACTTCCAAGACGAAAAAATATTTAAATGCATTGTCACTTACAAGTTCTCAAAGTGCTTTTAATATTTTACCAATATGCTCACTCAGTTACTAATTATTTTTGGATCCTGCTGAGTGATTTTTCTCAGCTTCTTAGTATGATGATTTGCATTCCTTCTCACATCTGGGTTCTTTTACTGCTATTTATTTTATATTGTTTGGAATGACATAGGAGCTTCAATTTTCTTTTCTTAAGAAGACAAGTTAAAACTTTACTTGAAAATTTAAATTTTCTGCAAACTTGTAAGTTATCTCTAGCTGTCTTCTCTTAGATTCTTTTTATCAAGTACACCAGTAAGTTTTGCTTTATGTTTTTTTGTCTATGAAGTCTAGGTATTGAATTCTGAAAAGCAGAGTGCAGTTTCAGTTTCTTTAAAGGATACCAGACAACTATTAACATAAATAATAGTTATTAAATATACCTAATTTCATTCTTTACACATTTTCATAAACTGCCACACTATGTTTTACAACATCAAGTTTGACTTTATTTAACCATATGAATTAAGCTTCAGTGCACTTTATAATAATGAATTTTGAACCATATTTAAATGGTTCAAAATGATCCGAGAGATGACTATAATGGTGATATCCACATGCAAATTAATATTAGTATTTCTGTAGTACTTGATATGTAAAAGTATCCAAATTAAGGGCTGAAGAAAGAGTGCAGCGAGTAATTACAGTATTTTCCTTCCAAGTATTGAACCTAGATTTGCTACCTAACACCACAGATGGTCCTCTTGAGTCCCACCAGGAGTGATCCCACCAGAGCCTCAATCCCACCACAGCAGGGTATGCCCAAACACTACTGAAAGATTTCCAAATTAGACAATAATCACTCTACTCATTCAATTAGTAAAAAAGAATGTAGTAGAGGTCAAGATTCTGATCTTGGTTTTAGGTACTTGGGATATATCATCACCTTAAAAGTACATTCTCTTCTCTTTCTAAATCTCTATATAGAGATTATCAATATATATATTTTTGTGTATTACATATCTCTTTCACTGACTTAAAAAATCATGACATTGAGGCTAGAGATATAGTACAAGAAGTAGAGCATTTGACTTGCATGCAGTCTACCCCAGTTACAACCACACACTTCATGTTGTGCCACCAGAACTTCTATGAGTGATTCCTGAGTACTGGGCAGGAGAACTGAGTTTTTACAACTCTGTTTCTTATTCAGTTGCAAAGTTGTTCATGGTTGGGTTTCGGTCATACTATACTCCAACACCCATCCTTTCACCAGTGTACATTTCTATGTACACCAATGTTTCCAGTTTCTCTCCTTCCATCCCCTTACCCCCCCTCCCCCGAGAGTACTTGGTGTGGCCAAAATCCACCAGTTAAAAACATACAAACAAACATGGACAAGATATACCTCTTTTGCCTTCTTACTAACACTTAACTATTGCTATCCTAGAAAGATAATGTGGCAAAAAATGCTTAGTAGATAATTTGATGAAACTGACTCTGGGATACACATTGGTTATCTATGAATACTGAATATCCAAAGGAAATTATTAACAAATTATTTAATATACTATGCCCGATTCAAGAATCTTGTTTTAAAATTAGATTTCAAAGATGTGCATGGTATCCATGACAAATATCAAAGTAATTATTTCTTAAGTTGCCTGTCGTCGTGGAGTATTGAAATACAGAACTCAGAATTAAACAAGCAGTTGTCCTTTGAACTTAAAATTGAGTGTTAATAGTAGGTAAAGGATGTACATGATAACCGTTCAGTATTCAGTATCTGTATTGCAAACTATAATGCACAAAAATAGAGGGGGGGATAAGGGGATGGAAGGAGAGAAACTGGAAACATTGGTGTACATAGAAATGTACACTGGTGAAAGGATGGGTGTTGGAGTATAGTATGATCGAAACCCAACCATGAACAACTTTGCAACTAAATAAGAAACAGAGTTGTAAAAACTCACTATAGTGAAAATTTTTATATAAGAATAATTAAGGAGATGATTTTAAATGAGCCCTTAATAAGCATATATAGAGAAGTGACTCTTGTGGTTGTAATATTTATAGCCAGTAGGAGGAATTACAAACATCACAGAGCAAGTTTAAAGTAATTAAAGTAATTAAAGCGTAACTTTATAAGTCTTATATAAAAGTACATAGTTTTATTGTAACATTACTGCTCATGCAACTATTGATACTATCTGGACTCTACTCAGTTCCCTTATCTATTTCTAAATCAATTTATTATAGATTATTTACAACTAATTAGTCATTTACTACTGACTACGTTGGTTTGACAATGTTTTGTATTTCTGATATTCCAAGTTTTCTGAAGTTTTAGAATTTTATTATTGTTTAAAGTACTGTAGCATTTTCTATTTATTTATAAATTATTATTTATATATTATAATTATTATTATTGTAAAACATGTTATGAATTTCATCATAAAGACTGTATGATTTTAAATTTTATTCCAAAAAATCTATAGTCAAAGTAAGAATAATTGACATCACATACATATTTAAAACATGGAATGTGTCAATATTCTGCTTATTATTCCCAGAATATTTTAATATATTGCTATCATGGGTATATTCAAAGTTGTATTAGATATTTATAATGCTAATATTCACTCAAATTTTATTTTTCATCATATTTATTCCTTTATGGAAGAAATTCTATAAAAATTCTATCACAATTTTATGTATAAAATAGCACGGTATTAAGAATTATTATGCCTATATTTGCTTTGCTTTATTGATCTAACTGGGCTCTTCATTATTGTGTGAATTAAAGTTTTCAGCATGGTCAACTTTCTATATTAGTAGAAAATAGCACAGATGTTCTGATTATTTGATTAGGATTATAAAAGAGTTATAATACATATTTTCTCGAAGAACCTTTCAAGAAAATTTTTGAAATTAATGATAAAAATATGATATTTAGATATGGGAGAGACGAGTTAATAAGACATTTACCTTGCACACAGCCAACAAGGATTTGTTTTCTGCACCACATATGGTATCCCCAAGTCCCACCAGGCATGATTTCTGAGCACAGTAATTAGTCCAAAGAACAGCTTGTGTGGTCCAAAATCAAAATAGAACTAATATCTGAGTAATAAAATAAAACATATTGAAATTATAAATAGGCATTTTAACTGGAAATGCAATAAAAGAAATCTAAACCCACTAATAATAGTACCAGGAAAAAACAGAAGTTGATAGAGAAAAGACTGAATGAATTTGAAATCACATTTAATAGAAATTATCCAGCCTGAAAATGAAAGAAAAATTAATTAAAAAAGAATCTGAACTGAAGAACATGAAGTTACAATATTCATAAACAAAAATAGAAGCAAAAAGTCAAACATATATATTGAAAACCAATGTTTTCCAAGCTTGATCAAAATCATAAACTTAAAAATTCAGATAATATATAATCCTGTAGCGTAGAAGTATAAAGAAATTTATGCTAAGGGGAGTTGTAGTAAAACTGCAAGAACTAAGGTGAAGATGAAAATTTGAGGGCCATTAAAGTGGTACAGAGGTTAATGTGCTCACCATGTACATTAACTGACCCTGGTTTCATAACTATCCTAAACACTGTCAAGTGATTCTTCAGGATAGAGACAGGAGTAAGCGTAAAGCACAACAGATATGGGCTCAGCTAACACCCTTCCACCAAAATATCACTGTCACTGTATTACTGTCATCCCGTTGTTCATCTATTTGCTCGAGCGGGCACCAGTGATGTCTCCATTCATCCCTGTTCCATGCTAGTGTAGCCTGATGGCATACTGGGGGCTCTTTCAGGATCAGGGGAATGAGAACTGTCATTTGTTACTGTTTTTGGCATATTGGGTACACCATGGGTAGCTTGCCAGGCTCTTCTGTGCGGGTGGGATACTCTCGGTAGCTCGTCAAGATCTTTGAGAGGGACGAAGGAATTACCAAAATAAAACAAAATAAATAAGACCTTTAAAAGTAAGTTTGGCATTGTTAGATATGTAAAGTTTTATAAAGATCACCAGAAAAGTGGGAGTTGGAGCAATAGCACAGAGAGTAAGGCATTTGCCTTGCAAGCGGCAGGCCCAGGTTTGATTCCCAGCATCCCATATGGTCCCCTGAGCACCGCCAGGGGTGATTCCTGAGTGCAGAGTCAGGAGTAACCCCTGTGCATCGCCAGGTGTGACCCAAAAAAAAGCAACAAAAAAAATCGCCAGAATAGTCATCTGAATCTTGAATTATATATGGAAAATATTTTTTTGTGGATCTAGGCACTTTGCTAAATTTTAAGAACTTGACCTATCAACTTAACTTTTGAACTATTATTCCAGCCTACTGATAACATAGGAATTCCAATTTATACAACAGCTATATAGGAAAAAATTCAAATATTACAATTATTACAAATGACAGGAATGTGTTTTAAGTGATATGCTCATGCTGTGTGTGATACCCTGTGTTAGATCCCTGGCACCACCTGGAGTTACCTTTATTACACAAAAGCACAAACAGCTGAGGCCCCCATAACAATAGCAACAACTAACAACAAAAAGACAAGTTATTACATCATGCAAATAACAAAAGTGGTTTATATAGAGTAGAGAATTTTATGTTCTAAATGGATACTTATAAATACAAGTACAAAATAATAGATGGACATAGAATTAATTCAAGACAATGTATCTCAACAAGCATAGCATGTATAGCTTAATGATCATTTTTTTATAAATCTGTGTAGTTGTAAGTTAAGTGATTTTATCTTTCATATAATTTAGTATTAGTATTAAATTCAAAAATAAGTACAAAACATCTTTTTAAACCTAGGCTATTATTTTCTCAATTCAAATTAACATTTTAAAATAAATTCTCACATTATTCATCTATTAACTATGAATTGATTAATTATTAATCTATTAATTATTAGTTGTACAGTTAAATACAGATCCAGCAGTTCTAAGGTACAGAACTAAATTAACTGATGCTTAAGAACCCTAAGATTCTGGGGGAAAAAACACGGCCTCTTCATGAAAGATGTGCTCTGATTTCTTTTAGCCACATACTCTACCCTAGAGTTTTGTCAGCTCAGAAATTTCTGCAAAAAATTTAGATGTTGCTTGCTAAAATAAAAAAAATCAATAAAGATGGAAATGTGAAATATATGAAATTATAACTGACAAAATTCAAATTTATAACCACTGTTTTTCTATTTTTATAAATAATAAAAACTTTTGATTTATTTTTAGTGTTTCTTAAACTTACTATTGTTGTTTCTTTTTTTTACATTTATTTATATTCTATACCATTTTAAATATTTTGTTGCTTAATGAAAGTAGTAGGACCATAGCACTGCCCTCCCGTTGTTCATTGATTTGCTCAAGTGGGCACTAATAATGTCTCCATTGTGAGACTTGTTACTGTTTTTGGCATATGGAATACGCCATGGGTAGCTTGCCAAGCTCTGCCGTGCAGGTGGGATACTATCAGTAGCTTACCAGGCTCTCCAAGAGGGACGAAGAATTCGAACCCTGTTTGGCTGCGTGCATGGCAAATACCCTACCTACTGTGCTATCAATCCAGTCCATGAAACTAAAATAAAAATTCTTTATTCTGGTCCCAATTTTTAAAATGTCCATATTCATATTCCTATCTATGAATTTTATGTCTAAATTGTTATCTTATTTTTCTAAATTTAATAAAATAAAGAATAAACATATGATGCACTAATTCAGACAACACAAAATATCTTTCAAAGAGAGACAAAGACTTATATACTAATATATTTATTTCAGTTATTAGTTGATCCGATTAAAACTCAAACAATTTTATTCCTTATCACAACAGGTATGGTGTTTGCCTTGCATGTGACCGGCCCAGTTCGATTTCTCTGACCCTCTCAGAGAGCCCAGCACACTACTGAGAGTATCTCGCCCACAAGACAGGCAAGCTCCCCATGTGCCAAAAACAGTAACAACAAGTCTCACAGTGGAGATGTTACTGTGATGACAGTGACAGTGATACAGTGATCACTCATCTAACCACTTAAATTTGTTATAATTTATTCGTAGTTTGAATTTTATATACATGTATGTTTTAATAGTTATTTTATACTTCCAAATAATGCTCTAAAACATTTTATTTTCTTCCAATAAACAGTAGGTATTATATGGTAACTCTTCATCATAGACCAGAGGCCAAATTTATTTGCCTTGCCATGTATCTAAAAAAAAAAAATGGTCACTCAAATTCCTGCAGGAAATTTATTATTTAGAATAATAAACAGAAAGAAATTCCAGTTATATCCAAAGCCACTACTTTCCCCATCACAAATCTAAAGCCCCTTAGGAAACATTATTGCACATATAGGGATATATGGGAATGGCGTGTTCATATGCCAAAACCAGTAACAATGATGGGTCTCATTCCTCTGACCCTGAAAGATCCTCCAATGTGGCACCATTGGGAAGGACAAGTAAAGAGAGACTTCTAAAATCTCAGGGCCAGGACGAATGGAGACATTATTGAGACTGCTCGAGAAATTTGATGATCAACTGGATGATGATGATGATGATGATGATGATGATGATGATGATGATGATTGCTCCAGCCCCTATAAAGCTCTTTCGAACCCAGCTCTATGACTCTTCATTGGTTGGTTTTCACGTGATAGCAAGCAAGACCTTTCTGAAAGAAGAAATGAGTTTAATTAGGGGATTCTAAAGGATAAATTTCCTCATTTCTTGTCCTTGGGTTTCTATGCAACAGCCCCAAATCAAAATATTAAATAACAAAACCTTTCCAATTTCCTTATATTTGGATATTTGCCATATCTTGAATCTGCCTA
Source organism: Sorex araneus (assembly GCF_027595985.1). Taxonomy (NCBI): domain Eukaryota; kingdom Metazoa; phylum Chordata; class Mammalia; order Eulipotyphla; family Soricidae; genus Sorex; species Sorex araneus. The sequence continues at coordinate 186,881,588 of NC_073303.1, read as the reverse complement.
TACACTTTTTAAGCCCTCACTTGAAATGTTAGCACTATAGCACTGTTGTCCCATTGTTCATCAATCTGCTCAAGCGGGCACCAGTAATGCCTCCACTGTGAGACTTCTTGTTACTGTTTTTGGCATATCGAATATGCCACGGGGAGCTTGTCAGGAATACTATCAGTAGCTTACCAGGCTCTCTGAGAGGGACAAAGGAAACAAACCCGGGTCAGCCACGTGCAAGAAAAATTCCCTATCTGCTGTGCTATCACTCCAGTCCATTTGACTTGAAATGTTAGTGGATAAAAACCCATTTCACTTTCTAAGATTCATATACTCATATCACCTATATTTAAAATAAAATCATGTAAACATAATTTTCTTTGGGAAGTAACTTATTTAGATGAGTTTTATATGTATAAAAACATGCTATTTAATAATAAATTCCAGTTGTGGTTGGGATATAGGCACAACTGACTAAAATAGAAGTGTGCATTTTAATAATGGACCCTATCAATAGCATGGTGGGTAAGGTATTTACCTTGCACACGGCAGACCCGCATTTGATTCCTCTGTCCATCTCGGAGAGCCCGGCAAGCTACCAATCGAATCCTGCCCACAGGACATTGTCTGACAAAGTAGCTATGGCGTATTTGATATGCCAAAAACAGTAACAATAAGTCTTACAATGGAGACATTACCGGTGTGCACTGGAGTGAAAAGATGAAAAACAGGACCACAGTGCTACAGAGCTACATTTAATAATAACTCAAATTTCTTTAAATTTTCTACATACTAATTTGTGATTTATTTAAAAATAAATGAGAATAATTAGTAATCAAAAGACTCAGAATCAGAGGAGTATGTTTATCCAGGGATGTCTTTCTTCATTATCTGCAGGGCCCCTGACTAGTGAGGACTATAATTCTAGCTAAATAAATATTTTCAATAAACTTTCTTTGTCTTTTAGTCATCAAATTCAAAATGTCCAATTTTATTTTTTCAGTTGTCAATATTACCCTGACATTCTTTTTATTACCCATTACCTCCCACATTTTATTAATGAAAGAAACCTGTTGTATCAAATTAGAGTGTGAATAAAAAAGTTATTAGCATAACAGTGAATGAATGATTAGGATAATCAAAATGCTGTGATTAGGTGAATATTTCTCAATACTAGTTCCTCATAATTACTTAACATAATCATAATACATATTATTTTAATTTAAGATTTTATTTTCTATTTTTAATCACTTTTTTCCTATGAAAACATGAAGACATTTGCTTTAGTAGAGCTTATGGAGGTGCATATGCTGCCTGAGCCCATGTGCTGCTTGTGCCCAAGTGGCCAAGCACATGTGTCACCAGAGCACATGTGTTGTCCGCATGTCCCTTCTTGAGATGTGTAGTTTCATGCTTTCATACTTTTGTGTCTAAAGCTCGGTTATGTGTAGGGGCTTCCTCCACCCTCGGAGAAGCCCACATTCTCTCTTGAGCTCGTTATTTTCACTATTCTCTCTCCCACTTATCCCTTCCTCCTTCCCTCAGAAACCTCTAAATAAAATCTATTTACTTCAAAAAAAAAATAAATAGGGCTTATGGAACTTCTCTAGATCACTCTTGTCTCCAACCATTTACTCCTGAAATTAAATATCAGCTTTAAGTCTTGATAATGCATTCTTATAATATAGGGAATTATACCTAACCTAATTATTATAATAAACTCAGAAAAAATTAAAAAAGTGATTTAATATAAAGCAAGGAAGATCCAAAAGTTCTGGTTATCTACTTACATTAATGAGAGAAACTAGCAACTCTTTTTGTAGCTATACAAAAATATATCTAGTATAGGAATAGTTTCAGAGAGTAAAAAGTTTGTACGAAGCTTAAAACTAGTGCATAAATATACAATTTATGAAGATATAATATTTTGAATAGGCCTATTCTTTTAATACATTCCTTTATCCTAATGCTTTTATTTCTAAGAGAAAGTAGATGTCAACTTTGGGCTCATTGATTATCATGCATAAAATCATGAGTCTATGTATTTTGAGTGATAGCATCTCCATTTTCAAATTTTATAAATAATATGCTATCACAAAAAAAAAGGAATGCTCTTCTAGTTTCTGTATAAGAACAACCTTTTCATTAGATTGTTTTCTGGCCCTTTATCACTATAACCTTTAGAAGATCTTTACTCAAGTCTATATACTACTCCAGATCATCCATCAGCAATGTCCCATTTTCCCTGGAAAACTTCTATTAGCATATGAACACACACTACAAGTTCCTTATAAAATAGTAAATACATTGAAAAAATACTGTATACAAGCTCCCTCTACTGATTTAATTATTTGGGGGCTGGAGATATAATATCTCTCCTCATTTAGGTTCCTCATCTCCTAACACACTATTAATTACATTTCCACCACAAGCTCCACCCTAAATTACATAGGAAATCATTATTTTTGTTCTCTATTGACAAATACAATATAGTTCATTCCCTGGGATCATTTTCCATCACCTCTTACTGACATTTGATCTTCTGATTTAAAAACTACTTTGACCTCCCTAATAACTCCTTAATGAAATCACTTGTTTAATCATTTAACTGACCTAACATCTAGGGACTTTGGTATGTACTGAAACTCAATTCCAGCAAGTGTGGTTGGAGTCTTCTCCCTACCACTTTAACCATAATTGGACACAGCAGGGTATCTGAGAATTTAACTGAACTGAAGAATATCTACCTAGAAATCACATCATATTCCACAGTTTGAGTTCAGTCCCTCCACAACGCCGTTCACTTCAGACCCCAGACACAAGTCCTAGATATGAGCTGTGCTTGTGACAAAGGGCCAAAGGGTCAGAGGTTTCCAGAGCTCTCATTGGGGTTTCATTAATTTGACACAATGGTTCAGAGAAGTTGGAGGATCCATTTCCTCACCGGATCATTAATAAAATTGGGGGCTGGAGTGATTGCACAGTGGGTAGGGCGTTTGCCTTGCACTTGGCCTACCTGGGTTGATTCCTCCACCCCTTTCAGAAAGCCTGGCAAGTTACCGAGAGTATCTCACCTGCCCAGCAGAGCCTGGCAAGCTACCTGTGGCATATTCAATATGCCAAAAACACTAACAACAAGTCTCACAATGGAGACATTACTGGTGCCCGCTCGAGCAAATAGATGAACAATGGGATGAGAGTGTTACAATGCAAATCGATGAGCAACGGGATGACAGTGACAATAAAGTTTGTAATTCAGGACTATTCAAAGGGCAAGGAGGTATAAGGCAAAATATTGGGGGAGTTTTCACTCTCTCAATAATCTACTATTCACAATTCATGATTTTCACAACTTGGCTTGTCTGAGAAGCCCTGCTTTTAGATTTAAGCAAGCTTTTTTTTCTCTCTCTCTTAAACACATTTTATTTTGTTGAGGGCATGTTAGTTTTCACAACTCTATGTCTTAGGAACACAGTTCAACACTTCTTCAAAATATATCACATAGCAATCACTACCAAAATACCAATATTCTTCCATCACTGTCTAGCAACCTACATTCTTTGATTCCCTCTTTCCTCAAGCCCTTTGATAATCTCAGCTCTGTAATTTGATTTTGTCTTTTCCTTGTTTTGCTTCTTCATATCCCACAGATAGCTGAAATTCACATCATTCAAACCTGAACTTTCTCTTTCTGACTTCAACAACAGATTTCAACTTCAGATTTCCTTTTTCTATTCCAAGACCATAACCCTGGAATTGCAGGGAAGAGATCAGGGAATCTCTTCAGGTAATTCCTGTGGGGTTACAGGGATGGTTCCCAAGCAATGCTCAACAGGCCCTTTTTGGGTTATCGTCAAAAACCCCTAGTACATGATTCAGTCTCAAGGGGGCAGTGGTGTTTGGACCACAATGGGAAGTACTGGGGAGACACAATGCCAAGGCATGGACTGGGAGGGTCCTATGCATACAAACCAGGTACCCATTGAGTAAGAGCTCACTGACCTGGAGAAAATGTTTTCTTTATTTACCTGTCCTTGGTTAAATAATAGACCATTAGCAATTGTATTAAACCTGAGCACTTCTCACAGGTCACCATGTAGGACTGGAAGTTCTAACCCACTAATCAATGATTGGTTTTCTTGAAAGGCAGACCCCACCTTTCTCCCAAGTCATTTCTTTAGCATAACTGCTGAAATCTTTATACTAGCATACCAAGAATAATCATTCTAGGAGTCTATAAAACTTAAGCTATGAAGTGTTTGATAGAGATAATATATATATATGTACATATATATTACAAGTTACAAAGAAATAGTTCTCTAATATATAAATAATATCACTGTCAATGATATCACTGTTACTGTCATCCTGCTGCTCATCAATTTGTTAGAGTAGGCACCAGTAGCGTCTCTTATTGTGAGGCTTATTGTTACTGTTTTTGGCATATTCAATATGCCACAGGTAGTTTGTCAGACTCTGCCGTGCAGGCACAATACTCTTGGTAGCTTGCCAGGCTCTCCGAGAGGGGCAGAGGAGTCGAACATGGGTCGGCCACGTGAAAGGCGAATGCCCTACCACTGTGCTATCGCTCCAGCCCATCACTGAAATACATATATATATATATATATATATGATCATATATATTATATATCAGAGAAATAATATATACATATCAGAGAAATATTTCTTTGTAATTTGAATGAGAAAAAATGTATCAGGCTAAGATGATTGCATCATAACATCTATTCAGAAAAGTCAGATCAAAAGTTCAAAGGCACAGAAAACTTTCAGTCTAAGACCATTAAGGAATTGAAGAGATGGGGTGACAAGCTGGAGCACAGGGTTTGCATGCAACAGGCCCCATTAGCAAGGATCCCAAGTAGTACCGCCAGCAGCCACCAAGTAACCAGGAGCAGATTCTAAGCACAAACAGAAACAATACATTCCTTCAAAGGGAAGGTATGGGAATAGCACTTGAATGATAAAGGATGTCAATACTCGGTGGGCAAGTGCTTCACGTTTCTAATGCCTCAGATGGAAACATTCCACGACAGTGTCTCAACTGTTGCTCACCACAACATTTATCAGCTAAATCTGCTTCTTAGTGCAATTTACCCATTCACTCTTCATTTTCCATTTGCTCCACTCTGTTTTTCACAATTCCCTCTTGGATTGTTACTGATTTTACCTATGAAATAGAAAATCTGATTTTACCTATGAAATAGAAAATCACCAAGGATTTTTATGGTGCTCCTTCTAGAGCAAGGTAATTGGAAAACTAGTAGAATCCTAATTTTCTCATGACAATTTGGAGTGGGCTTTTATAGAGAGCTAATATTCACTTGAGAGATATTTCCCTTCTACCTTGAGAGAGATTAAAGATAGGACAAAGAGCAAAGAGAAACTTACATTTTGATAAATATATAGCATTCTGACTATTCTGTGGACACTTCTAGACCCTTCTGAGCACCTGGTTCAGGAGGAGAGTACAGGAATTGACCTTGTGTGCTCCCCAAACCAGTTTGATCCCCAACACAGCATACATGATCATCACTGGGTTTTTCAATGGAGGCCCCAAGCACAAAGCACTGCCAAGGTGATGCTAGCAGAATCCTACACCTGGTCCGGAGCATCGTCATTTCCAGATTCACAAACCAGTTCAGCAGTGGTCACTGGGCCCCTAGATACTGCTTGTGCATACCCAAGATTAATTCACTAGTTTCAATAAAGGAAATATAATAGTAAGACCCACTTTAACATACCATGTTTTCTTCCATGTTCAACACATTGCACAATTGGACAAAGGATGAAACAATATGCAGACTCAATTAAAGTACAGCAATACAAATGCAAGCCCCACTCTCAATCAATTACTGACAAGGTTGACTCCCCAGCTCACAATATTGGATCGATCAAATGAATAGCAAGTCATTTCACATGAAAATAATTGGTGGAAAAAAGACTTCTATTGCATGGAAATAATCTGTACCTGTTTAGTGATGAATGATGATCACCTAATTTTGATCACATGTGCATTATATATTTAAGTAATACATATTTAAATTTTAGTGATGCATATTTAAGATATTGCATTTTATAGTGAAAAGGTAAAATAATATTTCATTTTCTATGTTCCATTTAAGTATGTTATTATAAAATCTAAAAAGGCATACTATGCAAAAAAGCTAGAAATTAATCATGATCAAGAAATAATGTAGTGAATAAATCCAGACCTGGAGATGATCCAGCTGCTAAAACAATCAGACAGAAACATCGAGACTGTGATTGAAAGAATGATGATAGTTTCTATTTTGAGAATATTAAGTTTAAAGTTAGCATGTGAATGTACTTACAAGCAGTTTCTAACGTGAAGCTGGATTTTGCAGACATGAGAGAAGTAAAATAAAAAGTCCTACTCATAACAGAATGACAGAGAACAATGAGAATATGAAAAACATTAAAAATAATATTCAGACCCACACTGTGCATATATCAGACTCTAATCTCATGGTTGTCAATTTATAATACAAGTAGAGGACATGTAGTTTTTCAAATTCCAAAGAGATGCTGAAAGAGAATTAACAAATGGAAAATGGAAAACAAAAGCAAGAATGGTAAATTGCAAGTAGATAGATGAGCAAACTATTGAATCCATATGTCCTTCTATAGAAGTCTTGAAAAAAACTGTGGTAGAGCAAACAAATATAAATGTATTATAGTGTAAAACACTAAAAAATATACTTTATACAATATGTAACCAACATCTATTTGCTATTTGTCTCTTAATTTCAGCAGAGTTGGGGCACACTGGGCAACACTGTACCATGCTGTATGGTGGTGTAGATTTCAACCCATATAACAAACTGAAAATTCAGCATTAATGGCCAATATTCTCCAAGACCAACTTCAGTAGAAGATTGTCAGATAAATAGCAATAGGGAAGCAAAATTTATTAGCTAATTCTATAATGATAAATACAGAGCAATGATCATAGCAAGGAAGGAGAAATCAGATCAACTAAACACTGGAAAATTTTTCAAATCAGCAAAGCTAAATAACCTCCCAAAGGAAATAGCCATAAGGATGTTCATTGAAATAAATGGAATGGGTGAAGAATATATGAGCCTGAATGTCATATATACAAAACATTAAAATCAGAGCATTATCTTATTAAAAATTAAGCACCATCTTTTATATACCACTTCCTGTTGATTGTATCTGGAAAAATATATGATCATTCATTTAGTGGGGCATGCACTAAATTCTTTGCTTTTTAAATTTATTTTTGGGCCACACCTGTCACTTTTCAGGGCTTACTCCTGTCTCTGATCACTCTTGGCAGGGCTCAGGGAACAAAATGTGATGCCACGGATCAAACCTAGGTTGGCCCATGCAAGGCAAGTGCCCTATTTGCTTTACTATTGCTCCAGCCTAAGGAAATGTACTAAATTTTTACTCATGTTATATATAAGTAAAGTGATAGCACAGCGGTTAGGGTGTTTGCCGTGTATGTGGCCGACCCGGGTTCGATTCCTCTGTCCCTCTCGGATAGCCCAGCAAGCTACCAAGAGTATCCTGCCTGCATGGCAGAGTCTAGCATGCTACCCGTGGCGTATTGGATATGCCCAAAACAGTGACAACAAGTCTCACAATGGAGATGTTACTGCTGCCACTTAAGCAAATCGATGAACAATGGGATGACAGTGCTACAGTACTACAGTTATATATAAGAAAGTTTTACACAGAAATAACTTAGTAAAATAATAGCATATCTGAACTAAAACACAAAATTGGGGGATTTGACGTGGGATGAGTAAAAACAAAACTAAGTAAGTGAACTGCATGGTAGAGTGAAAACAACCAGGAATTAAAAAAAAAAATTGAAAACCCAAAGATAACATGCTATTTACTAGATCACATCTAAGAAAAAACTTCCACATTAGTAGGAAAAGGAGAAAAGAAAGAGAAGTAGACGGAAATCAGTTTGATTTTGATGACATCAGATACCTTCCCAGACTGGGAAACCAAAGAGATCCACAAATCCAGATGGTACAAAAAGTTTCAAAGAAATTGAACCCAAACTGATACATATCAAGATATGCTATTATTAAAATTGCAAAACCTAATATCAATAGAGAACCGTACAACCAACAAGAGAAAAACATATAAGAATATGTCCTTTAAATTTTCAGAAAATTTCTTAGTAAGCTTAACAGGATAGAAGAAAATGGAGTAGCAAATTAATAATCATCATCAATGAAATGAGGCCTCTAGCCAGTAATATCATAACTAGCCAGGCCATTACTCAGGGTTAAAGATTTTATAGAGATCTTTATACAAAGGAATAGCAATTGAAGGAGTTCAATTGTCTTTTAGCCAACTTGGAAGAAATACTAAAAAGATATTTATGGAGGAAAAAAATTATCTAAATTTTAAAGTGAACTTGGAATAAAATAGGCGGTACTGATAAGAAAAGAAAAATAGAATCTGAACATCAAATAAAAGCCAAATTTCCAAGAAAGTACATGGTAAACTGATTGTAAGTAATTTTATATCAACAATCTACTTTAATGGGAACAACCTTAATCACTCATTAAAGTTCTCAGAGTGGCTATTTGAATCAGAAGAGAGACTTCATCTGCTTTTGTGTACAGAAAGTGCTTTTGAGATCCAAAGAAAAATATTGACTCAATACAAGAGGCAACAAGAAGAATCCAATGGGAAATATATAACCTATAAAGAACAAAGACACGTGTATTTATTTTAAGTAAAATATATGTCAGTCTTAAAAAACCCACCAACAGGCTGGGAACATAGCAGTGGAGAAGGAGTATATGCTTTGTGTGTTTACCTGTAACACTAGAGACACCTCAGCATTGCCGTCCCTGAGAAGAACCAAATTGCCAGGTCCAGTCTCTGAACCGAAAGACCTGGTTGGTCAATAGTGCTGGGAGTGGCCCCTGTATCCTCAGAGCATTGTTTGTGAGGTCCCCAAGATCCAAGAAAATAATAATAATAATGATAATAATAGTAACAATAATAACAGCCATTTTATCAGGATAAAGGCATCAATTCTTCAAGTAGAACTAAATGATAGAGGAGAGATTATGGTAAATATGACAAAAATAAAAAGAAACATAAAACATGTAAACAACTATAGGACACCATATTTGAAAGCCATAGAGTAAATGGACAAATTCTTAGAATAAATATAACCTACCAAGATTACATCAAAAAGTAATAGAAAAATGTGAACCCACCAATGACAAGAAATAAAACCCCAAACAGTTAATAATCCCCCCCTAAAAAGGTACGTGGTGTGAAAACTTTGTGGTGGCCCTAAGAGAACACAGGGTCCATTTGTGGGAATATTCAGGCAACTGAGCTGGCCCTGGCATTGTGTTGCTACTTGGGCCCAGCAGATTAGGAGGCCAGACAAACAATTCTGGGGTAACCATGTGATGGCAGGGGTCAAATTATGACCACACATGCAAGGTATGGTGGTGCATACTCCGGTCCTATGGAGCTATCTTTGTTCAGGAAATGTATTCTTGAAGCAAAATCATATAAGGTAATGTCAATTCAGTTAATAACAACAAAGAAAATAACAGGAAAAAAAATCTAAGTCAGTGTCCACATGACTTTTAAATATGAAACATATTTAAAGCTAGCAAATATGAAACATATTCAATTATAAGGAATGTATATTCATCTTATTTTGGATGATTGAAAAATACAAAGCCAATGCAAATCCACTAATATATATTCATATATATATTCATAGTAGAATACCGATCAGTTACAGACACAGTGATATATATGTGTGTGTGTGTGTGTGTGTGTGTGTGTTTGTGTATGTGTGTATGAGTGTGTATGTGTGTAAAAAACTAAGGCTCGCCGAGGGGCGAGTACACTTGAGGGCTCTCCTGGCAGCTCTGTCTCACCGCCCCCGTTCGGTGCCCTGGAACCGCAATGTGTGGACTGGATCGGGACGGCCGGTGGTCAAGGACAGGCGAAGGAAGAACAAGGACCAAGCTGGTTGCTGATTAATTACTGTTTATTCAATCTTCCACCTTTCTCATCTCCAGCACTCCCAGCTCCATCTTCTCTCTGGATCAACTGCCACTTCATTCCGGCTTCTCTGTCTCCTCCTCCTTCTCTCTCCCACCTTGCCTTCTAGGCTACACCCAGCCAGGTAGCAAAATCAACATAAGAAAGCCCTTCCTGAGGGCAGGGCATTCCAAAGCCCTTCCTCACTCTTAAGGTTTTTTTCTTTTCCTTAGTCCAGGAATTTATTAACATCTTAAATACTAGTTATTTTTGTATGGACATAGCAAGGGATACATTGAGGCTTGCAAGGCAGCTCTCCTGGCAACATCTTGCCACAGGCTCAGACCACAGCACTCAGGCCAGATTAATCATTCCTCACCCTAGCAGGGTCCGAATCTAGTTATCACTGTTTGGATCATGAAAACATTTGTCCATGATCAAGCTCTTAACTTATAGTTAAGCATTAGGCACTTTGGCCAGGCCCATCTCGATGCCAGGGTAGCACACAACTCACCGCTTGCCCCGGGTCCTTCTCGTCCCACGTCGACGGGACCCTGCTTTGGGGATGCTAGGAAATAAGGGCAGCTGAGGCTTAGGTCAAGAGAACAGATGCCCTGGAGGAAAACATCATGTAGAGTCAAATGACTCCCAGGTTACAAAAGTATAACATTTGTTAAGTCTTCCTGTGTCCATACAAAAAGGACTTGCTATGAATTAACTATGCAAAGGACTCAAGGAGAAGAGAAAAACATTATTTACAAGTCAACAGAACACTAAGAAAGAAGCTACAAATAGACAAAGAGGAATAGGAGCACTGTAACGGGAGTAACCCAATAAACCTAAACTACGTGAGGCTGTGTGTGTGTGTGTATGTGTGTGTGTGTGTGTGTGTGTGTGTGTGTGTGTGTGTGTGTGTGTGTGTGTGTGTAGGTACCTGGAGAATATCATGCTTAGTGAATTAAGGCAGTTGGAAGAAAACAAACACTATATGAGCAACAGCACAGCGGGTAGGGCTTTTGCCTTGCAAGTGGCCGACCTGGGTTCAATTCCCAGCATCCCATATGGTCCCCTGAACACCACCGGGAGTAATTCCTGAGTGAAGAGCCAGGAGTAACCCCTGTGCATCTCCGGTTGTGACCCAAAAAGAAAAAAAAATCAGGCTGTAGACAATTTATTGTTAACATAAAAAAAGCTAAATTGGACAAAGTCAACAAATACATGAACTTTGTCACTATAATTTTAGTGGTAAATTCAATGTAATGTATATGTGAGTACATTTTATAGGAAATCATCTGGGTTTTTTGTTGTAATGTGATTTACTTCAATAAAAGTTATGAAGAAATAAAACCAAATTGTCAAACATTCCACTCTTCAAAAAATGTTATATCAGATTTAAGCATTTCAATGGGTAAACAGATTCTAGAAAATAAAATATTATTTTATAACACTTTAAAAATTGTTCTGTTCCTTGAAAATATAATTGAAATGAGAAAAATATATATTTTATATATATTTTAATGTGAAAAATTAGACAGATATAAGAAATGTAAACTAAATTACAGAATTAATTTTGAATGTTGAATTAAATGTTGAATTGAATTTCAACATTTCGCTATGTCTTCATGTTCTCAGAAATTTAGAATTTATTCAGTATCTGTTCATCAATTTCCTTATCTTTCTTTAGGATTGTTGGCACAGTTTATCTGATACTTTAAAATATGCAAGAAATGAGCTATTTCATAAAATCATTATAAAAATGACTACTGGACACTAATCCATGAAAGTTAAAAGCAGCTACAAATTGGCTCAAAATGATAGCAGAGCCTTATTTTTATATACTTCATTTTGGTGTGTCCTTCTAAAGCAATATAAAGATGTGTGATATTTCTATTAGTCAGACAAAGTTATAATATATTCTTAAAATCCTAAATAATATTTTAAGGATTGAATATGCAAAAAATAACTTGTAGAAAAAAGTTCACTATTTAGATCCTAAAGTTTAATCAAAAACTTTCTTTTAACAGTGAATAATACTAGTTTCATATAATGATGTATGTTTCAGTCACATTGATCTTCATGGACCCACTTTAAAAATGAATTTATAAAATCAATCTGTGTCCTCTGAAAAGTCTTAGAATTGTTTGTCTGATACATTATTTGTATATCAATCTTTCAGGCCCTCCCACAGAATCTAAAGCATATAAGCTCAGCTTTTTTAAAAAAATGTCAATACCTACTAATTGCTTCCTGAGTAGGTTTTGGTGTTTTTTCAATGAGAGGTATAATTTAGCAAACAGATTTAGCAAGCAGCAGATAAAACAATTAGTACAAAGATCTTTTGTGAAGGAAGTGGCTGGCAGTGCACCCGCAGTGAAGGCTGAATTTGTAATTTAGAAAACAGATTTAGCAAGTGGCACATACAACAATTAGTATAAAAATCTTTTTGTGAAAGAAATAGCTCACAGAAAAGGATGAGGAAAGACACATTTGCATAAAAATGATGACAATTTCACTGAAAAGCAAATAATTTTCCATTTCAACCTCTTAACCTTTTATTTTCCTTATGACTTTATTTTTCCTAGTACATAACAGGTGATAAAAGCACTGAAAAGTCATCACAAAGGCAATGCTATATCATGTCGTAGAATTATGTCTTTTTATGAATAATAGTGACCTGCACTGGGTTATAATGTCTATTGCATAGTATAAGAAATAATCATCTTTCTTTTTTTCCAAATTATTCTATGCTCCCTTGGTCATCGATCAGAAGATTCAACTATCATGAAAATATCAGTTTGTGGGGACTAACCACAGGAATCTATTTAGCTTTCTTAGGACTCTTTTTACAGGAACCGGATTGTACAATAACTTGTCTATCTATCCCTGAGCAAGGAATTTGGATACAGGCACCCTGGGTCGCAAGAAGGGTGGTGGTCAGACCAGATAACAAGACCCATATCACAAGACCCATGACACAAGACCCAGGACTGCCCCCAGAACCGGGACAATCCTGGATATTGGCTAGAATACTAATCTCTAAAACCATAGGCTAAAGAGTGATGCCCTTTTAAATGGATCGTTTAAGAAAGTTTGTAATATTACAAATCTATTGGCCTTTACAGCGGGCTCTGCTGTAACGGCCAGGGAAGGTCTATATAAGATCTCCTTTGGAGAAGCTCAGGGTCTTTTGCCCAACCTGCTGGACCTGCATGTCTGCATAGGCGGCTGGACCCTGGCTAGCCAGTCTTACAATAAACCCTGCTTGCTGTTTGCAGTCTCTGGAGTCTCTTTGTCGTTATAGGGAGATTTCGATCCGCGCCCTAACATGGTATAGTTAGAACTCTGGAGAACCTAAGATATAATTCAATATTGGAACACCAAAATGAAAGTAAAGAAGCATTAAAATAGTACAAATGGATGAATGAATGGATCTACAGTAATATCTTAGGGTTGCACTACCTTCAACTATCTTCCCATTTTATCAGAAAGTCTCAGTGGTAAGACTGATTAATCCATTGATGCAAAGTCTTGGCGGACCCTTCTATTACACTACAACTCTCCTACCAAAGGCCACAGTCAAAAACAGCAAGATTCATTGAAGCATTTTGCACGGCTGTCAAGGAAAGCTTTTTTACTTTTGAGCTTGGATTAGTCTATAAAAGAATCTATCTTGACAATTCCAGTAAATTCCTTGAGGAGAGTTGGAGGCAGCATTGAGATAATAGCAGACACTGTAGTGGAGAGTGTGGTGTTGGAAGGTTGTAAGCATGAAACCCTGTCATTCGTAGTGCCTCAAATACGATTGAAAACAACTGCAATAAAAATGACAAGAATTACAACCACAGCTACATCAACAGATTACCTATTTTTGAGGTGATGCTATCATTGCAGGTAATTCCAGTTAGCTATCACGTTTCAGGGAACTTTGTGTAAAATCTGCACACAAAACACCAGCCAGATATCTATGCTGTTGTAGCTACTAAGTAAACTCCTGATGACTCTGAATCCTTCAAAGTCAGGCACCATGAGGCTCTAGTCTCAAGATGCCTATCTGCAATGTCCACTGTATTGCAGGTACCACACCTTCTGGTCTACTATGTCTTAGATGCACAGGTTGGTGGATTGCTTCTAGGCCCCTGGTTCCTAGCACTTGACTTAAACTGCTTCATACCCATTGCTATCTATCCTTCCAGTTTTTCCCTTCTTTTTCTGTAGGATGACATTACTTTGTCCTCTACCCCCTTGCCACGAGTAGCTACTCCCGGTTTTTCCCAGAGTTTAGGCTTACCCCAGTCTCACCCATCAAGGTGTTCCCGAATCTGTCCCATCCCTTTGTTTAGCTATAATCACCTCTCTATGCTCTCTTCCCCAAAACAGTTAATCCACTTTCCCTTAATCTGACTCTGCTAATTTGAAAATCAGACCTTCCTAGGACACTGGATATTATAACATTGCCTTTCTTCCCTCTTTATGCCTTTTGAATAATTTACTTTAAAGCTATGACTTTTTTGTATAGACACAAGAAGACAATATTATGTTTTTGTAACTTGGGACTTAATTGGCTTCGAACATTATTCCTTCTCGGGCATCTGCTTTCTCCACTTAAGCCTCAGTTGCCCTCAGTTTCTAGCACCCCAAAAGCAGGGTGGTACCCGACAAGGGATAAGATGGACCCAGGGCAAGTGGTGAGTTGTGTGCTACCCTGGCATCGAGATGGGCCTGGCCAGAGTGCCTGATGCTTAACTATAAGTTAAGAGCTTGATCATGGACAAATGTTGTCATGATCCAAACAGTGATAACTAGATTTGGACCCTGCTAGGGTTAGAAGTGATTAATCTGGCCTGAGTGCTGTGGTTTGAGCTTGTGGCAAGATGTTGCCAGGAGAGCTGCCTTGCAAGCCTCAATGTATCTCTTGCTATGTCCATATAAAAATAACTAGTATTAAGATGTTAATAAGTGTTTGGACTAAAGAAAGGAAAAAAAAAAAAAAGCTTCATAGTGAGGCTAAGGGCTTTGGAATGCCCTGCCCTCAGGAAGGGCTTTCCTATGTTGATTTTGCTCCCTGGCTGGGTGTAACCTAGAGAGCAAGGTGGGAGAGACAAGTAGGAGGAGAGACTAGAGAAGCCAGAGAGGAGACTGGAGTAGAGAGAGAGAGAGGACGGAGCTAGGAGTGCGGGAGTTGGGAAAGATGGAAGATTGAATAAATGGTAACTAATCAGCAACCAGCTTGGTCCTCGTTCTTCCTTCGCCTGTCCTTGGCCAACGGCCGTCCCGGTTCAGCTCATATACAGCGGTTCCAGAGCACCGAACGCGGGCGGTGAGACTGAGAGCCCGAGAGTGCACGCGCCCCTTGGCGTGCCTTAGTGTGTGAGGGCTGCCCTTTGCTTCTGCTATTTGTCTGCCTTTGAGTGTGGAAACATAAAGAGAAGCAGAGCTTGGAAGAGACTCGTTTCAAATCACTTCTTCCCACATGTAGATATTACTGAGGTTTGAATGACTAGATCTTATGCAACAAGAACTAAAACATAAAATTGGGTTGTCTTTGTTTGTGGTGTTTCCTTGAACCTTCCTTCCCCATGACATCATGTTAGACTGAGGTTTGGAATGTCTTCATTTTGATGTGTTCATAGATGAAAACCAACCACTCTTATTTTGACTAAGTATGTAAAAATCAATCCTTCAATGGTGACATTACAACTGTTTATACCTGTCCCAACTCTCTAAAAACAGGAAATCACTCAGCTACCCTGACATTACAATTGTTGCACACATATACTTAGAAAGGATGTCATTCCTGTAACTTCACCATTGAATAAACTCAATCTAATCAATTCAGTAAAACCTTTATACTAAAAATACTTTTCACATTCTTACTCACTGATAAGCTTCATTTGACTCTCATTCTCAGTGTACTATCTTACTTTCATTGTCAAAATGACTGTTATATTTTTTGTTTAATTCCTTACTAGGATCCAAACAAGGGTTAATTGTTTTTTTTTTTTTTTTTTACTTTTTTTTTTTACTTGCTCTCTAGGCTACACCCAGCCAGGGAGCAAAATCAACATAGGAAAGCCCTTCCTGAGGGCAGGGCATTCCAAAGCCCTTAGCCTCACTATGAAGCTTTTTTTTTTTTTTTCCTTTCTTTAGTCCAAAAAAGATTTCAGGCAACATGCATCCATTACACTATTTAACTGTCACTATAGAGTGATGTGAATCTTAGACAATAAATTAACAACTGGTCATGATTGTGTTCCAATGAAAACAATTTTTTCATGTTTTTTAATCTAGGCACTACAGCACTGTAGAGTTTGAGTTGACATTTATTAAAAATTCAGTGATGTAATTAATAGAATAATTTAGAAATAGAAAGGAATGAAATAGAAATCACATCAAAATGTATCCATAAAAATATGAAGCTATATAGTTAAAGGACACTTTTTTCTTATTGTTTATTACAAATATGGATAATGGAGGCATTATGTAAAGTAAGAGATTCTACAACTCTATATAGTATATACTTTAACAGGAATGTAAACACAATAGGTGATCTAATACTTGGGAAAAAATGAGGGGTAGATTTGAAGTTCAAATATTTGTAAGTGAAAAGAATTATAGATAAATGATTTGGAATTTGCATCAATACATAAGAACAGTCAATACCATAGCCACTCTCAGTGAAAGTGCAAGAGAGCAGAGAGACCCTTGCTTTGCACACACTGGATGTTAACAGAAATGTGTGCTATTTTTGCTGAATATCATCAGTGTCACCATGGCTTGTGATATAAGCAGTTAGACACAGAAGAAGAAGGGGAATAATATTTTTAATTAATAAAATGAGCAAAGGGATAAGAAACATATCCCCTTTGTAACTGTATCTCATGTTGATTCAATTAAAAAAGAAACATATCCAAAGATATGAGCCTTTCATTTAAATGGTAGTGGATATGAGAAGAATATTGAAGAATAGAAAATAATAAAAACTTTAGTAACAACAGGTAGTATTTGGGCGTTTTATTTCTAATTTATTTTATTGAGGGGAGGAAGCTCTTGAGTACATGGCTATCTGAATTACAATAAGGTCATCTGATTTAAATTATTTTTAAATATTTTTATCCTGAGTTAAAAATCATTATAACATGAAAATTCAAAAGTGTTGCCATGATACAGAACAGTCATTTGTATTACATCATATTGTATTTACATGTTAAAGTTCAATTTAACAATAATGTTTTAAGACCAATGCTCCTCATTAATGAAACATTCATAATAGTTTTCATATAAGGGACAGAAATCACCAAATTTGACAGAAATTAAAGCTCTAAGTTGGCACAGAAGTGTTATAAATAAGAAAATAGATCAAAAGCAAAGCAGAGGCAATAAAAAATCAGAATATTGCAGGAAATATTTCATATGGCCATACATTGTTATTTTAAACCAATATTTAATGCTATTACTATTATCAGTATTATTTTTGTTAACTTACACTATCGTTATATTATTATATTATTACTATTATATCAGCAGCCCTAGATAGAGTAAGGATAGACCTTAGCAGAGAAAGACAAATTGTCCATTGAATGAGATTTTTGATTAAAAATATATTTTTTGAAGCAAGAGAAAGTCAGAGCAAACTCTGAAAGCTTTAAAAATGATCCTCACGAAATTAATATAGTCTTCATATGCAGTAAGATAAAATTTAATATAATAGCAATACTTTGGTCTGTAAATCTTGCTCCCATCATAACAGTGAAAGTGATCTGTCCTTATACGTGGAACTAAACATATTTTTCTTAGATGAGATTTAGTAAATGTCAAAGAATTGCCCTTCAGCTGCCTATTCCAAGGGCCAGAGATATAGCATGAGTACCAAGATGTTTGCTTTTCATCTTTCAGGATCCAGGTTCAATCCCTGGGACTGAGTATGGTCCCCTGATAAAGAGGCAAGAGTAATCACTGAACAATACTATGTATTTTCTCCAAAACCAAATGAATAGATACATAAATAATAATAATAATACATGTCAGTTCCAGTCGCTTTTATTTGTTCCTGATTTAATATGTTTTTTCAATGCCACAAGATTGCACTCTTCCTCCTCCAATTGTATTTACTGACACTTCCTTGCCCATGTCTTTAAATGTCATAAGATCTCCATAGTATTTCATTTATTCCAATATCTTCTATAATTTTGGCACAAATATATAAAACAGGACTCAATACCTCAATTGATGCCAAGAAGCTTTTTGAAAAATCAATATGCCTGTAGCAATTTATTTGGATTTCACCCACTTTAAAGATATTTTTCAGTGTTTTCACTCCAGCAATCTTAAAGTGAATTTAACTACCATAAAACTCAGGGTCTAAAACTCAAATTCTAGTATAAACCTTAACATCTATACTTCCCATACTCAATAATATATATTCCAGCATTCAAATCCATTGAAAAGTCTTTCTTCTATAACTTAAAAATAATACCTTAAATTCAAAACTTCTCTCCTTTCCAGTATTATCACCCTACTGTTTCTCTAAGTAAAATATTTCTTACAATTATGCAGCATTTGTAATGCGATTTGGAGAAGACCGCTGGACTAGAGCTGTTACTGACTAGATTCCCCGGGATGTCAAAAGACCGCGTGTCTGCCCACCTATAAGATGGTCAGACTTCTTCATCAAGACACTGAAATAAAGGTTTTTAGGCTCTTTGTGTTCCTGGAGCGAGCAGACACCATTGGGCTACACTAGCATGCGACAGGGACGAATGGACGTTACTGGTTCCTGCTTGAGCAACTCAATGAGCAACGGGATGACAAGTGATACAAGTGGTTTTGTAGCGTTTATATCTGTTCTGCCAAATTCCTATCTAATTGTTTTTTTTTTCTTTTTGGGTCACACCCAGCGATGCACAGGGGTTACTCCTGGCTCTGCACTCAGGAATTACCCCTGGCTGTGCTCATGCTCAGGGGACCATATGGGATGCTGGGATTTGAACCCGGGTTGGTTGCATGCAAGGCAAATGCCCTATCTGCTGTGCTATCACTCCAGCCCTCCTATCTAAATTCTGGATTGTCAGTGGTCACTCTAAAACTTGGCAAACCATTCTTCTGTTTTATGAATAATTTTAAAATTTACTCTGGTTTATGTACATTTATATGATAAAACATCCTTTAGCATTTTCTTTGTTAATGTTTTGATTTTTATTTATACAAAGTATTTTTGAAATTAATAGATTTAATTTTTATGTTTTTCTTTTGTGGATACTTTATGACAAGCTATTCTTGATCAGTATTTAACTTCGACAATGATTATTACAGAAGTCAAAACAATCCATTTTTTCTCTTATATTTAAAATAAATCTTGTTTAAAAATGTAAGTCAGTATGTGTCTTTTAGTTAATATTATTTATTACTACTTAAAGTCAGAGAGAATTAATAACAATTTTTTTCGAGATTTGCAGGTTAGTAGCAATGTATTCTTATACTCTAAAAGCACTCCCAGTGAATTAAGTCTGAAAAATATTTACATGTGTTTTTTTTTACTGAGAATTGATCACACTTAATGAGGATAAGTGACCAGTCAAAGAGCATGCATGTCCAAGTGAAAATTAATGATTCATAATTTCTCAATGAGCATGCCAGATTTTTAAATAAGTGCTATAGGCTTATGAGAGAAACTTTATGTAGGAAAATAAATACAACAGCTGCTTTTTAATCATATGTAGAAATTATGATTCTAATCTGTTACATTTAATAGCACAATACACTGGAAAGAATGCTCTACTAAGTATTCATGCTACTAAGCATTTTGCACAATAAGCATCATTAAAATAGCTCATACTCTATGTTTTTGAAAACAGATTGACATTTTTCCCTAAACTGGATTGATTTTTTTCTAACACATGGCACTAAATTTTTTTTTCAATCACCAAAAAAATCCATTAAACAATGATGCTTAACTCTCTCTCTCTCTCTCACTCTCTCTCTCTCTCTCACACACACACAAACACACACACACACACACACAACCTTGGGCCTTGTTGCAGAAATGTCAATCAATTTATTTTCTTATCTCTATAAGTTAGCGATCCATAACTTTACACTGTAGGTGAAAGTTTTGTTTTAGGCAGTGATATGTCTGCATTGAAGTCAGAATTAATTTCCTGTCTTCAAGCATATCAAAGAGATAGGCAATCTCTCTAACTTAAGTGAAAGGCTAACTCACTGTATAAGTGACTGAAATAATATTGGAAAGAATTCACTGCTATGCAGAGTATTCTCTAGAGACGAATTTGAGATTTTGGTGTTAATTAATCTTATTGACCAGGTTTAGTTAACCCTCAAAATTCTAGGATAGAAATCCATGACTGATACCCAGGTTTAGTAATTACTTATTCAGATATATTGTTATTTTTATAATAAGAAACAATAATAAAAGAATACTGAAAAATAAAACTCAGAAATTTTACAAATAATTCAGATAGTTGATTCAGTTTTGATTTTAAATAATCATAAACTTAAATTTATATATATATATATATTTTTTGCTTTTTGGGTCACACCCGGCAATGCACAGGGGTCATTCCTGGCTCATGCACTCAGGAATTACCCCTGGCGGTGCTCAGGGGACCATATGGGATGCTGGGATTCGAACCTGGGTCAGCCGCGTGCAAGGCAAACGCCCTACCCGCTGTGCTATCACTCCAGCCCCTTAAATTTATATTTTTATAACAGAGGGACAGAGCAAGGAACATAGAAATTCCTAATTAAAATTAAAAAAAGAAAAACAAACAAGCAAAAACAATAACAAAGCCAAGTAAAATATCCCTCAATATTTTCACTTTGAAAATGTGAAAACCAATGAAAGGCAATCAATGAATTGGGTCATTGTTACTTATAAGAAAACAGAACCAAAAGCAAGCCAAAAAACAAAAAACTGTTGTTTGGATAAAAACAATGGGCATGTGCCATGTTATTGCCTGTTTTGCTCCTATTTTCTACTATGTTCTAAAATATAATAGATTAGCCCTAAGAGGTTGGCAATAAAAATAAACAGCTTACTTAAATTAGTGATATCACTTAATTGAAACATAGCACAAAACACCTTGTATAGTAAAGTTAGCACTCCAAATCCAAATTAGGGGGATAAGTAAAGCTCTGAGGAGACTGAAATTGTGAACTTGGTTGGAACAAGTTAGGAGCAATAACTAGCTATTTAACAAAAAATATGCAGATAATATGACAAACAACAGAGGATTCATTTTTTCTGGAAACAACTCTGAGTTAAGCAGACTGCATCTCATCTTTTGGTTGCCTTGTTGGGATTTCTAGACAAAAGTAAGCACTCCAGCTCATTAGCTTGTCTTAATTCTCTGTCGGGACTTACAAAAAATATTCAATTTCTAATTTCTCCTTATTGATGACAACATGTGTACAATTGTATTTCTTTCTCTTTATCCACGAATAGGAACAATACTTATTGTTACAAAATAACCTCCCCATATCAATTTCTCAGAAGATCCTGCCAACCAATTCAAAAGTTTTAAACAAATTTTAAGTGATATAAGTTTAGTTATACTCCACGCACCACAAACACACACACACACACACACACACACACACACATACACACATACACATGTAGTTCTTTAAAATTCTCTTATGCCATACCATTATAAAGCACATCTTATGACTTCACCTTGATGGGTAATCTATGTCATGATTCCATTCTTGGTTAAAGGATAGACTGATTATTTCTTTCTCTTATTTAATAGGTATCTGTCTAAAATGGATTTATTAAGTACACAGGATAGCCTAAAGAGGACACAGTTATCAACATATCTATCATATCCAAGGACATTCTTGAGAGTGTGTGTATGCAAAGAAAGAATATGAAATAGATATATGAAAAATCTAAGGCATATTTGCAAATAAACTAAAATTTGAAAATTCTCTGTAACATATATATAGCGGGCAAATTGTAAGTCTTAGCATTTCAATGCTTGAGTAAAACTGCTGAGCAATAACTGATATAGATGCTTAAAAGTCATTATAACAATCACTTGTATCACTTGTTACTTGTCATCCCATTGATCTTTGATTTGCTTGAGCTGGCGCCAGCAACGTGTTCATTCATCCCTGTCGCATGCTAGTGTAGCCCAGTGGTATCTGCTTGCTCCAGGAACATGAAGAGCCTCAAACCGTTCATTCAGGGTTTTGACGAAGAAGTCTGACACAGCATAAGACACTTAATACCCATTTTCCATAATTTTCGCACCATATTTAATGGGCTTCAAATATGGTGTGAACCATGGGAACACCTGTAGGGGCAATGTAGGCCGCCCTAAAAGCCTCCAACACTCTTGGAGAGCCCAGCAAACGACCGAGAGTACTCCGCTCGCATGGCAGATCCTGGTAAGCTACCCATGGCGTATTCAATATGCCAAAAACAGTAACAGTGTCAGCCTCATTTGCCTGACACTAAAAAAGCCCCCAATACAGTAGTGTTAAGAAGGATTATAACAATCAGAGATCATAAATCAGAGTAGATATTTCTATAAAAATAGAGAATGATAAGCTATGGTGTCTTAAATAATTTTTATTAATCATTACCATAAATGCAACAAAAAAGAACATGCAGAAAAACTGATTGTGACCCTTGTTTACATTTGAATGATAAATATAAATCAAATTAAGGTTACATATCTTAAAGAACAGAAAAATAGTTGCTAGTAATTCTGAAAAAATCTAGGACTCAATGGAAATCATATTTATTTGGGGTGCAATGTAAAATGTGATAGTCGTTTTGAAAAAGTGATAAGTTCTTAGAATGCTAAACAAAAAGTAACTATACGATCAAGTCATTCTATGCACAAATGTTCAGCTAGAAGTAAGAATATACACTTATTAGAAACTAACATTGGAAAAAAAATCTTCCACTTTGCATTAGTTGATCTTGCCAAAACAGAAAATAGTAGACAGCAGATCATGGTGATGTCACATTGTGGACACTATCCTAACACTTAATATCAAGTTACTCACATCAAAAATGCTTGAGTATTAGTTTCCTAGAACTATGGCTGCAAATTTACTAAAGTGGAGTAACTTGTAAACTAAGATTTTATTTTAAAACAATCTGAGAGTAATAAGCAGAATATTGACACATTCTATGTTTTAAATATGTATACTATGTCAATTATTCTTACTTTGATTATAGATTTTTTTAGAATTAAATTCAAAATCAGGTCAAGCGGCCACACTAGCAGCTGCACGGTTTTGGATTTCTGTATTTTAGTATTTTAGTAACTAAGTCCAGAAAAATATCTCCCAGAAATTGCATCATTGCAAGCTTGTACCTCTCAGCTACTTTATATCCACATATGAGTGCAACCTTTCTATGTCTGTCTCTTTCTTTCTGACTCATTTCTCTCAACATGACACTCTCCATGTTGATCCACTTATATGCAAATTTCATGACTTCATGTTTTCTGACAGCTACATAGTATTCCACTGTGTAGATGTACCAGTTTCTTTAACCAGTCATCTGTTTTGGGGCACACTGGCTTTTTCCAGATTGTGGCTATTGCAAACAGTGCTGCAATGAACATAGAAATGCAGATGTCATTTCTACTATACCTTTTTGCCTCTCCGGGATATATTCCCAGGAGTGTTCTCAGCAATGGAAAACAAATGATCAAATGCTTCCTTTTCAGCAGTTCCGACTTTAGGGGGGAGAAACTCCAAATAATAATAGTGAGTTTTTCTTGTTGAAATATTGAATGTAATCAAAGTAAAGTAAAATTTATCAGTTACACAGGTGGGGTGGGGGGCTGGAGAGGTGGGGGGGTTGGGGGGAGGTATACTGTGAATCTTGGTGGTGGAATATGTGCACTGGTGAAGTGATGGATGTTCAAGCATTGCATGACTGGGACTTAAACCTGAAAGCTTTGTAACTTTTCACATGGCAATTCAATAAAAGAATAAATTTAAAAATAATAATAATAAAAAATAAAAATAAATAAATTCAAAACCATGCATGTTTTATGGTGAAATTGATAACATGATTTACAATAATTACTGTTATTATATTATATAAATAATAATTTATAAATAAATAGAAAATGTAACAATACTTTAAAAAATAATGAAATTTAAAACTGCAGAAAACTTGCAATATTAGAAATTACCAAAAGTTGCCAATCCGACGTATTTAGTACTAAATTACTAATTAATTGTAAATCATCTATAATATACAGATTTAGAAATAGATATGGGAACTGAGTAGAGTCCAGATAGTATCAACAGTTGCATGAGCAGTGTTACAATAAAACTATATATTTTTATATAATGCTTATAACCTTATGCTTTAATGATTTTAAACTTATTCTGTGATGTTTGTAATTCCTTCTACTGGCTATAAATATTACAACCACAAGAGTCACTTCTCTAGACATGCTTGTTAAGTACTTACTTAAAATTATCTCCTTAATTGTCCTCATACAAAGATTCTCACTATAGTGAGTTTTTACAACTTTGTTTCTTATTCAGTTGCAAAGTTTTTCGTGCTTGGGTTTCAGTCATACTATATGCCAACACCCATCCCTTCACCAGTGTACATTTCCCATGTACACCAATGTACCCAGTCTCCCTCCTTCAATTGCATATCTCTCTCTCTCTCTCTTTCTCTCTCTCTCTTTCATTTTGGGCATCATGGTTTGCTGGTTTCCGATGCAGAAGGCAAAAGTTAATCATGTACATACCTTTACCTACTTGCATTTATTTTAGCATTTAGATTAGCTTTTCTTTTCTTTTTTTCTTTTCTTTTCTTTTCTTTTCTTTTCTTTTCTTTTCTTTTCTTTTCTTTTCTTTTCTTTTCTTTTCTTTTCTTTTCTTTTCTTTTCTTTTCCTTTTCTTTTCTCTTTTCTTTTTTCTTTTCTCTTCTTTTCCTCTTCTTTTCTTTTCTCTTCTTTTCTCTTATGTTCCTGAGATCAAACTCAAAATGTTGTACATGTGAACATTTACTCTAACAGTGAAATACATTATCAACCCTATTTGTGAAAATCACTGTCACTGTCACTGTCATCCGTTGCTCATCGACTTGGTCGAATGGGCACCAGTAACATATCCATTGTGAGACTTGTTACTGTTTTTGACATATCAAATACACCGGGGATAGCTTTTGTGCCATTCTGTAAATATAGGTGATTGCAAGTGAATTAATCAGGTTGAAAGTTTAGTTTCTACAACCACGTACACATATTCAGAATACTTCCATTTTGAATCACCATCATAATTAATAATATTACTATGGAGACCTAGAAATAATTACCAATACCCTACTATATATTGCAAGTTCCAAGTATCTGCGATCAAACTTATAAACTTCCCTTTTAATTTGTGCCTTTTATGAAGCATGGAGTATCAAAATGCAAAATGCACTAGAGGGTACAGAACGTGTAAAAAGCAAACCTTAAAATTTAGCAATAAAATCTGTTTTAATAAGGTGATCTTTTAACAGGATATAAAAACAAAATTCTGTTTAAATATCAAAAATATGTAGAAATCCCTAGGGGCAATATACATGCTACTAGTAAAGGGGGCAACTATTTCTGAACATTTACAAAACTCTTCATAGATAGATAGCTGTACCATGATGGGCTTAATTAAACCTAGATCAATTTCTGTCAATAATTTTTATTTATCATTAATGTTCCTAGAAAGTCCTATAATGCCCAAAATACTCTCTTTTGCATAATGAGTTATCTTGTAAGATCAAACTTGTCCACTATTATAATAGTATTCAGGTAAAAGCTAGTATTATCCAATATTTGTAATTAATTTTGAACCAAAGGAACTTGTGACACCTCATAAATCCCAAAGACTTTCCTTTCATTTATATTCTATTGATCTATATTTTATTTTATCTTTTTTTCTTTTTGTAGAGTGGTAACAGATCAAACCCAGGAACTCAGCTATATGTGTGGCATACATGTGATTCACCACTGAGTCACATTCTCCATTGCCAGCTCACCTGTTTTCAATTGTCTCATTCAACAGTGTTACATATCGTATTAGTACGTCACATTAGTATGATTTTTTTTTATCTTATTAAAAGTGAGAAACTCTAAATTAAAGGACAGCTTCACTTTACATCTTGTTATAAGTGAGAAATTCTATGTATTAAAGAGACAATTTCCCTTTACCTTTATCCCCAGATGGAGGTAACTTTGTGATTTTTTCCCTATATCTCTCAAAGTCATTATGCTTGATATACCATATAAGTGGTATCATATGTATTTGTACTTTCGTGACTGTTTTATTTTTCTTAGCGTAATGTCTTATCAATTAATTTACATTGTTAATATGGCCTGCTCTTTATTACAGAAACGTCTAATTATTTGTTGATACTAAAATCCAATTTGGTTAATTGTTATAAAAGTAGGAAACAACTTTTTTGTATTTTCTGGACAATAGCCTCTCATGAGATGTAAAATTTACAAAATTTTCTCTTTTTCTCAGGATATTTCTACACTTTGTTTATTTTATTCTTTTTTTTTTTCTTTTTTGGATCATACTCGGCGATGCACAGAGGTCACTCTTGGCACAGGGGTCACTCCTGGCTCATGCACTCAGGAATTACCCCTGGTGGTGCTGAGGGGACCATATGGGATGCTGAGATTTGAACCCGGATCGGCTGCGTGCAAGGCAAATGCCCTACCCGCTGTGCTATCACTCCAGCCCCTATTTTATTCTTTGATTAAAATAAGTGTATAAATTTTGCTGATGTGTAACTGATCTACTTTAATACTTGTTATATTCACACATTTGTTTGTAACTTAAATTATAATATTTAAGATTATAAATAAATAAGCAACCATAATATACATTGTCTATCAAAAGAAAACTAAGTAAAAAATATAGTCTCATATATGCAAAAGAATAACATTTAGCATTGAGAAAAAAATCTTACTTTTTTTTGTTTTAACATTTATGGATGGTCTGTATATTATGGTAAGTAGGTAAGTGAGAGAGTAATATCTGCATTTTGTGTTTTACATGTGTAACCTAAAAATTTGAACCTGTAAAAGCTTACTGTAAAATTATGGTTATCAGCATAAGTGAGGGGGTATAAATATGATTATAATTTAAGTATAATGGCTTAATGAGTCTTAAATAAGCAATATTTATTTAATGCATATTGAAATTTATATGTAGAGAGATATTGTTATTCTTTCATTGATAGTATAATACTTAAGAGCACCAGAGAAACACACTATTTATCTTAAACACGCTCTATATAGCTTTTAAGCTCATTCTCAAGTAAATTAAAAACTCAATATCTATGCATATAGGACCATCACAGCACAAAAGACAAAGCACATGGCAGAATAAATAACTTTTTAGTGTTTTTTTTAGTCATTTATAATGTAGATTATTATATTTTCAATAAATATTTGCAAGTATATATTTTAATTATTAAATAAACTGTCAATCTTATTTTTCATATTTATAAAATGCTTGACAATTTAAGTTCAATAAGTATAGCACTTATTCTAGAAATAAAACAATAATGGTAATTAAGGAATGTGTTGCAAAAGAGAATGTGGGTAAAGGTAATGCAATGATATAACTCATCCATATATATCATTTCTTGGAAGGTAATTTTGTTAGGAGCCAAGAAAAACACTGAATAAAATAAATGTTTTTATGGATTATAAACTAGAAAAAAATGAAGTAAATTTAATGCAAAACTCCCAGAGCTAACTTCTATTGAATAAAGCAGCAGGGATTCTTCAGTTGGTCAGTTCACCCAAATGAATATATCCTATTAATTAAGTCAAGAACCTAACAAAATCACTTCTATAATGAAAGAAAATGCTTGACAGGTAATAAGAAATACATATAAATGAATATTTAAAGCATATAATTAAAAAAACAGAAAGCAATATTTTCAAAGAAACTGTTAAAACATAATGTTCAGAAATAAAGTATGATTATATATATTAAGAAAGATGTTTAATTCCTCTTTACCTCCCTTAGAAATTCAGTCTTTTATACTCTAACATTTTAGAAATTGTTTTTTTATTATATAGTATTTTTTTTAAAACAAAATGATCAAACAATGATGCATTTTATAGTTTTTCTTTGAAATTTAGCTTAAAACAGTTTATAAAGTTACTGTTAGTAACATCTATCTATATTTATAAATAGCCAGTATACAATGCACGAGCTTACACACATGTTTGAACTCAATTTCCTTGAATTCTTTCTAATAATTTGGATTTCTAATAAGTAGGTAATATTAGGATTTTTGAAATTAACACAGCTTCAGATAAAAAATCACTGTCATCCCATTGCTCATCGATTTGTTCGAGCGGGAACCAGTAACATCTTTCGATTGTGAGATTTATTGTTACTGTTTTTGGCACATACAATACGCCACGGGGAGCTTGCCAGGCTCTGCCATGCGGGCTCAATACTCTCAGTAGCTTGCCAGGCTCTCCGAAAGGGGCAGAGGAATCAAACACGGGTTGATGGTGTGAAAGGCGAACACCCTACCACTGTGTATATAATAATAAAATGCAAATAAAAGTAAGGTATTGTAAAAGAGTGTCTGGGGGCCAGAGTGGTAGTATGTGCAGTAGGGTGTGTGCCTTGCCAGTGGCCAACACAGTTCACTATCTGTCATGCCACATGTTCCCCTGAGCCTGCCAGGAGCGAATACTGCTGGATGTGATGCGAAAACAAAACAAAAAGAGTATTTTAATGTATGTAAGATACAAAATAGTCAAGGTCCCCAAATACAATAGGTAATAGATGAACTTCTTTGGAAGTTAGTTAAAACAAAGGCAAACAGCATATTTTGATCCAATGAAGTGATTCAGGATATTTTTGTTGTTTTCAGGTGACACCTAACCTTGCTCAGTACTTTGTTTTGGCTCTTTGCCCAAGAATCATTCCTAGAAGTGCTCAGATGGTCAAAAGAGTGCAGGGGTGGTGGTGGTGGGGGAAGAGAACTCACTAAACTTCATGTAAGGCAAGCACCTTACCTGCTACACTATCTCCCAAGTCCCAAGTCAATTTCTTTAATGCTATCTTTATTGGGTTTGATTTATTAAATTTATTCTAATTTTCAATATGTTTCCTGACATGGTGCTAATGCATTGATTAATTATAGGTATATATAAAATATATCATAGACACATACTAAGTCACGTAATAGATACTACATCATAGATCTTATTTCAGATGTATTGGTAAAACTTCTTGAATAGGAAACTTTATATACCTACATGTAAAGAATATTCAGTGGGTAAACCTTTTTATGTGTATGTGTGTATATATGCATATGTGTGTGTACTGTAAAAAAGCTGTAATAGTCATATTACAAATGGATTTTTTTTTCAGTTGAGCAGAAAATCAAGCTCAGGACCTCTTTTTGTATTTTCCTAAATTCAAAGTCACATTGATATTGCACACTGTGTTTTTAAATCTACTGAGTTTTTTCATGACATAACTTTTATTTAATACATATTTGACAATATTATGTTTGAAATATATTATTCAACTTTTGCATCAATTCTTCATTGAACATGAGATATATAAAATGTGAATGTGTTAGTAGGTCAGATTGATAGAATGAGAGATTGCACAACAATAAATGTAAATGTTAAAAATATAGGTAAGAGAGAAATCTAAAAGCCTGTCGAAGGAAAAAAATATAATATTAAAACATTTTTCTAAAATCAGATATTTGGATAAAGCTAACTTGTTGGATCTTTATAATCACTGATGCTTTGATTGAGTTCAGGGTCCTCATTTATTCTTCTAGAATCTAGATTACCTTTCTAAGCAACCAGCACTACTAAGATCACTATATAGCTACTAGATAAAAATTATTCTTGTGAGAGAAAAGGACCAGAATGTTAATGTTGGAGCCTGTGGACCTGATAACAAGACATTCAACAAAGTCCTGTCTTCAGGGAATTGGGGTTGGAGGATGGATGCTGTTACGGCAACATCCTGCTGTGCTCAGCGATCACTACTGGCAGAGCTCTGGGTATAATACAATGTGATGGGATTGGGATTGAATCTACATTGATTGTAGCATGTAAGTCAAGTGCCTTACTGGCACCATCTCTTTGGTCAAAACTGAGGAAGTTTTTGTAGTGACCTAGGTAAGAGTTCAGACAGCTATTCCACTGAATCTCTCACTTAGATGTGTTATGCTGCTGAAGGCTAGTAATCACTATTATCACTGTCATTGTTCATCGATTTTTTCGAGCGGGCATCAGTAATGTCTCTACTACACTCAGCCCTGAGATTTTAGCAACCTCTCCGTACCCGTCTTTTCCAATGATTGGAGGCTCTTTCAGGGTCAGGGGAATGAGACCCATCATTACTGTTTTTGGCATATTGAATACAACACAAGTAGCTTGCCAGGCTCTGTCGTGTAGGTGGGATACTCTCGGTAGCTTGCCGGGCTCTCTGAGAGGTATGCATATATCTTTTACTATATTTTGGGATATGAACATACCATCGGAAGCTTGCAAGCCTCTCCCATGAAGGCAATAAACTCTTAGTAGCTTGTCAGGTTCTCCAAGAGGGAGAATAAGGCTATTACATGTCTCAAGGCTGCTTTGTGGGAGCTTGGTCTTTTTTTATTTTTATTCTTATTTTATTTTAAAATTTATTTATTTTTTAATTAGCAAATCACCATGAGGGTACAGTTACAGATTTACACATTTTCGTGCTTGTGTTGCCCTCATACAATTTTCGAGAACCCATCCCTCCATCAGTACCTGTTCTCTACCACCAATAAACCCAGTATCCCTCCCACCCCCAACTCCATCTCCCCCCACCCTACCCTGACTCTGTGGCAGGGTATTCCCTTTTGTTCTCTCTCTCCAATTTGGTGTTGTAGTTTATAATAGAGGTATTGAGTGGCCATCGTGTTCAGTCTCTTGTCTACTTTCAGCAGCATCTCCCTTCCTGCGCGGGTCATCAACCACATTTTACTTGGTGTTCCCGTCTCTATCTGAGTTGCCTTTTCCCCCAGCATGTGAGGCCAGCTTCCAAGCCATGGAGCCAACATCCTAATACCTATTTCTACTATTATTGGGTATTAGTCTCCTGCCCTGCTATTTTATATTTCACAGACGAGTGCAATCTTTCTATGTCTCTTTCTATGTCTCTTTCTGACTCATTTCACTTAGCATGATGCTTTCCATGTTGATCCACTTATATGCAAAGTTTATGACTTCATTTTTTCTAACAGCTGCATAGCATTCCATTGCATATATGTACCAAAGTTTCTTTAACCAGTCATTTGTTCTAGGGCACTCGGGTGTTTTCCCGATTCTGGCTATTGTAAACAGTGCTGCAATGAACATTTAAGTGCAGATGTCATTTTGACTATATTTTTTTGCTTCTCTGAGATATATTCCCAGAAGTGGTATTGCTGGATCAAATGGGAGCTCAATTTCTAAGTTTTTGAGAAGTGTCCATATTGTTTTCCAAAAGGGCTGAACCAGTCAGCATTCTCACCAACAGTATAGAAGGGTCCCTTTCTCCCCACATCCTCTCCAACAGAGGTTTTGAAACTGTAATCAAAAGTCTCCCCAAAAACAAAATCCCAGGTCCAGATGGATTCACTGGTGAATTCTTCCAAACATTTAAAGAAGACCTGTTGCCAGTTCTCCTCAAGCTTTTCCAGGAAATTGAAAAAACAAGAACTTTCCCAATCAGTTTCTATGAAGCACATATCTCCCTAATACTAAAAACAAACAAAGACACCACTAAGAAAGAAAATTATAGACCAATATCCCTGATGAACACCGATGCGAAGATCCTCAACAAAATGTTAGCAAATAGGATCCAACAACTCATCAAAAAGATCATACACCATGACCAAGTGGGATTCATCCCGGGGATGCAAGTATGGTTTAACATTCAGAAATCAATCAACATAATCCATCGTATCAACAAAAGTAAAGATAAAACCCACATGATCATGTCAATAGATGCAGAGAGAGCATTTGACAAGATCCAACATCCATTCATGATGAAAACTCTCACCAAAATCGGTATTGGAGGAACTTTCCTCAAGATAATCAAAGCCATCTACCACAAGCCTATGGGAGTTTGGTCTTATAGTCTCTGGATGTTGGCCGTTAGTGGGATTTACATGGCGCCAGGTGCAGTTTGTTGGTGTGGCTGCCAACAAAAGAAAATGGGGGTCTGTCTGGAGACAGTCCAGTCCCAATCTGAGCAGGGTTGGAGATCTCAGCCCCGGGTCCCTCACACTTGGGTTCCTCTGCTGGTCCCTCATGCTTGAGGCTCATCCAAGTGTGTGGAGAGTGGCCTTGAGCATGGCTGTGGCTGGGTTCTGGAGGGTCTTCAACTGTCAAGGCTCTGCTTGAGGCAGAGAGGGAAAGGCAGCCCGTTTCCTCTGAGGGGCCTAGGTGAAGACAGCCAGGTGCAGAGTGCAAGAGACTCTGCATTGCTCCCTTCCGGGAGCTTGGTGTTATAGTCTCTGGATGTTGGCCGTTGGTGGGATCAAAGGCTAGCAATAAATTGCTAGCTAGGTCGAAGGCTAGCAATAAATTCTAAAAATATTACGAGTCAAAGTAAGATGAGTATTTAAAAATTGAAATAAAACATATAGTGTATATTGAAAGAGACCCTTGAGGGACAAAACATTTTCAATTTAAACTGCTACTTTCCTTTAAGATTCCACATCATGTTTGCACATGAAGAATTATTGAAGAGGAAAAACATTCGTGATATTTCGCCTTTACTGAAGTAGAAATTGGAAGAAACTAGACTTTGTCATGAATAAAATTTGACATTTCCAAATATTCAAGAATTTAATGTTTTTTGTAATTGAATGTAGTGAGTGATTTCTTTAATGGTAAAACATTATTAAAGCAAAAGTTGTAGTAAAACCATTTCCTAGAGTACCATTGGGCATTTTAACAAAAATTAAAACATGAAAAAAATCAAATATGGTGTCTACTTCTGTATATTGAAGTCTAACTTCCTACAAACGTAACAGCAAGCACAATAGTGTGTGTGTGTGTGTGTGTGTGTGTGTGTGTGTGTGTGTGTGTGTGTTTTCTAGAAATTGTACCTTTTGGGGAAGGCCCTCACAGATTTCAGAGGACAGGGCCTGTGGTTCAATGTAAGGCTTAAGAATTAAGTACAGCTCTGGCCCCCTGGCATTCAGAGGCCTTCAGTGTCACACCTGGTGATAATATAGTGCACCTAAAGTCCCTTTTGTCATGTGGAATTTAACCAGATGGGTCATTTTCAGACTCTCTTGGAAACTTAAAGATTTTGTAAATGCCGCAAATTGCTTTGCTTCATGATCATTGTTGCTGTTGATGTGAAGATCAGAGATGAAAGGCACTCGTTGAGTTGCCACTTGTGTGTCTTGTGATTCTTAAACACATTCTTGCCTCAGTGCAGTGCTCTCTCAGGAGGAAGATTTGGTTGGGCTGACCTGGCAAACATACACCTTCTCTTGGCACCAGGTATTTCAGTTTGTCCGTGAGTCAGTATGACAGTCAGTGTCTGTGGGGCAATGCTGGGGATCAAACTTGTGGTTTGACACTTTTAAGGTGGTGCTTCAAGGAAACATTATGTTTCTTACTCTAGTGGATTGAGGATTCCATGTTAAATTGCAAAAATATTAAGAATTGCTCTGGCATCATAAAATATGCTCCCGCATCTTAAAGAACACGTAGAAAGGAATAATTTAACTCTATACAACAGCATGTCTGCTTTGCCCCAAAGCTATGCTCAATCCATGATATCTTATAACACGTCTAAGAATAGAAATGCAATGCTTATTAAGCCTTTATCTTCCTAGGGAAAGTGATTTGGCTGCTATGACAGGGCGATATATGTGGATAAAATAAATTTCCAGCTTAGACTTTCCTCACGTAACTTTTTGATCAGCTGCCATCTATCTAGGTCGGTAGGAGGTTGTGTAGATAGATATTAGCGAACCAGATCACTCTGTTAGGCTGTTCCACTTTCTAGTACGCAGTTTCTATTATAACAATTTGACTGCCTTTGTTCTCACATTATCTTACATTAACATAAAAGCCGGTGGGGAAAAATTAAACAAGGTCAAACATGTTTGCATAAAATCAAGCTCTGAAAATATAACTTATTTTATAATAAATGCATATAAATACTAATTGGTATTTATATGTCATGATTTTATAGTACAAAAGCAAATGACCTACCTGCTGTGCTATTGCTCCATCCTCCCAAACTAAAACTTTATCAGACATTTAATTTTTAAAATTTTCCTCACATTTTGTACATTACATTCTTTTCTTTACTGAGAAGAAATTTTTTATTTCAATTTTTGCTTGTTCAATTGTTCTTTTTTTGTCTCTATTATGGTGTCATATCCATAAAATATCTCTATTATTAATCATCAGAGGAAAGCGAAGCAACAGAATAATGAGCTATCATCTCACATCACTTAGTGTAGCCATTATAAGAAAAATAAGGCAAGTGTTGACAAGGACACAGAGAATTTGAACACTTGGACATGGTTGAAGGGAAAGAAAACTGTTTTACTACTATGAAACACAGTATGAGTTACCTGAATTTTTTTTAATGAACTACATGGTCCAGCAGTCTCTCTTATGGATATTTATTCAAAAAGTCAGCATCTCAATAGGAAACTTAAACATCCATTGACTCATGAAATAATAACATGCATGTGCATGAACATATTTCAGTAAATATATATACATAAATATTTTTTGAAATTTCCTGTGGGCTCTCAGATACTTAGCGACAATCCAGTAAAATAAAAGTTCTGCCAAACAATTTGTCAATTCATATTAAGTAAAATTAATATGAATTATAATAATTTCATTGCTATCAAATTATTCTGAGAACCACAGCATACGGGATCAGCTGGCACAGAATTATGAACTAGAGGATTTGTGTCAGAATTTCAATATCATTAACTCCTTTCCATTTATTTTTTGCTGGACTTGTCCTAATTATGGTAAGTTTGCCATCATTTCTATGTTGAAGAGAATCATATTGCTAATAAGATTTCTCTTCAGTTTAATCTTTGCTGCAATTAATTTTAAAACGGATTTTTTAAGAACTTGAAAAGATACCATGGAAAAATAGGTGTTTGGAAATAAAGAACTCTCTTTTTTTGTTCTGATATCACCCACTTTTTTGTACAGTAGCACATTTCTTTTTCCTAAGATAGGTTTTTGTTTGTTTATTTGCTTTATATTGTTTTGTATTCATATCAAGGTGTTCTCAACCCTTATTTCTGATTCTGTGCTCCACGGTCACTCCTGTCCATGCTCAGGGGACCGCATCAAGCGTCAGGGATTGAACCATGCTTGGCCATGTTTGAAGCAAATATCCTACCCACTGAACTACCTCTCTGGCCCCCAAGAAAAGGTATGTTTTTAAGTTGACTTTTTAGAATTCATCTAACTTATTTATTGATATCAAGGTTAACAAGACTGTGTTTTCAGTTTATACTTTGTCACCTCTAGTAAATGTGCTTTATCATGTCATCCATCACTAAAGCATCACTACATCTACCACAGTTCATGGATATTCTCGCTACATAAATGCCCATTCAACTAAATCGCATAAAACATGGCAAAGAGTAAATAATATAGTAGTGAAAATAAATTTCAAACATAATAAATAGTCAAATAATCAAAAATGTGTATGAATATATTGCCAGGGCGTTTTACACATATCTCAAAATTTAATGAATAAAATTGTTACATATATCTATGTAAGGAAATTAGAGTTTGAGTAAATTCTAATGAGTACATGAACTTGTTTTAATGTTTCCATTTTTAAGTTCTAATTTTCATGCAATGATATACATCTCTTGTGGGTTTTTTTTGTTTGTTTTTTTTTGCTTTTTGGGTCACACCCAGCGATGCTCAGGGGTTACTCCTGGCTTTGCACTCAGGAATTACTCCTAGCGGTGCTTGGGGGACCATATGGGATGCTGAGGATCGAACCCGGGTCGGCCCCGTGCAAGGCAAATGCCCTACCCGCTGTGCTATCGCTCCGGCCCCCATCTCTTGTGTTTTATGTATTATAAGAACATTATTTACACAGAATTAATTTTTAACCAAATCTAAAATTAACTTGGTCCAAATTCCATACTCTTCATACTTTATGTATGAAGTATTACTATTACTATTACTCTTCTAATTACTATAAGAAAGAACTTTGTTTGCATAATAAAGGAAATATCCTTTCTGTTACTTTCTACGATATTTTAAAATTCCACATTTCTTTACATAATTTTTTTAATTAAATTTTTAAATTTTATAATCTAAAATTTGCACAGTAGGTAGGGCATTTGCCTTGCATGAGGCCGACCTGGGTTCTATTCCGCTGACCCTCTTGGAGAGTATCCCGCCCGCACAGCAGAGCCTGGAAAGCTACCTATGGTGTATTGGATATGCCAAAAACAGTAGCAACAAGTCTCACAATGGAGACATTACTGGTGCCCGCTCGAACAAATCAATCCACAATGGGATGACAGTGATATAATGCATAAGTGAAAATTTAAATATCTCCCTAACAATTATATGATGATTTTAATTTTGATAACATTATACTCAAATATAATTTTCACATAAACTGTTTTGACTAAATTGAATTTTGAATTATAATTTTCTGATAAGTTATTTCCCCCAAATTGTATAATAGGTTAGAGGGAAAAATAACAAACACCACCATCTTCCTCAGTAATATATTTTTAAGTTTTAGAAGAAAGTGAAAAGGTAGATGAAATTATAGATTCTTCGACTAATATACAGTGTTCTGATATAAATGATGACTTTGGGGCTGGAGTGATAGCACAGAGGGTACGGTGTTTGCTTTGCATGTGGCCGACCCAGGTTCGATTCCCAGCATCCCATATGGTCCCCTGACCACCGCCAGGGTTAATTCCTGAGTTCAGAGCCAGGAGTGACCCCTGTGCATCCCTGGGTGTGAGCCAAAAAACAAACAAACAAAAAAATTAAATAAATAAATAAATAAATAAATGACTCAAACTACTCCTTTTAAAAACACAGCAGATGTACAGTATACATCATGATAAGTTCTATCCTCATTAAATTAATTCGTTTTCAGGGAACTGGAGAGAGAGTCCAGCAGGCAAAGTGTTTGCTTTGCACACAATTGACCTGGGTTTGGTCACTGGCACAGCATAGTTTTGCCCAGCTCTGGCAGAAATGTTCCCAAAACTCAGCTGGATGTGTCATCCCAAATTATTTATTTTTAAGAAGCTAAATATTTATACATTAAACAAAAGATAAATTACATGTTCTTTATTGTCTAAACAAGTCCCTATTCTTGTCACAAATTATATTTCAAAAGGGAAAAAGATAGGAAAAACAAAACGTTTTAAATTTCAGAAATGAACCAACCAGTAGGCAGGTATAGCTGATAAAACAGCTTCTGTCCTACCTATTAAACTATTGGGCTTTAGACAATATTATTTGTCCTTTAAAAACAGAGAGAGTTTTAGATATCAACCATTAAAAATTACAGCAAAGTCTCAAAGACTGATTTTGGACAGAATTTCTTTCAATAGGGATTTTTATCAAAAAGGTGGAATATTTATATATGATCAACAAATCTTTGATAAAAGGAGCAAGAAATATGAAATGGAGCAACGAAAGCCTCTTCAACAGCGGAGCGTCTACATGCATAAAAAAAATTAAAAATGAATTCAGACCTCTTTCAACCCAAGGCACAAAATTCAGATAAAAATGGATCAAAGATTTCAATATCAGATCTGAATCCATAGGATTCATGGAGGAAAATGTGGGTAGAACATTCTATGACACTGAAGCTAAAAACATCTTCAGAAATGAAACACCACTGACCAAGCAAGTGGTAGCACAGATAAACAAATAGGAATATGTTAAACGACGAAGATTCTGCACCTCAATAGAAATGGTGAGCAAGATACAAAGACAGCCTGTGGAATGGTAAAAAAAAAAAAAATTACCCAATACCCATGTGGTAAGGGTTTAATATCCAAGATATATAAGGCATTGGTAGAACTG
Source organism: Sorex araneus (assembly GCF_027595985.1). Lineage (NCBI taxonomy): Eukaryota > Metazoa > Chordata > Mammalia > Eulipotyphla > Soricidae > Sorex > Sorex araneus. The sequence goes on along the minus strand of NC_073303.1, from coordinate 186,843,459 downwards.
GTGTTGTGTGTAGTATTGTAATTATACATGTGATACCATCATTCATAGTATTATAAATCACAAAACCTTAAGCAATAAAGAGAAAAAAAATTTTAAAATATACACAGACTTTTAAAAACAAAATTCAGAAGTGAAGAAGGTATAAAGTGTGAAGAGGCAAATCATCTTTCCAGTGTTGGAATTAGTCAAAGATGGTCTCCAAACCTTATTACTTCACATCTCTGAACAATTGCTAAATAATCTACTATACAAAAATGAGAAATGGCTGAAATCTGAAATATAAAAGCTATCACCCGTATGTTAAATGCCTAATACCTGAAGTTCTCAGTAGGAATAACTGAACGCTAATTCAGTAACATTTTCATTTAATAAGATTATATACAAAATATAACTAGATATTCAATATTGTCACATGTGTGGTAATTAATCTATACTTAAATTTAATGGAATTTAAACAAAAATAAATAACAATAGACTCCTACAACAAAAGGCCAGCACCAGATGTATTGCTAGAAAGATGTGTTGCTTTGAAACCTTTAAAGAGACACATTTTCAAACAGACTCAAGGCTGCTTCCCACAAGCTTGGGCCAAACCTCACGTAAGAGTGAACGTATTCCTGGACACATCGTAAGACACTCCCTACCTATTCTCCATAAGTATCATAGCACCGTTGATGGGATTCAAATAGTAGGCAACAAATCATAGAGTGAAATATATACATATATTCATATATATGCATATATACGTATTTTCAGAAAGCTCACAGCACTCAACCTTTAACAACATGTTTGTGATATCCCAAAGATATCACATGTCCTAGTGTCCCCTAGCAAAATAGAACAATCTTCACACTGTTTCCTCTATGGATACTGTTTGTAGCATTTTCAATGGTTTTTCATAACAGACAATACAAAATACATTATTTTGATTGTGCTTTGGGACAAGGTTTGGGGCTTGAAATGGAAACATCCCAAATTTGGTGGTGGGAAGGTTTTATGGTGGTGGGACTGGTGTTTGAATATTAAATGTAATAAAATATTGTGGACTACCTTATAAAATAAAAAAATTAAAAAAATAAAAATCAGTGCATTTGGGAAAAAAAGTATATGAAGCAGGCATACTTTCAAACAGTTTCTAAGATACAAACAAACATTATTTTGATACAAAAACACGAAACATTTCTGATATGAAAATTGTAGACCATTGATACGTCACCAGTGAACAGAGATGCAATGAACATAGATAAAAACGTCAGTCAAATATAGTTTCCTATTTGAAGAAAATTTAATTACTACTGAGAAATTTTAATAAAACATTAAACCAAAATAATTGTCATTTATTAAGCTATTTTATGTTTTATTTAATAATACAAATTCTGAAAATCCTGTAATATGAGAAAAGCTTCATACAAAAATGACTACAAAAATATAAAATTTAAATGTCAGAGAAGAGCTATTTTCAAGCATTTTAATTAAACATAGTTAAAACTATAAGGTGATCAGAGAAATATTAGAAATCCAAACAAATGAAAAATTTTAAACATTAAAGTCATTAAATAATGGATAATATGTTTATATTTTACTAAATCTTATACAAGGAACCACAGACTTTAAGTATTGGACTTCTGGGATAAATCCCTATCTCATATATCAAATTGAAACGTTAAATACATGAAACTATTTATTTAAACATCAAAATAAAAATAGAACAAAGTAAAATTTTAAAATATTTGGTTGATATTCCTTAAATGACATTTTGTATTCAGCTGTCAGAGAGAAAATTATATTTTATAAATTTTACATATATTGTTTCAACAGTGAAAGTACAATGCTTGACTCATATATTCCAACCAAGGTTTAATTTCTGGCATCACAAATGCTCACCCAGCCCGCCATGAGTGATTCCTGGGCAAAGAACCAGGAGTAAAACCTGAGCACTGCTGGGTTTGGTCCCCAAACAAAACAAAACACATGAAATTATAAAAATTATGCATAGAATAAACATACTTTCAAATGAATACAAACACAACCAAATATTACAGCAATATAAATGGTAAACTGTATAATACTTAAAGATATCTTGCAAGTAACAAATAAATCAAAATGCTAGAGTGAAAAATCTATTTTATTGAAAATATTTTTGATGAAAACATATATAGATGATAGAATATATTCATCTATATTTTTATAAAGAGACATAAACAAATTAATGAATATATTAATTCATTGATGTTCAATAATGTATAAAATCATTTGCATAACTAGAATAGTAAGTTATCTAACATATTTAAAACATTTTATTTATATATTTTTTTTATTTACAGTTTTTTTCTTAATTGAATCACTGTGAGATACACAGTTAACACATGCTTAAGGATGGTTTGAACATTTTTTGTTCTTAATTCTGTTACATGTTCAAAGTGTTGCTTAAATGAAGTTTATCTCTTTTGATGAGCATGCCAATATGAACAACCTACAGACGTTTTCAGAGATCAATAGTCATCCTTCAGTATGTTATTTTCTTGGTTTTTAGGTTATCCAAGAGTAACTCATTGACAGGTCATAAGCCAGGCAGCCAAGGAGGACACCCCTTGTCAGTAAATTTTAGCAATACACAAAAAGCCATAAAACAAACAAGAATTTTTTGAAAAGACAGGAAGCCATAAAACAACAAAGAAATATTTGGAGAGAAGAGATATACTATGGATAATGAGAAACATTCTTGCAGCTCAAGACTGCATCTGAAGATAAATGACGGCCGGAATATATTCTTTTTAAAATTCTCAGACAGCAAAGAAACCCACGAAATTTAAAGTTCTTTGCCCTTCACAACCCCCTATCAAAACAGCCTGCTTCTGCCCCCTTTCTGTCCTTCAGCTAGAGCTGAGGTAGCTCGTGGTGAAACACTTCTAAACTCAGCTTCCTAAATTAGCTTAGATCCCCACAGCACAGCATGTAGGGCCTTGCATGCGGACAACCCGGGTTTGATTCCTCCGTCTCTCTCTGAGAGCCCAGCAAGTTACGGAGAGTATCCCTCCAGCATGGCAGAGCCTGGAAAGCTACCTGTGGCGTATTCGATATGCAAAATGCAGTAACAAGAAGTCTCACAATAGAGACGTTACTGGCGCCTGCTCGAGCAAACAGAAGAACAACGGGAGGACAGTGCTACAATGTCCTATGGCACAATTTCAGATGCATAATCTTCTCTCTCCTGACTCCTCTCTGGAGTACCCTAATTCTTCCTTTAGGGTGTGACTTTACTTTTGGGATTCTCTCTTTATGTCTTTCTCCTCTCCCATATTTCTTAAAGGAAATTAATTATTTTACTCTCCATCCTCTCTTCCAATCGCTTTCTGTCTTATGATCAAGGAGTACTGGGAGTTTAGTATACACCATCTAATCAGTTGCATTCCTCTTTGGAGTTCTGGGAGATAAGTCTTACACTTTGCCTTATACTCCAGGAGCCGGAAGTAAGCCATGCCCACTGCTACGTGTGGACAAAAGAGATAAAAATAATAACACCAAACAAAAAAATCCTGCTTTGTTTGAATAGATAAGAATTATACCAATAATTCTTTCCTAAAGAAAAGGGTTTTGCTTATTTGTTTGACCCCTCACCCTCTCATCTGTTTTTGGTCTTGGTTGTATTTTGTTCAATTGTAACTTTTATTTTAACCACCATGGTTTACAAGCTATTAATGAACATTCCTGCTCCACATTTTCACCAGTGCGTGCTTCCCTTCTCCACTGTCCCCAGGCACACCCCCATCCAACACACTCAATAGTAAGTAGGCACACTTTCTACAAAAAATCTTTCTCAAGTTGTTTTCTTAGGAAATTTCTTTTTCTCCTACTGCTTTTCTTTATACCCTGCCTATCATTTTGTGCCTGTCCCTCTCCTTGTGACTAATATGACTCAGCATGATACTGTCCAGATCCATTCGTTTTGTTTGTTTGCTATGTTGTTATATTGGAGTAGTGGGTGTTTTGGTTTTGCTTTGCTTTTGGGGGCACTCCTAGATGTACCACGGGCTTATTCCTGTCTATACACTGCATGTAGGCATGACTCCTGCATGGCAGGGCTGGTGGGGTTCTGGAGACCATACAAAGTGCTAAGGATCAAACTCAGGTCAGCCTTTCATTTAAAAAAAAATGTGTAATATTCCATTTTGTATATGTACCTTAATTTCCTTCTGTAGCAATCTGCTCTTTGACATTGGTTCTTTCAGATTTTGGATATTGTTAACAAAGCTGCAATGAAAATCTAAGTCCAAGGATATTTTCTGAATAGAGGTTTTGGGCCCTTGGAGTAGATGCCAAGAAGTGAAATTACTGGGTCACATGGAAATTCGATTCCTAGTTTTTTGAGGAGTATCCATGTTTTCCAAAAAGATGATCTAATTGAAGGAGTATCCATTTTTTCCTGTTTCTATGCCAACACTGCTTCTTTTTGTTATTTGTGATTTGTACTTGTCTCACTAGGGTAAGACTACATATGATTTTTATTCTTATTTGTATTTCATAGATGAGAAGTGGTGGACAGTGATTTTTTTATGTACCTTTTGATCACCAATATGTCTTCCTTGATGAAGTTTCTGTTCACAGATTCCCTCATTTTCCAGTGGAGCTAATTATTTTCTTTTCTGTAAAGTTGTACCTGTACTTTATGTATCTTGAATATCAATCTTTATCAAGTGAGTAGTGGGCAAATTGTCTTTCACAGTTTATGAGGTGTCATTTTATTCTGGTCATTTCTTTTACAATGCAAAGTTATTACTTTAACATCATCCCATTTGCTTATCTTTCTTTTCATTGGCTTGGTCAATGGCATTGCATTGTTGAAGATACCTCTAGCTTCAATGTTAGGAAGTGTTCCACTCATATTTCATCACTGAAATCTATGGATTCAGATCCAATATTGATTTGTTGTTTGATATTTGTGCATGATATTGAAACAGGGCTGTGTTTCTATTTTTACATGTGCCAAACAATATTTTGTAAATAAGAGTAACATTTTCCACCATCTCTTAAAGTACGTTGTAAATACAAATCAAAAGAATAAGTGTTAGTAGGATTTTATAACAATGCCCCGAGCTATAGAAAAATGAGGAACCATGTCCTTAGTCCTCCAACTTGTTCTTGCTACACTGCTCAGGTGAAGTTTAGGAGCAAGCTTGAGCCATATAATAAGGTACATATTTCAATTAAAAGAGCAATGACTACAAGTAGATGTTCTTCATTCACTACAGTACTTGGTTCTTTATACCTGGCTGGAATTGTTTACATTTTAATGACAAAGCAGTATTTTTTTTCTTATAATCAGTATGCAATGCTAAAAATAAAAACAATTCAAATAATTAAATATAATAATATCCAGGAAAGTTTGGGACTTAAGGTAATTTCTAGTAATATGAACATACAGGAGTTATTTTCATTCAAGTCATTATTTGGCATTAATGTGTTTCTTATTTTTTGTTTGGTAGGAGCAAAATTTCAAATTGTGCCTTAATCATCATCATCATCATCATCATCATCATCATCATCATCATCATCAAGTTGTGCCTTAATTTACATATTTCCAAGTTCTTATGTTGGGTTGGAACAATAGTGCAGCAGGTAGGGCGTTTGTCTTGCACGCGGCCGGCCGGCCCAGGTTTGATTCCTCTGTCCCTTTCAGAGAGCCTGGCAAGATGCTGAGAGTATATTGCCCGCACAGCAGAGCCTGGCAAGCTACCCATGGCATATTCCATATGCAAAAAAAAAAAAACCAGTAACGACAAGTTTCACAATGGAGATGTTACTGGTGCCTGCTCGAGCAAATTGATGAGCAACGGGATGACAGTGATACAGTGACAGTGATAGGTTGAGGAGGTTGAGCAATTTCTTTTTCAAGATTTATTTTCTTTTATTCTGACATGTCTTTTACTCATTTTTCTCTTGCTTATTCATTTTTGTATCGACTTATATGAATTTCTTATGTATATATATATATATATATATATATATATATATATTTAGATGAGAGATGTGAGGATACCTACCCATGCCTGACTCTGCCTGACTCTGTTTTTATGACCTCTCATCTTGATGCTCAGGTGACCATATATGGTGCTAAGGATTAAACTTGGGTTAGTCCCTGAAAGTCAAAAGCCTTATCTGCTAGTCTATCTCTCTGTCTCACTTGCATATATTCTTCATATGTACTTTCCCATGCTATGGTTATTTACAAATACATTTTCTCATTTCACGTTCTTTAATGAAAATGAATGTGTTTGGTTTCAAAATTTAGTGAATTTCATATTACATAGTTATCAGAATTTTGGTCATTTCATACTCTCTCACAGTCAACCCTTAAGAATTGTATTTTTATTTGAAAATATTTCACTACTTTTTAATCAGTCATTTAACCAACTAGGAATTTGAATGTTTTTATAATGCCTATGTGAATATCTGCATCCACTGAACGTTTTGTCAGACTACAAATCTTTCAACTATCTTCAATTTTTTCAAATTTACTTGTGCTGGGCTAGAATCCAAATCTATACATTCCAATATGTTCCCTGTTGATACTGATGGTCTGAACAATTTGAAAATAAATGGCACAGAGTATGAGGTTGCAAATCAATTTAATTTATTTTCCATAACTTGGCCAATTGTTTCAGGGGCACTTAAAAGAGGAGTCACTTCAGTTCCCAGTGCCAAATATGCCATATGTAATTTTAATGTGTGTGTGCTTTTGTGCATATGCATTCCATTTCATATATATGAATAATATCACTGTTGCAAATAGAAATATTCCATATACATAAAAACAAGTAACTCAGGGCTGAAGCAATAGTACAGTGGGAAAGGCATTTGCTTTGAATGCGGTCTACCTGGATTGGATTCCCAGCATCCCATCTGATCCCCTAAGCACCAAAGAGAGTAGTTCCTGAGTGCATGAGTCAGGAGTAACCCCTGTGCATCACCCGGTTTGACCCAAAAAACAACAAATTAAAAATAAAAATAAATTAAGAACAAGAAACTCAATATCTTCTTCTTCAAGGAAAAGGTGAAATAGTTCTCACTCCAGTATACTATGTAAAATAGCCAAACACTTCTGATTTATTAATAGACCAATCAGATGAAAATATGTGAAGTAACATATTTTTTGTACACATGGGAAAGAAAGTCTCAGAGGTTTCTGAGAGGTTTTTTTTTTTTCCTATTTTTTATAAATGTCAATCCAAGACCTGCTAGGGTACTTGGTCTCATTTCCTTCCCAAAGTTATACGTGTATGAACATAGCTGAATGTGCCTGTTTTTATTTTTAAAGTCCCCTGTACATGTTTTAGGTACTCAAATGACCTAGTCTTTTTTGTTGTTGTTTGTTGTTAAGGTTTATTCAGGGTTAAAGAATTGTATTTGTATCTGAGATTCTGTTAGAAAACGTGAAAAGAGTCCCAAGGACAAATGAAGTCAATCATTTTAATAGAAACAAAACAGGAAGTTTAAGCATTTGGCTCAAGTAGAGTTGAAGGGCAGACAAATGACCCAAAGAAATCCCTGGTATCTCATGGTCCCCATATGTCTTCAGGAGTGTTATTGGAGTTAGTAGAGGTACCCCAAAACTCTAGGATGTGACCTTTCCTGAGTCAAAAGAAAACATCTGAAGTTGATTAATGTTAACTGCCTTAAATATTCTTGACTTTGGTTAGGACCTTACTGATTCTCTAGTAAGGGGACAAAATTTTTATACTTTGTATTGAACAATCTATAATCATCAGTTCAATCAACTTTTGCAGGCTGTGTGTTGATAATTATGTTAGTCAAAGTTCAAAGATTTTGGACCAAGTTCACACAAAATTAGTAATAAAATCTATTTACGATGACTCCCTAAGTCTCTTTTGGAACAATTTTAAAATTCAGAGATGTAGACTTTCCAATGTTCTCAGGAGAGCCATGCAGTAGATGGACTCCTTGAAGTTCTTTTGACTGAAAAATTCACTTTAGAAACAATCACCGAGGAATAAGAATAAGGCAGCTGCATTATTCACAACTCACAAAACGTGACACACAGTTTCTGATAGCTAGGCACAGAGAGGCTGAGCTCAGACCTTGGCTTCTGCCTTTTTTGGGTTACCTCACTTACATGCTGCTCATTAAAAAACTCTGAGAGCTGTCACCTATTATTCAGTATATTCTTTTATATTTTGATCGTTAGTAAATATTGGAAAATCTTGGTATAAAAATGCATATCCTTGAAAATTTAACCATGTTTAGCAATGAATGAAATACACTTCAAAGTGATTTCTTTATTTAAAATGAAATTTGGAAAAATGAAATAATCAAAGTTAAAATAATTTTTGAGATATAAATTGCATTCAGTAAGACTGAAGTCATAGTAGAGAGGGCAGAGCACTAGCCTTGCATATACCTATCCAAGTTCAATTCTCAGCACCCCATAAGGTTTCCCAAGTACCATCAGGAGTCATCCCTGAGCTCAGAGCCAGGAGTAATATGGTAAAACCAATAAAAATTATTTCTAATTAACCTTAATTAAATGTAAAGAACAACTGTTTTCATTTCCTATATATTATTACTCAACAAGTATAGATTAATAAATTCAGCATCATTACATAAGAATTGTAGCACTGTAGTATTGACGTCCAGTTGTTCATTGATTTCCTTGAGCGGGCACCAGCAATGTCTCCATTGAGAGACTTGTTACTGTTTTTGGAATATTCAATACGCCACGGGTAGCTTGCCAAGTTCTGCTGTGTAGGCAGGATAAGCTCGATAGCTTGCCGGGCTCACTTAGAGGGACAATGGAGGAATCAAACCCAGGTTGGCTGCATGCAAGGCAAATGCCCTACCCGCAGTGTTATCACTCCAGTACAAAGGAATTACAGAGGCTAATTATGTTTTATGTAAACTTTCTATTTTTAATCTATACACAGTCTTTACTTTTACAGGAGTAGTACCGTAGAGGCAATGCTTATGTTGTTTTTTGTGTGAGTACATAAATATGAATGCATTAATTTTAATAGGGTGTAATAAATATTGAATCAATTAATATTAACTATGAGTTGAGCTAGTGCAGAAAGTTCATGGTAAAGTGTATACCTCACATGTGGGGGCCACTAGATAACACTTACATTTTGCTGTTATTAATGACACTGTAAATAAGCAGTAATCAATTTTAGGCAATTTTAAATAATACTAAGTTGTAAAGTGCATTGAATTATGAGAATGCTTGATTTAACTCTTTCAGAAGATGAGAAGAGACAATAAAGAATTTCTCACTAATAGCATCATATTCTAAGTAGAAAGCACATGCAAGTTGATGGTTTTTAGATTCAGCAGAGAGGACACTCAAGTTGTTGATCTATTGTGATGAGGCGATTGGTCTGACTAATAAAAATGGATGAAAATCTGAATCCTTCTGATATAAATATATACATGTGTATATGTATATATATTTGCGTGTATATGAGTGTGTGTATTGTGTGTGTCTAGATATTTTAATCAGACAATATTTGTAGAATTTTAGTTTTATAATGATGACTGCCCACCAATTTACCTATATCTTTTGTCCTACATTATTCAGTTATATCATGTATATTATAATGTGAATGTGTAAAATACAGAAAATATGAAAAGACATTTGTATATGGCAAATATATCATTTGAATGGATATCCTTGTGGATTTTCTTAGATTTTAAAATTATTCTTTTTTTAATTTGAAATGAACTCTTTATTTCATATTTTACTCTGACCTGATTATTTCATCAAGACAGATTTAGAATGAAGACTCAGCTTGAGAGATCTTTAAAGTTTCCATTAACATTTGCTTCATTTAAGACATCAATGAGACATCTATGAGACTACATATAGCAATTAAATAATGATGAATTTATAGGAAACAGAATAAATGCATATTCAATATTACTAAATAAGAAAATATTAAGTTGTGTAGAAATATTCATCAAATTAATAAGGTTTAATTTTATTTTGTAGTCAATAAAAGAGACCAAAGTATACATTAGGATAACATTGAATTTCCTCTTCAATTTACTGATATGGAAAATAATTCTTTGACTTGTGACTGATTGTTGTAATATTATTCTGTGAATGTAAATTCAGCTTGATTTCACAGCATAAGTTTATTTCTGAGTATCTAAGTATAGCCAAATGTACTTTTACAAAGAGAATATAAATTGGAAAATACAAAACTTTTCTTCAAATATCATTGAGAGGCTTCGAACTCAAGCAAACATTTAAAACCAAATGTTTCATAAATCTCCATATTTTGGAACAATCACCAGAAACATGTTGCAAAAGGGTTTTTTGTTGTTTATCAACTAGAAGCAAATTTAGCATATTGAGTATCCTAGTGATTGTTTCCAATTGCTTCTATTTCACCTACATATTCATAAGTGATACGCTTGAAATATATACAATTTGAAATACATATTTGTAGTGATTTGAATTTGGACATTCTAATTCCGAAAGTGATTTTTATAGGATAATATGAAAGGAGAAACTTTCTCTTTAATTAGACTTGACCATTTCTGTTCACAGTTTTGCTCTGAATTCCTTCAAAAACTGAAAACTAGTAAACATTTTTTCTCAATGTAATTTGATGAAAATTTATAGATAAAGACTTTAGCTAAATAGAAGACTAAAGAAAACATTTTTGAGTTGGAAAGAGCCTCGAGAGAGAGTTAAGATAAAGATGCAAGCAGGATAGAAGCTAGCCTTGCTATGTTTTAACCACACCTATTGATTCAAATACCTACACAATACAGTTTTTGAGTCTGAATTATGCCTTCTGTACCTTTGCTGCAGAATCTGTGGAGTTCTGTATTGTATACTCCTTCTATTAAGAGAATATGAAATTTTCTCAAAAATATGGAGTTAAGAACTAGACAATTAGTTACTTTATTATACCATATAAATATCCTTACCACAGACAACCCAACTTATTATTTATGATATTTTCCTCAGAAATATTAAAACCGACCCTTATCTAAATCAAACACATTTACTCCCAAATAGACAGCCCTAAGTATCTTAATTTAATTAGATAATTAATGTTTGATAACATAAAATGCAAAATAGAAAAGATTCAAATGCAATAATACATAATAAGCCACAATACAAACAAATATGTTTGTAGTAATGTTAGTGAATACAGCAAGCTCATAAACTGTTGGATTTAAGCTGCAAATTTTTCAATCTTCCTGATTCACAAATCCTATTCTTTCTCACATATAATTTTTGATTGACTCATTTTCTGCTTATTGATCACTTGTATTGATTGTTACTTGTCATCCCATTGCTCATGGATTTGCTTGAGCGGGTGCCAGTAACATCTCCATTTGTTCCTGTCGCCTGCTAGTATAGCCCAATGGTGTCTACTCATTCCAGGAACACAAAGAGCCTCAAATCGGTCCTTCAGGGTCTTGATGAAGAAGTCTGACCATCCCATAGGTGGGCAGCCAGGCATTCTTTTGACGTCCTTTGGAATCCAGTCGGTATTGACTCTAGTCCAGTGGTCATCTGCAAATCACATTATGTGTCCGGCCTATCTGATTTTTGACACCTTGGCAAATGAGGCAGCATCTTTGATCCTCCATCACCGACAGAGGTTGGAACTTCGGATTCCTCCTCTCACTTGAGTGAAACGTGAAACTCCAGGCATAGCTCTTTTGATTACTCTTCGGGAGACGGAGTAGTGTTCTCATCCTGTTTGCGTAGGGCCCAGGTTTCTGAGGCATATATTAGTGCAGAAAGAATGGTGAAGTCAAAATGATGTGCCTTGAGTCAGAGGTTCTTTATCCCCTTAACAACTTCTTCCACACTCTTGAAGGCATTCCATTCTACTCTCTTCCTCCTGGGCAGTTCTGGCACCAAGTAGTTCCTCATGTTGAGTTCTCAACCCAGGTACACATAACTGCTACGTTCAGAGATGTTCTTTCCATTGAAAGCAAATGGAACTTCAGGAACTAGATTGTTTCTCATGAACATTGTCTTCGTGAGATTCAGCTGCATTATGAGCTTTTCACACTTATGGTCAAAGTTGGCCAGCATTCATGCCACTTGGCTAATGTTTGATTTTATTAGATTGATGTCATCAGGAAAGCTGAGGTGATGTTATTGCTGTCTGTCTATCTTCACTCCCATTCCTTCCCATTCCAGTAGTCACATGATATTCTTGAAGGTGGCACTGAAGAGTTTCGGTGAAATGGTATTGTCCTGTTGAACCCGTCTCTTTATGTCGATGATTACTTCGTTGTAGAATGGTAAGATCCTGGTGGTGAATCCGTAAGAAAGCTCACAGAGGATCCTGATGTACTGAGTTTGAATGCCCTGTTTGACTAGGTATTTGATGACTTCTTCAGTCTCAACAGAATCAAAAGCCTTCTTTAAATCGATGAACATTAGATACAGCGGCATGTTGAACTCTCGTCAAGCTTCAATGAACTTGGTTAACATGTGGATATGATCGATCATGCTCAATCCTTTTTGGAACTCAGTTTGCTCACATGGTTGTCCTTTGTCTAGAGTTCTGCCAATCCTATTCACGATGACTCGACTGGACAACTTGTAGATTATGGACAACAGGCAGATCAGGCGATAGTTGCCGATGTCATGGATGTCTCCCTTCTTGTACAACAGAACGGTCCTGCTGGTTTTCCATTGGGATGGAACCTTGCATTCAACAGTAGCATATGAAGAGCCGAGCCAGTGTATTGATGAATACTGGCTGCCGATTTTGAGGTGTTCGTGTCTGACCTTGTCTGGACCAGGTGCTGTACGCTTCTTTACCAATAAAATGGCATGCCTGATTTAAAAAGGGAGAATGCCAGGAACGACACATCCATTCTTTTGAATTTGGTGTGTGAGCAGGTGGACGTGGCTGTCAAAGTGATCCAAGTAAAAGTTGTGGAAAACCGGGGCTGGAGTGATAGCACAGCGGGTAGGGCATTTGCCTTGCATGCGGCCGACCCGGGTTTGATCCCCGGCATCTCATATGGTCCCCCAAGCACTGCCAGGAGTAATTCCTGAGTGCAAATCCAGGAGTAACCCCTGAGCATTGCTGGGTGTGACCCAAAAAGCAAAAAAAAAAAAAAAATTGTGGAAAACCTTCACCATTGCCCTTCTGGAGGATGTAATGGATCCATGAGGACATTGGAGGGCAGAAATCTTGTTCTTGTAGTCAGCAAAAGACAGGAAGGTGTTGCCAATATTTTACCCAGCTTCTACAACTTCAGCAAATACTGCTGCTCTCTCTCTTTGAGGTCTTCCTTTATTGCTTCTCTGCAAAACTTTGTGAGCTCAGACATTAGCTTGAGATTGCCTGAGGCTCACACCAAACCACATTGTCGAATGAGCTCAAAAGTTTCCAAAGAAAGGCATTTGCTTGTGGCTTTTTCACTTTCAGCATTCCTCGTACAGTCATGGAGGTGCTGATCCAATCGATCATATTCCTTGTCGATGTTGTCAACGACGGCACCTTCACATATTGCCACAATAGCATCAAAGTTGGTGGTCTTTCTGGCAGTTCTCTTCTTAAATTCTGCAGCCCTTTCTCCCCACTCCATTATGTAGAATTTCCCATAAAGGTGATGGTGGTCTGATCCCGTTTGGAATTTTGGAACAACAGCGACATTGCTCATGCAAAACCATTGAGTGAATATGATGTGCTCCATTTTGTTTGAAACTGTCCACTAGGAGACTACCACATCCAACATTTGGATTCAACTTTCTGGAACTGTGAGTTACCATGGATGGTCTTGGTCACCATGATGAACTCTGACAGTCTCTCACCCTGTTTGTTCCATTCTAGGCTGTGGTTCCCAATGTGGAGTTATTCAGGTGACCTTCTCGGTCCTATCTTGGCATTAAAATCACTGACAATGACCTTGTAAAAGGTGTGGCCTTTAGAGAACTTCTCTAGCTCCATGTATAACTTCTCAATTTCTTTCTTTGTCTTAGTTGGATGCTGGTGCATAGACAACAAAGATAGAAACTGTCAGCAATGAGCCACATCTATTCAAACATAAGCTTTTGATTTGGGTTGGTTAGGCATTTGAAAAATTGATGCTCCTGGCCAAGTTTGTGTTGACAAAAACTCCGATACCGCTGATGTCTCTACTCTCGAATGTTCCCAGGAACAGTTCTTCTCCAGTGTCAAAAACAGCATGATGTAATCAATGCCTTTTTGTCTCAGTCAATGCAATGACATCATACTTCATCTTCTGAGCTTGCACAATCAGGTCTTCAATGGATGCTTCTGATGTCAGTGTATGTGTGTTGAATGTACAGTCATTTCAGTCCTTCTTCATTTTGGCAGCCTAGTTCGGCCCTGATATTTTATCAGCCTTTCCTTGCTCATCCTTCTCAATGCTGCTGAATTGGGGATCTTTCAGGGTCAGGTGAATGAGGCACATTATTGTTAATGTTTTTGGCACATTGAATATACCACGGATAGCTTACCAGTCTCTGCTTTGTGGGCAGGATAACCTCCGTAGCTTACTAATATGTATTTCCATCTTTTTAAATCTTTTTAATGAGAGGTGTAGGATTTGGCCATATCTGGATGTCTTCAGGGCTTAATCCTGGCTCTGTGCTCAGGGGATCATATGGGTGACGGAGACTATACCCAGTACCACCCTGTGGGAGACAGGAGTCAAACTCACAGTTCTAACGGTCCAGTCTCTGGTATGATTTTCTAAGATAATTTAAAATTGCATTTACTTTTTAAAAAACTCTCCTGAGACCAACAAGTTATCTCTAAGTTACCTCAACAGACCAATGGCATACTCTGCATGTGAAAGGCCAGATGCCGGCCCCACAAGGGCCCTTGGGCACCTCCATGAATAGACCCCAAGCTCAGAGTTGGAAGCAGCTCCTGTGTACCTCTGAGGGTACCCCTCCCCCACAATATAAACAAGCAAACAAACAAAAGAAACTAAAAACCCCAAAACACAATACCTTATATATCATGATTCGGATTCCTGCATGTAAGTTCATCTTGTCTTTTCTAATTCAGGATCAATGCTCTTCTAATTTTATAACAGTTTGGGCATGCCTTAATTTTACTGTTGAGTAAAACTCCTACACTTAGAAAAATTCCTAAACTTGATTCAAGCCTTCATAAATGTGTTTTCATTATGAGGGCAAATGATGTCCCTAAACAGTAACTGCACAATTTTTTTTTTTAATTGACTGTCTCCAGAAATCATTGTCTATTACATCAACATTGAAAAGACTCTGTATACAGAATATTCTCTCCCGCGTATGAGATATAAAGATGCATATTGGGCGAATACCAAATGGTGAAAGGCAAAGGAACCTGGAAACTGTTCCACATAACGAAGTTGCCATGTTGGGAGAGGGGTGTGTTGGAGTGGGGAGAGTTGAGACAATGGAGAAAGAAACTGGATAGTAGTAGATGATCTGGTATTAGAATGGCAGAAATAAAATATCCTATCATGAACTGGATTGTAATTCACTACAATGAAAAGAAAAGTGATGCTCAGGGGTTACTCCTGGCTTTGCACTCAGGAATTACTCCTGGCGGTGCTTGGGGGACCATATGGGATGCCGGGGATCGAACCTGGGTCAGCTGCGTGCAAGGCAAACGCCCTACCTGCTGTGCTATCGCTCCGGCCCCTCAGTTACTCTATTTCTGTTGTTAATAGTTGGTCCTTTTAAAAAATATGAGTCATCCTAAAAAAATAAAATATTTTAGTATTATTCTAAATAAAGCCTAAACAGATGTATCATTGAAACCATACACAGGTAACTACTATACCACCCTGTTTTAAAATTTATTATTTAAAAACACACTCTTCAAAGAATAACTATACTATCATTTCCATATCTAGAATCTTTTTTCTAGTGTCCAAAATAGTGTTACTCTATGCTTAAGGGTCATTCCCAGTCTCTTGGTGTGGTCAGGGGACCATGTGATTCCAAGGACTGAACCCAGTATCTTATATGCAAAGCATGCACTCAATTCATTGAGATATCTATTTGTCAATAAAAAAATTGTTGTTGTTCTCTGATTGTATTATGCTGCACATAAATCTCTTCAGTAGTATCCCAGTATACGTGGGATAAAATTTGAATTGTAGGGGTTGAAGCAATAGCACAGCAGGTAGGGGATTTGCCTTGCACGTGGCCAACTCAGATTCGATTCCCAGCATTCCATGTGGTCTCCCGAGCACTGCCAGGAGTAATTCCTGAGTACGGAGGCAGGAGTAACTCCTGTGCATCGCAGGGTATTATCCAAAAAGAAAAAAAATTGAATTGTAATAGGAAGTTATAATCTCTACTCTCTCATTCTGAAAGCACAATGGAAAGTATAGATCAACTCTTGTCTCAGTATTGCTTTTTTTATTATTTTTTGGTTTTTTTGGTCACACCCGGCAATGCACAGGGGTTACTCCTGGCTCTTCACTCAGGAATTACCCCTGGCGGTGCTCAGGGGACCATATGGGATGCTGGGATTAGAGCCCGGGTCAGCCACATGCAAGGCAAACGCCCTACCCGCTGTGCTATCGCTCCAGTCCCTTGTTTTATTCATGTTATGAATGAAAATCTAATTTAAAAACAAATAATTCATATTTTAAAATAAGATAATTAAATTCGTTGGAGCACAGTTCTATGTTAGGAACTCACTATACATCCTAAACCAAAAGCCAGAACTTCTATATAATACAGGGCAAAAAGAAGGATGAGGCAACGGAAATCCAGTAATGACTGATCAAAAGGTTAGGTCAAAGAATTACAAGGCAATGTAAAAGTAATAGCCAACCATCAGTTATATCAAGCCGAGTAGTCTCCTTCTTGCTGCCTTTTTGGAATACACACAATTTTGCCAGTAACAGAGTTTGATTCAGTTTAATGAAGGTGATAAAGCAGCCTTTATTCTGGGATGACATTGTTCACCTTTGTTGTAATGTGGCTGCAAAGATGTCAACATTTCATGGTGTCTCAATTCTAGAAATCCCTACAGTACAAACCTCCACAGCAAAATATTTTCATCATATCCTCAAGACATCTACAGGAATGTGCTTCCTTCATTAAATTGTTGACCCAATATTTATCATTAAATACCATACTATTATCTTATTTAGTGTTACTATTTTGGGCTTTGGTAACACACTCAGCTATGCTCAGGATGTACTTCTATCTTTGTGTGCAGGAATCCCTATGGGTAGTATGTGGGGATAAAACGCAGGTAGACTGTGCACAAGGCAAAGGTTTCACCATTGCATGATCCCCTTTTCTCCTTATTTTAATTATTTTAATTTTTAAATTTATCCTGTATTTAGTGTTTGACAGCATTAGACTAGAATGTACCAAAGAACTATGTCATTTTCTTGTTATACATAAAATATCAAAAAAAAAATCAATGCCACATAATAAGGAAGTATTCAGTGAAAGTCAAATGAATCAAATAAGGTGAAATCATAGCTATTATCCAGTTACCCATTTTAAAAATATTATTTTTGGCAGGCACATATATGTCACTTTTATGTTTAGTTTTTTCAATATGCACATTTTATGAAAACTACTGCAAACATTTATAAGCCACTACAGTATTTGTCTCTGCAGTCTTTATTTGCACCTTAAGTATAAAGCAAATTCATAATACGAAGATGTGATTAAATACAAAATTAAAAGGAAAGGTAACAATAAATATAAAAAAAACATGTGTTCCACTTGGATCTTCATTCACTGTCATCACTGTCATCCCATTGATCAACAGTTTTCTTGTGCAGGCACCAGTAATGTCTCCATTCACCCTAGCCCTGAGATTTTTAGCAACCTCTCTTTACTCATTCTTCCCAGCGGTGCCACATTGGAGGCTATTTCAGGATAAGGGGAATGAGACCCATCATTGTTATTGTATTTAGCATATAGAATATGCCACGGAGAGCTTGCCAGGCTCTGCGGTGCTGGCAGGATGCTCTTGGTACTTTGCAAGGTTGTCTGAGAGGGAGAACGAGACTATAAGAGGTCACGTGGCCTCTCCGGGAATATTGTTTTTTAGTTTCTGGATCTTGGCCATTGATGGGATTACACAGCACCAAGGGGCAATTTGTGGGTGTGGCTGCCAACTACTAGAAAATGGGGTGTCTGGGTGGAGGAGGCCCTGTCCTGATCTGAGCAAGCTTGGAGATCTCAGCCCTGGGTCCCGCACACCTGGGTTCCTCTGCTGGTTCCTTCATGCCTGAGGCTCAACCGAATGTTTGGAGAGGGGCCTTGAGCATGGCTGTGGCTGGGTTTCAGAGGTCTTTGGCTGCTGAAGCACTTCCTGGGGCAGGGGAGTAACCCAGGTGACTATTGAAAATAATATGTTAAATTAATGCTTGCTATTCAATTAGAAAAGATGTTAAAACTGTTATTGTATGATTTGAGGATGTTTTCTTGTTCAAAAAAAATCTCATGTGAGATTTGTTTTTGTGGGATAAGGATGTTGTGTATAAAGAAAAAAAATTGTTATTCTCACAACCATTTTGTAACTTAGAGGAAAGTTTAAGTCACTGGTACCACTTGTTATTCCGTTGTTCATCGATTTGTTCAAGCAGGTGTCAGTAACATCTCCATTTGTTCCTGTGACATGCTTGTGAAGGAAATGGCATCTGCTCGCTCCAGGAGCACGAAGACCTCAAACCGTTCAATCAGGGTCTTGACAAAGAAGTCTGACCATCTTGTAGGTGGAATTCCATGCGGTCTTTTGATGTTTGGTGGAATCCATTCAGTAACAGCTCTAGTCCAGTAGACTAGAACTAAATTGTTTAACATGGCAGCCCATCTGATTTTCCGGGCCTTGGCAAATGAGACAGTGTCCCTAATTCTTGATCATAAATTGAGGTCAGAACTCCGGATTCCTTCTCTCACTTGAGTGAAATGTGATACTCCAAGCTTAGGTCTTTTGATTCCTCTTTGGTATACCTGAGTAGCGTTCTTATCTGTTTTCATAGGGCCCAGGTCTTTGGAGCCTAATTTAGTGCAGGAAGAATGGTGGAGTTTAAAAGATGTGCCTGGAAATGAAGGTTCTTCATTCTCTTAACCACTTCTTCAACACTCCTGAAAGCTTTCCATGCTTCTTTCTCTATTTCTCTTGCGCAGTTCAGGTGCCAAGTTGTTTGTCATGTTGAGTTCTCAACCTAGGTAAACATAACTTCTACATTCGGAGATGTTCATTCCATTGAGGGCAAATGGAACATCAGAAACTAGTTTGTTTCTCATGAACATTGTCTTTGTGAGTTTCAGCTGCAGTCTGATCTTTCCACACTCACGGTCGAAATGGGCCAACACTTGTGCCACTTGGCTGATATTGGGTGTTATGAGAACAATGTCATCAGTGAAGTGGAAGTGGTGTAGTTGTTGACCGTCTATCTTCACTCCCATTCCTTCCAATTCCATTTGTCGCATGACATTCTTGACTGTGGCACTGAAGAGTTTCCATGAAATGGTTTCTCCCTGACGAACCCCTCTCTTTACATCAATGTTCACTTCTTTGTAGGATGGTGAGATCCTGTTGGTGAATCCATAATACAGCTCACAGAGGATCCTGTTGTGTTGAGTTTGAACGTCCTGTTTGGCTAGGGCTTCGATGACCACTTCAGTCTCAACAGAATCAAAATTCTTCTTTAAATCGATGAATGTTAGACAGAGTGGCATCCTAAACTCTCGCAAAACCTCAATGATCTTGGTCACTGTGTGGATATGGTTGATCGTGCTGAATCCTTTACGGAAACTGGTTTGCTCACATGGTTGTCCTTCATTAGTGTTCTTCCAATCCTATTCAAGATGACTCGAGTGAATAACTTGTAGACAACAGGAAACAGGAAGATTGGGCAATAGTTGTCAATATCATGGATGTCTCCCTTCTTATACAACAGGACAGTCCTGCTGGTTTTCCATTGGGACAGAACCTTGCATTCAGACAGGTAGCATCTGAGGAGCCAAGCCAGAGTATTGAGTACTGGTGGCAGATTCTTCAGGTTTTCGGGTCTGACTTTCTCTGGACCGGGTGCTGCATACTTCTTTACCAATGAAATGGTGTGTCAGATTTCAGAAGGGAGAACGCTGGGAACAACATATCCTGCAAAATTTGGTACGTGGGCATATGGACGTGGCTATCAAAGAGATCTGAGTAGAAGTTGTGGATAACATTTTCCATTGCCCTTCAGGAAGATGTGATAGATCCATCAGGACATCAGAGGACAGTCATCTTTGTCTTGTAGTTGGCAAAGGATAGGCGGATGTTGCAAATACCTTTCCAAGCTTCTGCTGCATGGGTCAGCACTGCTGCTGTTCACTCTTTGAGGTCTTTCTTTATCGCTTCTCTGCACACCTTTGTGAGCTCGGATGTTAGCTTGTGATTACCTAAGGCTTGTGCCAGACCACGTGGCGAATGAGCTTGAGAGTTTCTGAATACAGGTGACTTTTTGTGGCTTTCTCTCTCTCTGCATTCCTCGCACAATCATGGTTGTGCTAAACCAGTTGATCGTATTCCTCGTTTATGTTATCAACGATGGCATCTTCCCATATTGCTGCAGTATTGCCAAAGAGCTCCCAGTTGGTGGTTGTTCTGGGAGTTCTCTTCTTAAACTTTGCAGTCCTTTCTCCTTGCTCTGTGAAGTAGAATTTCACAAAAAGGAGAGAGTGGTCTGATTCCATTTGAAATTTTGGGACAACAGCGACATCGGACAGGTAAAACTATAGATTGAATATGATGTGGTCAATTTTGTTGTGGAACTGTCCACCAGGAGACTCCTGTGTCAAACTTTTAGATTTGGCCTTGGGGAACTGTGAGTTACCATGGATTGTCTTGGTCAACTTGATGAATTCAGACAGCCACTCACTCTGTTTGTTCAAGTTTATGCCATGGGTCCCAAAGTGGAGTTCTTTTGGTGACCTGATAGGTCCTATCTTGGCATTAAAATCACTGACAATGATCTTGTAGAAGGTGTGGTCTTTATAGAACTTCTCCAGCTCCATATAGAACTTGTTTAAAGTTTAAAAAAAAACATGGAAAATGTCTCAATAATGGTGGTACCACTAAGATATTAAAGTAAACAAAGGTGAAGTTTCACTATATCAGATCCAGATTTCTGTTTCTTTTTTATTGAAGTAATTTGCATTACAGCCTTTTGCATTATATATTTCATATGTGCATCATTACCAATCACCCTGGGTATATATCTGTGTATATATATTATATTAACTCCACCACTGAGTCCAATCTGTATTCCCCGATACAATTTTCTCTCTGTGTCCTTATGTATCCAGTTCCTTCCACATCTGGCAACTACTAATTGGTCTTGTAGTCCAAAAACCTAGTTCTGCTTTATTGAGTTTATTTGCCAATTTATTTTCTCTATGTCTTTATATCATAAAGAATTATTGAACTTCGTCTTTCTTAGTCTGCTTTCCTAAATCAGCATAAATCTTGCATGCCACTAGATTTAAAAATAGTATTTTTTATCTGATTTTACATGTCATCATATCACATGTTTTATTTTAATAGAGGCTATTGAACATGGTGTTCAGAGGTCTTGGGCATGTGACAACAGGGGTTAAACCCAGAGCTTCAGAGAAACAAGACATGTATTCTACCACTTGAGTCATTTCTCTAGTCTTCATAATTCTCATTTTTTTTCATACTTTCAGAAGTTGGTAGAAAAGTAAGCTGCTCTAGATATTGTCTATTGTTAGCAAATGATAATAAATAAGATAATTTATATCTTCTAGCTAACATTTTATATAGTGAGGTTTAAAAAAATGCCCGGAGGATGGGGCTGGAGCGATAGCACAGCGGGTAGGGCATTTGCCTTGCACACGGCCGACCCAGGTTCGATTCCCAGCATCCCATATGGTCCCCTGAGCACCGCCAGGGGTAATTCCTGAGTGCAGAGCCAGGAGTGACCCCTATGTATCATCAGGTGTGACCCAAAAAGCAAAAAAAAAAAAATGCCCAGAGGGGCTAAAATGGAACATAGAGAACAATACCTTAATTTTTTCATAGTATTTTTGAAACTGTTTTCATAAAAGATACATTATTAATTTCACACCGATAGTATGTAAACTTTTTCATTGCTCCCACTTTCAATATATTTCTATTTCTTGTCTTTTGGTAGTAAACATTCTTTTCCATTGTCTTTGTTTTATTTTTTGATATGGTTTTGAACCACACCAGGCAGTTCTGAGGTTTGCTTCCGTCTCTGTGCTCAAGACTCACTCCTGAAAGGCATCAGGGAATGTATGTGGCTTTAAGAATTGTACCAGGGCTGGCTGCATGTGAGGCAAGTACCTGATGTACCATCGCTCCTGCCACTGGACAACAGCATTCAAACAGGTGACAAATATTACCTTTGTTCTTTTGATTAGCATTTTCATAATTATAAGACATGGTGCTGGAGCCATAGTACAGTGAGTAGGGCATTTGCCTTGCACGGCCGGCCCAGATTCGATTCCCAGCATCCCATATGGTCCCCTGAGCACCGCCAGGAGTAATTCCTGAGTGAAGAGCCAGGAGGAACCTCTATGCATCACCAGGTGTGACCCAAATAGAAAAAAACAATAATGAGACAAAATATTTTTTAAATACCTATTCACTGAAGATCAGTATGTCTTGTTTGGAATAATGTCTATTTTGGAAAACTTTTCATTTTAAAAGAGATTTTATTGACTAATTTCATAAATTGTTTACAAATGTTGAAGAGTAAGCACTTGTTAAATGATGCACAAAATATTCTCTATTGAGTAAGATGCAGTTTCTTCTTCATCCAATTTTCTCCTGTTATGTCAAAACACTACAGTTCAGTGGTATTTATCTATTTTTTGGTTAATATTTCCCTTGACGCTGGATTCAAGTCCCCAAGTGTTTCTCCAAGACTGAATGTTGAGGTCTTAATTAACTTTTATTCTTTGGCTTCAGGATTTTCATCCAAATCTTTAGTCCATTTTCAAGTTTTATTTTATGAATGTCATTAGGTAACTGTTTAGTCTTATTTTATTTATATACCTTTTGCTGTCCAATTTTCTCTGCACATTTTTACATCATTTTCAGGTGCTGAGGATCAGACTGAAGCATTGAAGTATATGAGATCTGTGCCTAGTCAATGAGAAATATCTCTGTCCCTCCTACCTTCATTTGGTAGAGACATCCCTTCCTCCATTGTAATTTTTAAAATTTTTTACTCCTAAAGTAGTTGTTTTAAAAGAAATTTAGAGAAATGTGAGAGGAGAGAAATAGAAAGAGATAGGTGTTCAAGAGAATTGCAGACAACTCCAGAATGGAAAACAATGGAAATATAAATTTTTAATGAACTATTTTTATTTGACACCATGATTTTATAAAGTCTTTTATAGTAGAGTCATTTCAGCCATACAGTGTTCCAATACCTATCGCACCACCATTGCCCCCTTCCACCCATCAGTGAAGAAATTAATTTTTAAATAAAATATTTTAGTCAAATTTTATCTGCACATATTCAAGCATGTGCACACATATATTTTACACAAGTTAATGTATGAAAATTACTGTATTATGAGTGCTCAGGTCTAAGTACCACTATAAAAAATCATTCTACTGTTTAACAACCAATATCCCTGTATAGTACACTTTTTTCTTCAATTTTGTCTTATAAAAGGGACGCAGGATATGGAATCTGAAGTTACCTGAATTAATTATTTTTTCTGAATTTTTTTACTATTAATTTGAAATCCAGGTACTTTTCCTATTCAATTTATATTCATTCATACCCCTTGGGTTTTAACTGGTATTATTAATTGCAGTGTAAGAACAGCAGTTGGGCATTTGCCTTTCACGCGGCTGTTTCTTCCGCCCCTCTCAGAGAGCCTGGCAAGCTACCGAAAGTATCGGGCCCTTGCGGCAGAGCCTTGCAAGCTACTTGTGCGTATTGGATATGCCAAAAACAGTAACAATAAGTCTCTCAATGAGAGACGTTACTGGTGCCCACCCAAACAAATCGATGAGCAATGGGATGACAGTAATCTTTTGAATATTTATCTTTCCTTAATTATATTTAGTTGCAGTATGATTAATTAGTAGCATTTAGAGATACTGGTTTGATTGCCTTTTTATCATATTTTTTAGTTCCATTGTGGTTGTGCTTGGTGTTTCATTATTAGGTTTGATTTTGATTTTTGTTTGAGGGACATGTTTGGCTGTCCTCAAAATTAACTTTTTGTTCTGTGCTCATGGATCACTCCTAGTAGTGTTCAGGTAAACATGTGAAGTGCTAGGTTGACACAGGACAAGAATTATGTTTGCTATGCTTATCTCTGCTGCTTCACTTCTGCAGGTTTCTTTTATAATTTTTAAAATTAAAAGCACTATGACTCACAACGTTATTCATATTTGCATTTTGACATACGTTCCACACCTACTCCCATTACCAGTGTCTTCTTTCCTCCACCAGGGTTCTTAGGCTCTGCCCCACCCACCCCACCTCCCAGTACCAGCCTGCCACCTTAACAGGCACATTATTTTTTAGTTTGTTGAACTTTGGATAACTTGCTGTTGTTTTTATATTTTGTTTTGTTTTCTTGTTTTTTGCTTTTTTTTTGCCTTTTGAGTCACATCCAGTTATACTCAGGGGTTATTCCTGGCTTAGCACTCAGGAATTATTCCTGGAGGTGCCAGGGTTAATATATGGCATGCAGGGGATCCAACCTGGGTGACCCAGATTCATGCAAGTCAAACACCCTACCCTCTGTACTATTGCTCTGGCCCCAAATATCTTGTTTCCAATATTGCTGACTCTGTGGATTGGGTTTTTAACTACACTATTCCTTTACCCCAATTATATACACCCATGGTCATTCCTTCCACCATTCTCATTCCTTCCACCCATATAACTCTTCTTCCCCCCTAATTTATTTTCTTCTAGGTCCTTCTCTTCCCTATACTCTCTAATCAAGGGTTATCTAGACCTATACTTTTCTCTATGGACCTTACAGATTCAGGTCTTCTATTGAGGTCTTTAATCCACTTTGGTTTAATTTTTGTGCAAAGCTTTAGAAAGATATGAGTTCAGCGTTTTGCATGGAGCCAACCAGGTTCCAAATTCCACATGTTGAAGACACTTTCCTTGCTCGACTTCATGTTTTTGCTCCTTTATTGAAGATCAACTGATCACATACCTGTCTGGGTTTTTAATTGTATTGAATTCATCTAAGAGTCTGTACTTATTCTAATATCACACTGTTTTCATTACTACTGCTTTTAGTATGATTTTAACTTAGGGAATGTGAGGTCTTCTATCTTTATTTTAAGGATTGCTTTGGCTATTGGAAGAGGAATGTGGTAATTGTTCAATATGAATTTCCAGGGTGTTTATTTCTTTGAAAATGTCATGATTCAATTTTAAAAAAGATGGAAATGGGGGGAACTTTGTATCCCCTTTCAAACGTTACATTTATTCACGAAAGTTTCTGAACTTTCAATTTAAGCTTCCTTCTGAGATCAGAACAGAAGCACAGTCTGTTGGCACTTGCCTGACACATGGTAAATATGAGTTTAATCCCTAGCAGCCCAGATTGTCTCCCAAGTTTACCAGGAGTGATCCTTAAGTGTAGGGCCAGGCGTAATACCTGAACACAGTCCACTGTGTTCCCCAAAGCAACAATGACAGAAACATAACAACAAAAATCTTCCTTCTTTCGCTTCATACCACATTTACAAAAAAATGCCTTCAGCTGCCAAATCAACTACTTTTGACTCAGAGCTCTATCCTATTAATGTCACTAACTTGTGTTCTTCATGTTTTCAAGCCCATGTACTTAAAAGATGATGAACTGAATCATTGGCTTACCAACACTTTTCCTGCATTTTCCTCTCATGGTAGAATATTATATATCTGGGAAATGTCTCCTATATCTAGCCACTTTCATACTCTCTCTGCACTGTGTGTTTGCGTCTGTATGTGTCTGTTTGCATGTGTGTATAAATGCATTCACTGAACATATTTTCTGTGAAATATGCTTTGAGGAGTCATCATCATCATCATCATCACCTTCATCATCATCATCCCGTTGATCATAGAATTTCTTGAGTGGTCTCAGTAACATCTCCATTCATCCTAGCCCTAAGATTTTATAAGCCTCACTTTACTTGTCCTTTCCAATGGTGCCACATTGGAGGCTCTTTCAGGGTCAGGGGAATGAGATCCATCATTGTTACTGGTTTTGATATATGAATACACCATGGGGACCATACAAGGCTCTCCCATGTGGGCAGAAAACTCTCCGTAGCTTGTCAGTTTCTCGCAGAGGGATAATTAGGCTATAAGATGTCTCCTCGCACTTCCAGGAGCTTGGTTTCATAGTCTCTAGATGTTGGCAGTTGGTGGGATTACACGGAGCCAGGGGCAGTCCCTGGGTGTGACCGCCTAGCTACTGGAAAAGAGCCTGGATGGAAGAGGCCCAGTCCCAATCCGAGAAGGCTTGGAGATCTTAGTCCCAGGTCACACACACCTGAGTTCCTCTGCCAGTTCCTTCATGCTCATCTGAACGTTTGGAGAAGGGCCTTGAGCTTGGCTGTGGCTAGGTTCTAAAGCTCTGCTCAAGGTGGGGAGGGAAACTGAGGCTCACTTCCTCTGAGGGGCCCCAGGGAAGGCAGCCAGGCTTGGGGGAAAGAGACTCTCTGTGTCCCTACCTTCCGGGAGCTTGGTTTTATAGTCTCTGGATGTTGGCTATTGGTGGGATTACATGGTGATGGGGGCAGTCCCTGGGTGTGACTATTCTAAGAATAAATTTATTCTAGGAATAAATAAACTTATAATGAGCAAAATATATTTAATGTTTTCTCTTATGTTCATTACGTTAAATTTTGTATAAATACAGGAATAAAAGTATAAAAATATTTATATTTAACAAACTTATACCTTCCAAACTAAAATAAGTAATGAACAGTCAGGTGTTTACATTACGTTTTCCTTATTCCATTTGAATGTGTCTGAAAGAATTACATCTGCATGCTATGTAATTGAAAAGGACAGGAAATGTGTAAAATAAAGCTTATGAAAGTTAAATTTTAAGATAATAAAAATAGTATTTCATTATAAAATTAGCATTGTAGAGCATTTGAGGACATGATTGATAGAGATTTTCATTTCAAACACTGAGCATGTGTTTAGAAAATGTATTGTGCTCCTGTTTCAGATAGTACAATCCTGAATTTTAATGGTGATCATTTTAATGACAGTAATCTACTATATTTTTATAAAGCAAAAATTAGTGTTTTTGAAAAGTGTCAGTTGTCATTTTAGCTTCATTATTAGTAGAGGTACACTAATTATAATATATCACTTCACTTGTATCACTTGTCACCTCTTTGCTCAGGGATTTGATCAATTGGACGCCAGTAACGTCCCCATCCATCCCTGTTGCGTGCTAGTGTAGCCCAATGGCATCTGCTTGCCCCAGGAACACAAAGAGCCTCAAACCATTTGTTCAGGGTCTTGATGAAGAAATCAGACCATCTCGTAGTTGGATAGCCAGGCATTCTTTTGACATCCCATGTAATCCAGTTGGTAACAGCTCTAGTCCAGCCATCTTCTCCAAATCGCATTGCGTGTCTGGCCCGTCTGATTTTTTTTAAAATTTATTTATTTTTAGTTAGTGAATCATTATGAGGGTACAGTTACAGATTTATACACTTTTGTGCTTATGCTTCCTTCATACAAAGTTCGGGAACCCATCCCTTCACCAGTGCCCATTCTCCACCACCCGTAAACCCAGTGTCCCTCCCACCCTCCCCAATCCCATCTCCCCCCACCCCACCCTGCCACTGTGGCAAGGCATTCCCTTCTGTTTTCTCTCTCTAATTAGCTGTTGTGGTTTGCAATAAAGGTGTTGAGTGGCCGCTGTGCTCAGTCTCTAGCCCTCATTCAGACCACAACTCCCTTCGTTGTGTCCTTCGACTACATTATAGTTGGTGATCCCTTCTCGGAATTGCTCTTTCCCCAGAACGTGAGGCCAGCCTCCAAGCCATGGAGTCAACCTCCTGGTTCTTATTTCTACAATTCTTGGGTGTTAGTCTCCCACTCTGTTATTCTATATACCATAGATGAGAGCAATCTTTCTATGTCTGTCTCTCTCTTTCTGACTCATTTCACTCAGCATGAAACTTTCCATGCCGATCCACTTAAATACAAAATTTATGACCTCCTTTTTCTAACAGCTGCATAGTATTCCATTGTATATATGTACCAAAGTTTCCTCAACCAGTCATCCGTTCTAGGGCATTCGGGTTTTTTCTAGATTCTGGCTGCTGTAAACAGTGCTGCGATGAACATACATGTGCAGATGTCGTTTCGATTATAGTTTTTTGCCTCTCGGGGATATATTCCCAGCAGTGGTATTGCTGGGTCAAATGAGAGCTCAATATCTAATTTTTTGAGAATTGACCATATTGTTTTCCAAAAGGGCTGAACCAGTCGGCATTCCCACCAGCAGTGAAGAAGGGTCCCTTTCTCCCCACATCCTCTCCAACAGTGGTGCTTTGGTTCTTTTGGATGTGTGCTAGTCTCTGTGGTGTGAGGTGGTATCTCATGGTTATTTTGATCTGCATCTCTCTGATGATTAGTGATGTAGAGCACTTTTTCATGTGCCTTTTGGCCATTTGTATTTCTTCCTTGGTAAAATTTCTGTTCATTTCTTCGCCCCATTTTTTGATGGGGTTGGATGTTTTCTTCTTGTAGAGTTCAACCAGTGCTTTATATACCATTGATATCAACCCCTTATCTGATGGGTATTGTGTAAATATCCTTTCCCATTCTGTGGATAGTCTTTGTATTCTGGTCACTGTATCTTTTGCGGTGCAGAAGCTTTTTAGTTTAATGTAGTCCCATTTGTTTATCTCTGTTTTTACTAGATTGCTTAGTTCCGTGTCACCTTTGAAGATACCTTTATCTTCAATATCGTGGAGGGTTTTGCCAACCTCGTCTTCAATGTACCTTATGGTTTGTGGTCTTTAATCCATTTTGATCTGACTTTTGTGCATGGTGTCAGGTCAAGGTCTAAGCCCATATTTTTGCATGTGGTTGTCCAGTTGTGCCAGCACCATTTGTTTAAGAGACTTTCCTTGCTCCAATTCACATCTCTTGCTCCCTTATCAAAGATTAGGTGATCATACATTTGGGGTTGTGTGTAGGGATATTCCACCCTGTTCCATTGGTCTACGGCTCTGCCTTTGTTCCAGTACCATGCTGTTTTAATTGTTACTGCTTTGTAGTAAAGTTTGAGGTTGGGGAGGGTGATGCCTCCCATCGTCTTTTTCCCAAGAATTGTTTTAGCTATCCTTGGACGTTTGTTATTCCATATGAATTTTAGGATTGCTTGATCCATTTCTTTGAAGAATGTCATGGGTATCCTTATAGGGATTGCGTTGAATCTGTATAATGCTTTGGGGAGTATTGCCCTTTTGACAACATTGGTTCTCCCTATCCACGAGCAGGGTATATGTTTCCATTTCCTCATGTCCTCTTTGATTTCATGGAGTAGCGTTATGTAGTTTTCTTTGTAGAGATCTTTTACTTCCTTGGTTAAGCTGATTCCGAGGTACTTGATTTTCTGGGGCACGATTGTGAATGGGATTGCTTTTTTCATGTCCCTTTCCTCTGCCTCATTGTTTACATATATGAAGGCCATGGATTTTGGGGTATTTGTGTAAAAATAAAAAGAAAGGGCGCGCAGGCGGCGAGGCAGGCGAAGGAAGGAAGAAGGCCAAACTGGCTGCTCGATCGGTTTATTTCATGTCCATCTCCATTCTCCTCTGATTCTCCTCCTGCTTCTTTCTCCCCCATCCTACTTCATTCTCTCTCTCTCTGCCTCTCTCCCGGCTCTCGGTCTCTCTCTCGATCAGTGGATCTGGCCCCCGTGGATCTGCCCCCGTGGATCTGGCCTGTGGATCTGGCCCCTGTGGATCTGGATCTGGCCCCCAACCCACTCTTACAGCCTAGTTAAATCTCCACCGCATGAGGGGGTTGGGGCATACACATAGGTGTGGTCAGCAATAGGGTAAGGTTCTTTTCCCTCAGGGGATGCTTCTCCTAGGACTTAATTCTCTTTCAGCAGGAGGATCCACCCAAGGGCAGAGTCCCATGAATGTGTTTCTCTTCTCCTCAGCCAGCAAACATATAAGAATTCATAATATTAATTATTTTATATAGACACAATAAGAGATGCATTAAAGCTTATAGAATCGCTCTCCTGGGGCCATCTCAATCTCAGACTACAGTGCTCAGGCCAGATCAGTCTTTCCTATCCCTGGAGGGTCCCAGTCTCATAATTACTATTGGATCATGACAGCATTTGTCTATGATCAAGCTCTTAACTTATAGTTAAGAATTAGGCACTTTGGCCAGGCCCATCTCGATGCCAGGGTAGCACATAACTCACCGCTTGCCCTGGATCCTTCCCGTCCCACGTCGGGGACCCTACTTTGGGGTGCTAGGAACTGAGGGCAACTGAGGCTTAAGTGGAGAAAGGAGATGCCCAGGAGGGAATATCGAGGCCAATTAAGTCTTAAGTTATAAAAACATAATATTGTCTTCTTGTGTCTATACAAAAAAGACATAGCTTTAAAGTAAATTATTCAAAAGGCATAAAGAGGAGAGAAAGGCAATGTTATAATATTCAGTGTCCTAGGAAGTTCTGACCTTACCAATTAACAGAGTTTGATTAAGGGAAGAGCAGATAAACTGGTAGAATTGGTTACAGATAAACAAAGGAATGGGAGTGACTCGGGAGCACTTTGATGGGTGTGACTGATAAACCTAAGCTCCTAGTGGCAAGGGGGAAAGGACAAACCAATGATATCCAACAGTATTGATTTTGTAGCCTGCAACTTTACTGTATAAGTCTATTGTTTCTAAGAGTTTCTTAGTAGAGGCTTTAGGCTTCTCTAGATATAGTATCATATCATCTGCAAATAGTGAGAGTTTGATTTTTTCCTTTCTTATCTGGATGCCCTTAATCTCTTTTTCTTGTCTAATAGCTATCGCAAGTACTTCCAGTACTATATTGAAGAGGAGTGGTGAGAGTGGGCATCCTTGTCTTGTGCCCGATCTCAGAGGAAAGGCCCTTAGTTTTTCCCCGTTGAGGATAATGCTTGCCGTAGGCTTGTGATAGATGGCTTCGACTATCTTGAGGAAAGTTCCTCCAAACCCCATTTTGGCGAGGGTTTTCATCATGAAAGGATGTTGGATCTTGTCAAATGCTTTCTCTGCATCTATTGATATGATCATATGGTTTTTATCTTTACTTTTGTTGATGTGGTGGATTATGTTGATTGATTTCCGAATGTTAAACCATCCTTGCATCCCCGGGATGAATCCCACTTGGTCGTGATGTATGATCTTTTTGATGAGTTGTTGGATCCTATTTGCTAGTATTTTGTTGAGGATCTTCACATCAGTGTTCATCAGGGATATTGGTCTGTAATTGTCTTTCTTAGTGGTGTCTTTGTTTGCTTTTGGTATTAGGGAGATGTGTGCTTCATAGAAACTGTTTGGGAGATTTCCTGTTTTTTCAATTTCCTGGAAAGTTTGAGGAAAACAGGCAACAGGTCTTCTTTAAATGTTTGGAAGAATTCGCCAGTGAAACCATCTGGGCCTGGGCTTTTGTTTTTGGGGAGGTTTTTGATTACAGTTTCAATTTCCTTAACATCGATGGGTCTATTCAGGTATTCCAAGTCTTCTTTGTTCAGTCTTGGGAGATTGTAGGAATCGAGGAATCCATCCATTTCCTTTAGGTTCTCCTGTTTTGTGGCATATAGACTTTCGAAGTAGTCTCTAATGATCTTTTGAATCTCACTGGTTTCTGTTATGATGTCCCCCTTTTCATTTCTGATTTGATTTATTGGGGTTCTCTCTCTTTCTTTCTTTGTGAGTCTTGCTAGTGGTTTATCAATCTTATTTATTTTCTCGAAGAACCAGCTCTTTGTTTCATTGATCTTCCGGATTGTCTTTTTGGTTTCCATGTCATTAATTTCTGCTCAAATTTTTATTATTTCTTTCCTTCGATCTGGTTTGGGTTCCTTTCTCTGGTCCTTTTCTAAGGTCTTGAGTCGTGAAGTCAAGCTGTCTATGTGGGCCCGTCTGATTTTTGACGGCTTTGCAAACGAGACAGCGTCCCTGATTCTCAATCATGGATGGCAGTCAGAACTCCGGAATCCTTCTCTCACTTGAGTGAAATGTGATACTCCAAGCATAGCTCATCTGGTTCCTCTTTGGGAGACCCGAATAGTGTTCTCGTCCTGTTTTTGTAAGGTGTCTCTGAGGCGTTTGCTAGTGCAGGAAGAACAGTGGAGTCGAAAAGATGTGCCTGGAGCCGGAGGTTCTTCATCCTCTTAAAAACTTCTTCAACACTCTTGAAGGCATTCACACTGCTCTCTTGCTCCTTGCAGTTCTAGCGCCAAAACGTTTCTCATGTTAAGTTCTCAACCCAGGTAACTGTATAAATATAATATATACTTATGCAAATATATCTCTCTAATATGTATATTTATACACATATTACATATATATTTGGCCATAAAGATAGCCCAGTAAATTGACTCCGCAGTCTGCTTGCATGAGGCAGTGTTCAATCCACAGTACTTAATGGTTCCCTAAACACCCCCAGGAGAGAACTCTGGGCACAGAGCCAGGAGTAACCTCTGGGCACCATGGGCTGTGGTCAAAAAGAAATAAAATGAAAAATACATTTCTAAGTATCAAAAATTAAATACTATGCTGCATAGTATAGAATATATGTAATATATTATATTATATATGTATATGTATATATGTATATATATGAATATATGTAATATATTATAGTATGTAAGAAAATTCAAGAGTGCTCTAATGAGCATTATGTAATGAAGACTGATCAAATACCAGAATTTTTTCAGAATCACCAAGTAGTACAAGAACCTGGTACAACTCTGTTTGGCTCCACTCACAGATGAAATGCCATCCAGAAAAAAGTTTCTGAATTCATGGTTTTTCACCTGCCAACTACAAGATACCCTGTGCCTAATATTCATTATGCAAATTTCATAAGGACACACTAATTTTCCCAAATATCCTGGTTAATATTACATTGGCAAATTGTGTTCTTTTCGTGATCTGCACAACCTCCATTCTTTCACTCCCATTTTTGCTCTTTACACATTTCTATGAAAATCTCTTCTTGTAAGATGGTGATACTCGTATACTCTATAATTCACCTTAAGTTTCAAAATTTGAAATAAATTTTATGCTTTGTTAAAAATGCTCTGGGCCAACTTTCCTACTGATATATCCTGTTTTGAACTGGGATAAAATGACAAAATGACATGTAAATTGACATGAAGTGGTCAGTATGTTGCTATGGCACATTCGGATATTTCAATATAATTACCACCATGACATTAGCTAACAGCACCATGCTATGTAAATACGTTCTGTGTGTACGTGTGTGTTGGGGGGGAGGGGACACTTAAAATCTATTCTCTCTCAGAAACTTTGAAGTACATGACATTGAAACACAATTGCTAAGCACAATCACTCTGTTTTGATTAGGCTAGGTCTCCAGAATTAGTTCTACTTGTAAGTTTGTTCCACTTCAGGTGCATTTTCTGAAAAATGGAACCATGTCTTAAGTACATTGTTTGCTTTTATCTTTTCTGCTTGTCAATTTATAAATTCACAAAAATAATAATTGTTTTGAAAGTCGCTATATCTTGTCATCATAGCTTTCTAATGTGTGAGGTCCTAGAAATGGCATAAGGAGACCAAACCTTCTGTCCTTCATAGGAAGGTTTGTCCTATGAAGGACAGAAAAAACTATATTTTAATGCATTAACATATTTTTCATGTGTAGCTATGGAGTTTCCCTTTCTGACACTTTAGCACAGTAAAGACAGTAACTGCACAATACTAGCAGTAATAATCTATGCCAACTCTAACTTTCCCTTTATGGAATAATATTTATTTCCTGAATTAAGTGTCATTTTAATTCAAAAGAAAAGGAAAATCTGCATTGGCAAGTATTAACACAGCCAACACAGAATCAATGGAAATCATTTGCTTTATAATTTTACTTCATGAAGATTATTTTATTTCATTGAAGTAATATTTAATAAACGTACATTGAGGCAGACAGAGACAAGATGCTTTACATCTCTAATGCACAAGTGTTGGACAGCCAGTGTCAGTCTCTTTTGGAGTTTATATTGGGTAACAGATTTCTTCTTGGGAATAGCTAAATTCATGGTTTTGTTTTTCAAGACTGCTTCAGAAATATGTGGAAAGGGAAGAGCCAGAGAAACTTATCTGGTTCCAGATACTGTGATGGAAGAGGTCCACCAAAAATGCTCCTATAAGATTGTAATGAATCAATCATCTGAGAGGTCTCAGTCCTCCTCCAATGGCTGGTGAATGATAAAGGTAAAAATCTGCTCTGAGAAGCAGACAAATGGGCATACATATTCAGAGTACAAGGGAACCATCAGGAATTGAAGGGTCATCCATGCCAGAAAAACAGAAGACTCTACATTTCAATAAGGACTGATCTGTGTCCTTTCAGATGAAGGAGGTCATGGTAGGAATTCTTTCTACAAGGTTCAAGCATGACTGATTAAAAAAAATAGAATAATTTAGTTGCTGTTTTTTTTCTTTTGGGGTCACACCCAGCGATGCTCAGGGGTTACTCCTGGTGCTCTGCTCTCAGGAATTACTCCTGGTGGTGCTTTGGGAAACATATAGAAAGCTGGGGATTGAACCCGGGTCGGCCACATGCAAGGCAAATGCCCTACCCTCTGTACTGTCACTCGGGCCCCTCTATTTCTATATTTTAATGTATTAACATATTTTCATGAGTCTTTTATGTTCTAAAACTGATTTCTCATCTTTATAGAATCAAAGTAAATTGGAAGAAAAGCATGAATGAAATAAATCATCTTAATGAAGTAAAATTATAAAGGAAATGATTTTTATTGTTTCTATGTTAGCTGTGATAATACTTGCATGTGCTGCTCTGAGCAATATTTTTTCTTAATATCAAAAGTGAATCTTCAATCCATCAAAAGAGAAAGCTTAAAATACAAGCTGCAGCAATGTATTCGAATTAGCCCTTTAGATAGTGAAATTATTTTTTGCAACCTTTGGTCTAATTTCATTTTTCAAAAGGATTCATTCAGGGATTTTTTATTTTTGTGTTCTTCAGAAAAATATCAGATAAACATAAAACACATTTTCTATTATCAAAAGGTTAGTGACTTTTTAATTGGCTTGAATTCGTATTCAGGATTTCATCTTAGAACATTATTTCAGCACATTGATATTACTGAAATGTTATCAATATAATGCCTGATATGAAGAAAACTGATTTTCTGATGACTATTTCTGTTATTTTTAAGAATGTTGATATAAGGAATGTTGTATGCATTACATTGGGACTATTTATTTCATCTTTATTTTAATAATATAATTTCTCATTTACTTGTTTTAAATTCTTTATACATTTATATATACACACAGACATCAGTATAATCAATATATTTGCTCCTCAAATATTTTTACCTACTCAGCTATTAAAAACTCCAAGGAAAATTAGGATAATGATTTTTTAAATGACAATAAATATTTCATAAGCAGTATCCTACCCTCATATCATACATTCATTTTATCATAATTTTTAGTTATAAAGGTTTAGTCAAATAAATGCAGAGCAAAATTAACCCACAGTGAAATTCATCAGATTCTTATATAACTTGGTATACGAACATGGTAAGAATAATATTTTTCCTGTCAAAATATGCAGAATTACCTGTTTGCAATCCACAGTTATACATTATAAACAATTTAAACTGTTACTCAAAATAGTTAACTTCTCCCTCCCTGAGGCAGGAAAAAATGAAGCAATATAAATTTATAAATCTCCTTAAGTCAAAATTCTTTCCACCTGTACTAGTTTGGATGCCATTATTCTTTCCAGTTCAGTGGTTCAGAGTACTAAGAATCAGTCATAAGAAATCTAACCACACATACGTCAGAAAATGGAACTGAATTCCAGTATTTTGCATGCTAGCGTAGTACATTTTTTACATGTCTTCCTTTTTTAAAGAAATAATGGCAATGCCTCCTTTAATAATATACCAGTAGACACACTTGATCTTTTATATTTCAATGTATTCTAATATCAAATAAATCATATCTGATATGCATATACAAAGCATATAAATAACACATACAGAGTGAAAAAGCAAAATAATTCCTTGCAATTATTCCTTAAATAAAAGTAATGCTTTTACTTTTTATTCCCATGTTTCTTTTATCTGTACATCAGTATAGAAAATGCCTATAATGGATCCCATCCACTCTCAAAGGACATTCTCAAAAATGCAATTTAACTAAATACATTTTAAAGATCTTTGTAACTTCAACAAAAGTTCGAATTTTGGGAAATATCCATCTAACAGACAGTAAGGAGTTTTGAAGAATTGTATAAGAGCATCATTTTGTTTAGGATAAATGCAGGGCAAAGAAAGCCATTTTTGATTTCTTTTGTCTTTAAGCAGGGTTACTTAAAGGTTATGTATCAGAGGACTTGTGTAGGGCTAGGTAGCCTGTGTAAGAAGAAATGCACTTACAATAGCAGGTAGGGTGATTATCTTGAACATCGCTGACCAGTCTGATCACTGGCCCTGCATGGGGTCTTCTGGACAATGATTCCGGAGCACAAAGCTAGGAGTAAATCTTGCTGGGCATCACTTGGTGTGGTCTTCCAAAGGAATAAAACAAAACAAAATACTGGTTTTCTTTTTCAGTAAAATTGGGAAAATCAGCTAGACATTTATTTAAGTCTCAGTTTGCTAACATTGGATCTAGCATGAGTAATTTCATTTTGGGGCTAATCTGGTTAATTCAGTAGAACTGGAGTTTTGAATTTGTAATAAATTTTGGTAAATTACTGCAGTAAATTATTTTCTGCATGTTTGAATACTTGTTAATAGTCAGAGTAAAGCATATCCCAAACTTAATTTACTTTGAAATTCAGCTTTTAAATGTTTAATTAAAATTTATAGCTGTTATATTAAATTGTAATATTGCTCCTCAGTATGGACAGGATTATTAATAAATTGATATCCAAGGAATGAATAAAATAAAAATTTATTACTTAAAATAGACATATATTTCAATTCATTAGGTGAAATTTGAGAATCTGAAATGATAAAGCCTGATAAGCCTTTAGAAATTATACTATTAAATATATAATTTCTTTTTTTTCTGGCTTTTTGTGTCACACCCAACGATGCTCAGAACTGACTCCTGGATCTGCACTCAGGAATCACTCCTGACAGTGCTCGTGGGACCATATGGTACGCTGGGAATTGAACCCGGGTTGGCCGCATGCAAGGCAAAGGCCCTACCCGCTATACTATCCTTCCAGCCCCAGATTTCTATCTTTAATATTTGTATTCTACTAAAATATACAACTATTTTAACAAAAATTTAATCACTGTATCACTGTCATCCCATTGCTCATCGATTTGCACAAGCGGGCACCAGTAACATCTCCTTTGTGAGATTTGTTGTTACTGTTTTTGGCATATCGAATATGCCACGGTAGCTTGCCAGGCTCTGCCATGTGGGAAGAATACTCTCGGTAGCTGGCCTGTGTGCAAGGCAAATGTTCTACCTTCTGTGTAACAAAAAGTTAATGTTGAATTTAATTAAATTTTTTATTTTAGTCTATTTTAAAGAGAAGTTTTATTTTATGAACTTATTCTTCTGTTTATTAAATTTACTTACTTAATTTTATATTCAGAGAATATGGTCCAATCATACATTTATTTTCTGCCTTATTTTAAAGGAATATGTTTATTTCACAGTTTGGTAATTATGTCACTGATGCTTGTAACTATTTTTCTATATTTATGTACTATAAAAATTCTTTAAGAAGTTAGTTTTGTTGTAAAACGATGTGTAAGAATTGGTGATGAGTACTTCTGAGTATATTTTTTAATAAGTCAACATAACTCAATAATGTACTGACCACACTTGAAAGGACGGCATCAAAATGTAAAATTTCAAGCTTTCAAGTCAAAAAAAAAAAATTTATTTTTTGGCTCCAAAAATTAACTTATTCTAAAAACACTAGTATGTGAGTATGTGAGAATATAATTTTGAGATTTGTCGGTTTTCTGTGTGTGAATTTGAGGTTTCCAAGAGGAAACTCAGGGCCTCACACATGCAAGCCATTATCTCTACTACAAGCTTTATACCCAGACACTATCTTCTTAGATATTCCTCTTACTCGAATGTCATCACCTCCCTCCTTCTCTTCTTCCTCCACCTCCCTTCTCCTCCTCTTCCTCCTCCTTCTCCTCCTCCTCTCCCTCTTCTTCCACCTCCCTCCTCCTTGTCTTTTTCTGCTCCCTCCTTCTCTTCCCCTCCCTCTTCCTCCTCTTCCTCCTCTCCTACCTCTTCCTCCTCCCCCACCTCCTCCTCCTCCTCCTCCTCCTCCCCCACCTCCTCCTCCTCCTCCTCCTCCTCCTCCTCCTCCTCCTCCTCCTCCTTCTCCTCCTCCTCCTTTTCTCCTCCTCCTTCTTCCCTCTTCTTCTTCTTCTTCCCTCTTCTTCTTCTTCTTCTTCTTCTTCTTCTTCTTCTTCTTCTTCTTCTTCTTCTTCTTCTTCTTCTTCTTCTTCTTCTTCTTCTTCTTCTTCTTCTTCTTCTTCTTCTTCTTCTTCTTCTTCTTCTTCTTCTTCTTCTTCTTCTTCTTCTTCTTCTTCTTCTTCTTCTTCTTCTTCTTCTTCTTCTTCTTCTTCTTCTTCTTCTTCTTCTTCTTCTTCTTCTTCTTCTTCATCTTTTCTCCCCTCCTCCTCCCTTCCTTCTCTTCCTCCTACATCTTCCTCTTTGTATCATTCTCCTTCTTCTTCTTTTATATCTTATTCCTCCTCCTATTTCTTTTCCTCCTCTTTCTTTTCATATTATTTCTTTTAAAACATAACCCACTGTCTCACAAGGATAAGTCAAATCACTTGCCCATGAATGAGACTATAAAAAGAGAAAAAACAGGAATAGCAGAATAGCAAAAAAATAAACACTGGATGTTTTGCCATATAAACACATTCTGTAGGTTCTTTACACATTACAGAGTTTATTTTGAGATCACACAAATCATTTATATCAAAGAATTCATACAGGCAACTCCCTAATTAGTGACTTTGTATCTAAGTAATTCCTTAGTCGCTTCAGACTAGGTTCATGTTTTATCTCTAAAGTTCACAGTGCTGATAACCCAGTAAGTACGCAAAAAATTAGATAGGATAGTTGTGTAGAAACCTACTAAGCACAATTAGCAAAAATAATAGCACAGAAGTGTCAGCAAGCAACTAAGAGCTCAGCAAATCCTCAAACAATAACTTTAGTAGCACCTTTGAGATACATGTTGTAACAAACAATATAAGTAAATTATTTTTTGACTATTAAGGGGGAAGGCTTTGGCATGAGTGCATAACTTGGGACATTGGTGCAGAGAAGGACTGATGGTGTTGATTGATGTTGAAATATTGAATGCCTGGAATCACTGTATTATGATCAAGTTTGCAAAGCATGGTGTTTAAATAAAGTTTCAAATAGAAAAAAGGTATGAATGTATAAATGCCCATATATATTCATGGGCATGCATTACAGCAGTATGATAAAACCTAAGCACTTATTCCTACTAGTCTTTACAGATTTCTATATAGCATTAGATTGTTTACATTATTAAAAAAAACCTTATATTAGTAGAACAAAAAATAGAACAAAATTTAAATTAGTAGAAAAAATCGACAATTTAAAAGTGAATATAAATATGTTTATTAGGGAATGAGGAGCTGGAGCGATAGCACAGTGGGTAGGGTCTTTGCCTTACACGTGTCTAACCTGGGTTTGATTCTTCCATCCCTCTCGGAGAGCCTGGCAAGCTACCGAGAGTATCACACCCACATGGCAGAGCCTGGCACGCTATCCATAATGTACTCGATATGCCAAAAACAGTAACAACAAGCCTCACAATGGAGACATTACTGGTGCCCGCTCGAGCAAATCAATGAACAAGGGGATGACAGTGCTATGGTGCAACAGTGCGACAGTGCTCTAGGAAATGATATTGGCAACCTTTTTGGATGCAAAATTCTTACAATTTGTAGAATGATACTCAGTTTTTAATTACTGAATATGGGGAATATCTACTGCCTACTGCTGTTCCTTTGAGTTTTAAATTTTTTATAAACTAATTATGAAAAATAAAAAAAGAATACTGTAGCTAACTGGGATCTGGCAAGAACTAAAAAAAATTGCTTTGATATTCACCAAAAAAAAAAAAATCCAATAAGAGGGTAATTAAGTGAAATTGAATTTTCTGTTTATTTTGTTGTTCTCTAATCCTCTCTTTGAAGTCAGTTTATAACAGGAGTAAGTAGTTGTGAATTATATTCCTCAACAGATTATCATATTGCATACAGCAAAATCCTATCTCTTTCGCCTATGTGGAAATTTAGTGTATACCCAGAACTTCTAAGAGCACTAAAGTTCCTTAGGTTTGTACTGATGCATATATTTGACTCTTCTTTACATACTAGTCAGTTAAACATAGTAAATAAAATTTATCAAAAGCTGAATCTGTATAAAATTAAAGCCTAAGCAACATGTGGTACATAATCTAAAAAAGCAGAATGATATAGTTTGTTACATTATCATAAGAACTAATCTTAAAAATCACTTTATTGTGCACTGCTAAATGCTATATTAACCATTATTACTGAGATACATTATTTTACTGAATGTTATAAAATTATAGTAAGTCACTATAGTGAGTATCTTAGTGATTGCTATGTTAAGCAGTTGCATTATTTTCATTTATAAATCTACTGATATTCTTATAGGTCCTAAATTAAATGGGAAATATATTGGAGTTAAGTGTATGAGTAAAATACTGGATCTCAATCTATCACTAGATTAAAAAAATTCTCCTATCATCTATCAATATATAAATACTTTACCTAAAATAAAAAAAATTCTACCTAAAGAGTTGTGTTCAAAACTCAAAAGAAAGAGAAAATTATTTTTATTAAAACATTTAAAACATGCTCTTTTAAAAACAACAAAAGTGAAGTGTACCTCTGTATTTCTAATTTCTAAGATGAGCTTACTAAGGGTTAGGTCAATTGTTTAGCAATTGAAAATAAGTTAGAGGGTGAGTTGATTCATGAATTATTCCTCTTATTTGACCTTATGACCTGCTGCCTTTGTTTGGATCTCTTGATAAAAACACCCTGAAATGCCTGCCAGTAAATATTAATGCATTTTGCATTAGCTGTATTCAAGTGGAGATTCAGAATCTAGTGATAAGGAGGCCCAGGGCCCCTCCCTTCATTCTTGTCCAACCTGGTCTGCACTTCAATGCAAAGGTCAAGCCTAAGGAGAAGGACTCAGGCCAGATACCTGGGGGTGTTTGGGGGCCTCTAAGGCCACAGCCAGTAGTGCTAGGTAGACAGTGCAGTACTGGGGATGGAACTTGGGTTGGTTGCATGTAAGACATGCTCTTTTACCCTTGTATTCTATCTGGTCCCCAGAATCTTGATTTTTTTTTTTTTTTGGTGCCAAGAGAATGCTTTTCATTATCATTTTTGAGAACTATATTTCATTTGTAACTCCAAAATACCTCTGTGTTAAAAATATCAAACAATGCTTGAATTAATAACACTCAAAAATGTTAACCTGGCCCAAAAGAATACTTTAAATGTTTTAAAATTTAATAAAAACTGGAACCAGAGAGATAGTCTAGCTGGTAGGGTGTTTACTTTGTAATCAGCTGACTGGGATTTGATTCCTGGCATCAAATATGGTCCTCAGAACACTGCCCGGGGGTTCTCTCCCAGGCCAGAACAATGAGTATTTCCTGAGCAAAGCCAGATGTGGACCTACCCCCACAA
Source organism: Sorex araneus (assembly GCF_027595985.1). Classification (NCBI taxonomy): domain Eukaryota; kingdom Metazoa; phylum Chordata; class Mammalia; order Eulipotyphla; family Soricidae; genus Sorex; species Sorex araneus. Next base: position 186,801,466 of record NC_073303.1, on the reverse strand, counting down.
AAAAGAAAATTATGTTGAGGCTTAAAAGATGTCTCAAAGAGCTAAGTGCATGATTCACAAGCAGAGTCCTGTTTGGTTCCGTTCTCCCCTCCCCTGCATTCGGTTCTCCAAATACCACCAGAAGTAATTCTTGCATAATGCCAGCTATAGTTCACCACTCTACCCTTGCAGAAAGTAAGGAAATCCCTGTTGATTACTTGCAAAAAATATGCTTTTAGTTTTCCTGTTTAAATGTAATCAGACTTCTTTAAGCGGTAAGTAAGAATTTTTTTTTCTTTTTGGGTCACAACTGGCGATGCACAGGGTTTACTCCTCTTAAGAAGTAGTTAAGAGCCCCAGCCGGGGCCGGTGCTCGGCTCCGGCCAGCCGGGTTTCGGCCCGGGTGCCCATGCCTCTGCAGAGCCGGTGGATGTGGAACAAGTGGGAACCAGAGACAGCTTTAGGAATTGGGGTTCCAGTAAGTGCTTGCACCCATGCATGGAGACTGTGAACTAACTTTGGCTACATGCTGTTCCAGGAAGGGAAATGATTCATTTTCAAACTTAAATCTTCGCGGACTTAATTACTATAATACAGAAATTGTAAACCGTGCGGCCACTACCAAGGCCGCGCGACATTTTATCTCTTCATTCTCATCAGTGGAAAACTTATTATCAAATATTTCCCTGTCAATAGAGCTGTATTCTTAGGAGATAAATTCCAACAAAAATAGTGAGTCTGTTTTGAAACTCTAACAACAATAGTGAGTTATGTGTTGAAATCTGAAATGTAATCAAGGTAAAGAGAAAAGGAAGTGAAATTATCACTCACCTACGGGGTGGGTTGGGGGGTGAGGGGTGGGATGTATACTGTTTTTTGTTTGTTTGTTTGTTTTGTTTTTCCTTTTGTTTTTGTTTTTATTGGTGGTGGAATATGGGCACTGGTGAAGGGATGGGTGTTTGCGCATTGTGTAACTGAGATATAAGCCTGAGAACTTTGTAATTTTCCACTTGGTCATTCAATAAAATAAATTTAAAAAAAAAGAAATTAAAAAAAAAGTGGTTAAGAGGACAAAGAACCTCCGGCTCCGGGCACATCTTTTTGATTCCACAGTTCTTCCTGCACTAACATACTCCTCAGAGACCTGAACCCTACACATACACAATAAGAACGCTATTTGGGTATCCCAAAGAGGAATTGAAAGAGCTATGCTTGGAGTATCACGTTTCACTTGAGTGAGAGAAGGAATCCGGAGTTCCGACCTCTGTTGAAGGTCAAGAATCAGGGATGATGGGGCTGAAGGGAGAGCACAGCGGGTAGGGCTTGCACGTGGCTGAACCGGTTTGATTCCCAGCACCGCCAGGAGTAATTCCTGAGTGCTTGAGCCAGGAGTAAGCCCTGTGCATAGCTGGGTGTGACCCAAAATGAAAAAAGAAAGAAAGAAAGAATCAGGGACTCTGTCTCTGTCTCGTTTGCCAAGGCGTCAAAAATCAGATGGGTTGGACACGTAATGCGATTCAGAGACGACTGTTGGACTAGAGCTGTTACCAACTGGATTCCATGGGACGTCAAAAGACCACATGGCCGATCATCAACAAGATGGTCAGACTTCTCTGTCAAAGCCCTGAATGAATGGTTTGAAGCTCTTCCTGTTCCTGGAGCGAGCAGATATCATTGGGCTACATTAGCAAGCAAAAAGGAGGACAAATGGAGACATTTATTGGCGCCCGCTCAAGCAAATGGAAGATCAAAGGGATGACAAGTGATGCAAGTGATATATCCCATTATGATGATGTGTCAGAAACCATAATGTCCAGATGGAAATAGAGAGAGAGAAGAGAGAGAAAGAGAGAGAGAGAGAGCGAGAAAAAGAAAAGTGACTGCCACAGCAGACTAGGGTGAGACTGGAGGAAGGAAACTGGGGACATTGGTGGTGGGAAATATATACTGGTGAAGGGACGGGTGTTGGAGCATTGTATGACTGAAACTCAATCATGAGCAACTTTGTAACTGTATCTCCCAGTGATTTAATAAAATTTTTAAAAAATTTAAAAAGAAAGATCTTAACACACACACACGCATGCATGCACACAGGTACATGTATGAACATACATTCATCCTTCCAACCTGGAACAATAAAGTCTCCAAAACTCTATTCAAATCAAGCATCAGACTTATTGGCCATCTCTGTTATACAAGGAGGTCGAAACATCTCGGTAGAGGACATTCCAGCCTCGTTTTGATTCCCTTGTCGGGAAGGACCAGCGCAGAGCACTGGCTGATGGGTGAAGGCGGCAGTGGAAGCTGACAGCGGCGGGTTCCCATCGCTGGATGATTCATTCCACGGTCTGGGGGAACTTGTGTTTGTTTGTCCTTTCAAAGCAGTTTCCACTTTTCAGATTCCTTCAAACACAGAAGAGAAAGAAAAAGGGAAGGGGTAAGAAATTAACAAAAATAAAACAGGAACTGAAGCATGGTATTGATAAAATAAATTAGAAAAACAAAGGTTCCCTCTAGAGAAGCAAGTTTAAGTTGATTAAGAAAAAACAAAAAGAAAACGTACTGAATGTGTAGCACTAATCTCTATCCAGTATGAGGCAAAGATGCGGTGTGGCGCCAAACTACAATGAGTAGAGAATTGGAGTGTGGATGAGGTTAGAGTCTTTCCTCTCTGCTTAGAGCAATCAATTGAGATAATGGTGATAATAAAAGTTTATCAGTATAATTTTGAATATGTTATCTTTTGTAGACATCAAAAGCTTTCATATTTGGCATTTTGTACATTTGATAGGTAAAAAAAACAAGTAAATTACTATTTTTCAGAATTCATTTTATTGTAATTTCCAAGGCTCGAATTGGATCATGGTCCTCTCAGTACAATGTGACCCCACATTTTGTGTCCTAATAGCAAAATAAGATCCAAAAGAGAGGTTAAAACAGTGAATCCAATTTTAAAAACGTTTTTTTCTCTTTTTTGCTTGCCTGACTGCTGTAATATCTAGGTTCTACTAGTCTTCGAAGGTTAAACCCTAAGTAAAATAATTTCTTTTTACATGAAAATTGTAAGAAATTAAATTATTGTGCATAATACTGTGGAGAAGACTGTCCTGCTATCTTTTGTCAGTATACCCTCTCTATGACCTTGAAAAGCATTATTTTACTCAGACATAATTCCTCTAACAGTTTACTAGAAAATAAGTAGAAAGTTCACTGATGAGAAATGAAACATCCTTTTTTCAATGTCAAATTGTAATTGGAGAAGCATATTAAAGCGTGATAATTTTAGATTGATATTTTCTCAAGAGCCTAAGCATCTTTTTCATATCTACTGCTTCTTATTTTTTTTTAAATGCACTAAAATGCTCCATTCCCAGAGGATTTTGTGTGAATGACTTAGTGTGTACAGCACATTCTAGCACTGACTCTAATATATGGCTCAAGAAAGGCACAAATGAATAGTCTAGTTTTCTCTTGCTTTTAAGAAAGGGACAAATGAATAGTCCAGTTTTCTCTTACTTTTGTTAAACTCTAGTTTTTTTGTTTTTGTTTTTGTTTTTTCTTTTTTGGGTCACACCCGGCAAGGCACAGAGGTTACTCCTGGCTCTGCACTCAGGAATCACTCCTGGCGGTGCACAGGGGACCATATAGGATGCTGGGAATCGAATCCAGGTCGGCTGCATGCAAGCCCTACCTGCTGTGCTATCACTCCTGCCCCAAAAACTCTAGTTCTGTCATATAAATGTCTCTTTTTCCTTTAAATATAACCATGAGATTAATAACATATTGGTTTATTTTTAGTATTTTTTAATACATAAAATGGTGCATTTCCCTCATCACATTCTAAATATTTATTGATGAATGTGACATACTCCATTTATTATTTTCTATAACTTTATGATGTCAAAATTACCATTAATGTTTTCCGTTGGTTATCCAATGAGACCTATTGAAGCAAATAATTTTACTCCCATTTCCTTATCACTACTTAGTAACAACATCATATTCTTTATATAAGTATTATTTTAAATTTTAGAAAACATGCTCAATTTATTCTAATATTTATTTTAAATAAATGATGCACATGTGTTATATGTAAAATAATAAATCATAAATACCATGGTAGATTTTGTCATAATAATTTTTTTTCATGATGACATTTTTAATTTATTTATTTACTTTTTATTATTGAATTACCATGTGGAAAATTACAATGCTTTCAGGCTTAAGTCTCAGTTATACAATGCTTAAACACATATTCCACCACCAAAAAAAAAAACAGTATACCTCCCATCCCTTCCCCCACTCACCTGTGTAACTGATAAATTTCACTTTACTTTCTCTTTACTTTGGTTACATTCAATATTTCAACAAAAAACTCACTATTGTTATTAGGAGTTCCCCCACTAGATACAGACCTGCTGTGGAGAGATATGAGGCCACGCGGTTTTGGATTTCTTTATTTTAGCAACTAAGTCCAGGGAACATTCTTCCAGAAATTGGATCATTGCGAGCTTGTATCTCTCATTAGTAGTCCTCATAATATGGCAGTCGCCACGCCCTTCCCCCCTCCCCCAGCAAGGAAATGGCAGGAGAGAAAAACCTTTCCCCTCCAGGGCAGGCATGGAGCCTCGGCTTAGTTCTCAGTCTGGAGACATTCTGCAAGGAGCTGCAGGTACCAAAAGGATTATAATTGCCAGCAGCTGCTGCATTCTGAGATTGGTTTCTGTGCCTCTGGGATAATGGATGCTCAGGGGTGGAGGAGCCATTCCTGAGCATATATTTTGTATATCAGGAAAGGTCATGCTGCCGCATAAGCGGCCGCATAGTTTGGAGGTGTCCCATTCCCGCACACTGGAGCCTTGTTAGTAGCTGCTCAGTGTCGCCGGGGCTCCATCAGAAGAAGGCGTGCCAGCTGTACCTTATTCCTCTGGACCCCCGGTGTTGTTGGCCTGGTCTGGGGTCCGGAACAATCTCCAGCTGGCAGTGTTCGCTGGAGAAGCCCAAATTCTTCACTGCTGGTTATAGCAAGATGGCCAATCATAATAAACTTGACTTGTACATTATTATACAGTGAATTATAATAGGAACAAAACCTATGAGAAGTTGATGCTATAACATCAGAATATGATCAGTTAAAGAGACTTTTACTAAGAGCACATCAAAGGGCCAAGTTTAAACTGATGTTCTTAATTAGCAATGTTATACAAATAAATTAATATTTCCTAAATTAATTATTTTGAGGTAAATTACAAGTATATACACTATTTAAGCACTAAAAATTATATATATCGATTTGTTCGAGCGGGCACCAGTAATGTCTCTCATTGAGAGACTTATTGTTACTGTTTTTGGCATATCCAATATGTATGGGTAGCTTGCCAGGCTCTGCCATGTGGGCTCAATACTCTTGGTAGCTTGCCGGGCTCTCCGAGAGGGGCGGAGGAATCAAACTTGGGTCGGCCACGTGAAAGGGGAACTCCCAACAGCTGTGCTATCATATATATTAAAAAAAAATATGTCTTCTGGCAGAAATAAACTTTCTTCCTTTTATAAACCCCAAGAATTTAATTTTGTTTACCTTTTGTGTGGTGCTTGGAAGTGAACAGAAGGATTGACACTACAAAGCAAGTGTTTAGCACATCTCCAGCCCAGTTCTGTTTAATTTTATGAATGCTGCTAATATTGCCATACTTTATCCCAGGTGATAGCTACAAAATAATCACATTTAGGAATTTTCAATGATAGAAATTATGCACACTAAATTGAAATTACAACATTATATCATCAAGTTTTATCTGATGGCATTATATTTTTTATTAAAATATGATTAAGTGACTAATTGTTAGAAAATATTTTTCCTCATACATAGAAAATAAAGACAAGTTTATTTCAACAATAATCACAAATAGGGACTGGAGTGATCATACAGTGGGTAGGGCATTTGCCTTGCACAAGGCCAGCCAGGGTTCCATTCCCAGCTTTCTATATGTTTCCCTGAGCACCACCAGGAGTAATTCCTGAGTGCAAAGCCAGGAGTAACCCCTGTGCATTGCTGGATGTGACCCAAAAAGCAATAATAATAATAATAATAATACTCACAAATATTATGACTAGTGAAAAACAATTTAGATGGTTGGTGAAGACACAAAAAGGAATGGCAAGGTACTTGCTGTCTTGATTTCTGGAAGCAACATATAGGTGTCCATGTGAATCAGAAAAATATATGAAAATATTTTGTACTTTATCTTAATTCTAAGTTTCTAGTCACCGTAGGAGACTCACTCTTAAATTGCCATATAGAAGTAATTACTTGGAAGCTTATAATTATCCAGCATTTGTCATAAATTATACAAGGTGGAAGAGTCATTTTGTTGCAAAATAAATACAGCAGGAATATGAGGATGGGATCCTAAATCCTATTATACACTATATAACCAATAATCAAGATGAAACAAAAGATACCAAACATTTTCACAGTAAAGGTACCCCTGATAATGGAAGGTATTTAGGGCACCTATTGTCCTTTCGTCTGAAAGATCCTGCTTAAGAAAATCTTCCATACCTGCTTTACTACCAATTTCTGCCATTTATACCTGAGCCTATTTCTAGAGATTTAATTCATTTTTGTTGTTTTGTCAACTTTTGTGCTAACAACACAGTTCTTTATTCATTGACATTTGAAATATTTTTTTCTAGTAGACTATATCATTCACTTTTTCTTTAAATGCCATAGATTTCCTACCTCTTTTTAATTTTTTATGAATCTCAGAAACTATTGAACATTGGCAATAATATTTTGTATTGACATTATTTTGAAATAGTTGTGTTACATTTATAAGTCTGTTCAAATTAGTATACAATTTCTTCTAGTTATAAATACTTTTTCTCTTAATGTTTTTTAAAATTCGTTTTTATTATTCTTTCTAGATAGCTTGCCCATTTTGTTATATTAATTTAATCTCTCTTATATGCATATAAATGATATATTTTGAAGTTTTATTATTAAATTATTATTAAATTATTGGTATAAATATATATGGTGTTTAATAATTTTCACATGAATCAATATTAGCATATCCCCAATTTTATAAATGTATCTTATAAATTTAAAATTTTGATGAAGCTAGAAAAGTCTGAATTTTGTGTATACTAGGATTCATAAAAATTGAACCTTTTAAAAAATACCACTTCTTTCAAAATTTGTTTGGGTGGCATTTTTTCTTTTTGTGCATAAAAAGAATTCTAATATCATTAGAATGCTGAACTATAAATAGTGAACAGACTTTCTTCAAATGCTGGCCTGTAATGCCACTCTTCAGGAATCCAAATATGAGTGAGAGGTGGCATCCATTTGCTCATGCACGAAACTATAAATAATTGGCACCTGACAGCACTTCCATAAAGTACGGCATTAAAAACAGTGGTGATGGGAAAAAACCAAAATGGGTAAAACTTCAAATGGTATAGCTGTCTTTAAGTCTTATAGAATTAGGTACAAACACCTTGTCATTGGAGACTGTTCTGCCCAGATGATGCCCAGATGGTTAAAGAGTGCCTGGAATAACAAATCTTGAAATGTTAGCAACGTTACTTAACCCTCCTAGGGTAGAAACATGTAGATTACAGTTGTCACTTTTTAATACTAGAAGAGAACGTTTTGGTACAACATAGGCACTAAACGCCAACTAGAAAAATTCATCAGGCAAGTTTATGTCAACTCTAGTTAGCTATTGGAACACATTATTGATATAATGAGCACCTGAGAAGTGACAGGGACTATTCTGGTTACTGGACAACACATATCTACACTGGCAACAGCAAGGAACACAGCTGTGGCTTTAATAAGTTTGAGTTATCACAAATACCTGATTTTTTTCTCTCAGTGATATGTTTCCTACTCCCTTCAACTCAAGAACAGGGAAAGGTTTATTCTCTTAGGACTGCACAAGAGTTTTGAATGTCAGTTTCCTCTTACGTGGAGAACCTTAACTAGAAGAAATATCTGAGTGCTGCAAACATAGGATCCCTTACATGATACGAAAGATCTAGAATATGCCTTTCAGAAAGGTTTCTAATTGTGTAGAATATAGGAAGAACGATTTGAAAGGAATACTTGTAAAGATGGTTTTCATCCTTCTAGAGACAGAAAAAGCATTACAGAACCATATTCCCTACCCACTAGGACTACTCATAAAGTCTAGAATAAAGCATAGTAATATTTTAAAAAATGACATTAATTCTAATGATGCACTGAGTCAACTTGGATTTTTTGCAGAATTAGAGGTGTTTTTTTTAAATAGTTAATTCTCCAGAATACATACCTTATATCCCATTCAATGATAATATTAACTATTATCTGGGAAATTTGTAACGCATTCACACATGGTATAATAGGCAAAAATAAAAAGAATAAGAAGAATCACAGATTTGACAGTTAATTACTTATCAGCTGGAGGAAGTTGGATTTTTTTTTAAAAAAAAGAATAAAAAAGAAGGCATATGTATAGGAATTAGTTCATCTGCTTTGTGTTTCCCTTGGTCAGGGCTGGATATAAAGGACAGATAAAGTAACACTGAAGGCTTTGTGCCCAGAAATTAGGTTTAATCAAATAAAGTCAATCCAGAATTGGTACTATACTATCACTGTCACAGTTACTATCACTATCACTGTTTGTCAATTTGCTCGAGCAGGCACCAGTAACGTCTCTATTCCTGACAGCCCTGAGATTTTAGCAGCCTCTTCTTACTCGTCTTTCCCCACCAGTACTGTTTTTGGCACATCAAATATGGTAGTATATATGAAGTTAAGTATAAGTATTATGGTTCTGTGACCTGCTGCAGAGTCCTAAGCTCAAATTAGTCTCACAAACTTACTTTGTGAGAGTAAGTTTAGTAGGATTAGTAGGATTTTTATACACACTAGTAGTTATCGGGTCCTGACCAGTGGATCGGGGAACACTGGAGTATAATCCCCTGAAGTCTCTGGATTTACTCCCTCTGGGAGAGGGAGTGGGAAGGGGAGAAACTTCTGCCCTGCACTCTGCTCACTGGGGGATTCCTGCTGCTGCTGCAGAGAAAGAAACCAAGAAAGAAGGTCACCGAACAGAGGGGAAGGGGTCTGGTTTAGCAGACTCCATTTATTGACTCTTTCACAGGGGTCTTTATGCACACAATCTGGGGGGGAGGGCGATATTCCACGCATGTATCACACTTATCTCTTTGAGCTCAGTCCAGATGCTAGTTAATGGTTTGTATTCCCCAAACTCAGGGCCGGGTTAACTAGCTCAGGTAAATGATAACTGTCACACCCCTCATGCCATTGTCTCCTCAACCAGAGTGCCTGTGTGTGGAATGCTGGAGTGTGTGGAATGCAGGGCCCCTGGGCCCCTGGAAACAGGGCCGGCTCTTGCTTTCAGGGCAGGGGGTTTAGTCAAAGTCTCAGGCTGGTTGCTGAGACCTCAATCAGTAGCTAACTTAGAAATTCTAAATTTTCTGTAGGTAAGAAGACGCGTACATTCTTATTAAAGATGTCCTTGTATATTTAAGTAGGGCCAGATAAGACTAATCATATGAGTGTGAAATAGCCACCATAAGGTTTTGTTATCATCCCTTACAAGTAAAAACGTATTACATGATACTGGGGTGTTCTCTCATCATCAGCTTCTAGCCATCAGTCAGTTGGGATTTTTTTGAAGTTCTGGAGTGTTTTTATTTTCAAAGACAGGAACTCTCTTGAGGTGTGATTCAGGTATAATGGCAGGAGTCTATGGATTTATGTCAAGGACAAATATCCATCAATACTTTCTGTAGGGGTACCTTCATAGTTTCCACTATTAAATCTTTCCTCTGCTACTCACTCTTTCTCCAGTTTTTCCATAGTTGACTCTAATTGACATCTGAAAACACGCCTGAAGTGTCCATCTTGAGGAATTCAATGCAAAAAGCAAAATAAATCAGACATTTTTGTAAACAACTACTGCTGTTGCAATAAGGCGATACTCTTGATTCTTTTTCTGCAGTTCCCAGGCAAAGTTGGTACTAAATGAGCATCAGATATTCTGAGTTTCTAAAGGTAAACCCAAATTTGCACATTTTGGAGATCTGTAGGCTGTGGGTGAAAATTTCTGTTTAACAAAACACATCATTTATTTGTAATACACCTCAGAAAAACAGTGTTGGAGTTAGAGAGGATTTTAACATGCTTGTCATAATCAACAGCTTAACTTCGTATGTGATACATTTAACACCAAATATCAACAATAACACTTAACTTGAAAAGTGCAAATATTATAAGTATGCACTTATATGTAACTTTTTAATTTAAAATATGTAAAAAAAATAAAATACTTCAAAGTACTTTTTTATGATTTACTCACAAAATAATAGAAAACTCAAGTATTCAAGCAAATAATAATTAAGTTCTAACTTTAACAAATTTTACTTCGAGGTGATTTTAGGCCAATTGGACTGAATGATAGCACAGCGGGTAGGGTGTTTGCCTTGCATGCGGTGAACCTGGGTTCGATTCCTTCATCCCTCTTGGAGAGCCCGGCAAGGTACCGAGAGTATTCCGACCACACAGCAGAGCCTGGCAAGCAACCCATGGTGTATTAGATGTGCCCAAAACAGTAGCAACAAGTCTCACAATGGAGACGTTACTGATGCCTGCTCGAGCAAATCGATGAACAAAGGGACGACAGAGCTAGAGTCCAGTGATTTAATTATATATGTGTACAGCTACATTAGGAAGTATTTAATTTCATGACAGTGATTATCATTCATTCCTTATTTAATTGTTTTCAACTTTCAAAGTGATCTTGTTGACTTGTGAAGTGAAATTTGATTTTTGATTAAATTACAGTGGCATCTAAATATATATATATATATATATATATATATAATATATACAATATATGGGCTGGGGCGATAGCACAGCGGTAGGGAGTTCGCCTTTCACTCCACCGACCCGTGTTTGATTCCTCCGCCCCTCTCAGAGAGCCCGGCAAGCTACCGAAAGTATTGTGCCTGTATGGCAGAGCCTGGCAAGCTACCCATGCCATATTGAATATGCCAAAAACAGTAACAATAAGTCTCTCAGTGAGAGTTGTTACTGGTGCCCCCTTGAACAAATCGATGAGCAATGGGATGACAATGACAGTGACATATATAATATATACACCAGTGTTCTTCATTTTTTTTTTAGCTTTTTGTTTCACAGTAGATGAAGTTTGACTCTTGTCTCTGCACTGAGTAATTACATCTGGCGGTACTCCAGGGGAAAATATAGAACTCCAGACATCAATTTCAGGTCGACTGCATAGAAGACAAACTCCCTCCTTGCTGTGTTATCAATTCATCCCCTATATTTATTCTTTATTAAACAAGCATGTAATAATGGTGGCCTTATAGTAACTATGGATCCAATGACTTCAACATCTCTGTCAGTGGATGGTGAAGACTTAAAAGTCTAACACTCAACATTTTTTGGACAAGGCATTTCTGTTTTTATCATTTAGTTATATTATACACTGATTAGATTTTCAATGTTCTTTACTCTTTATTGATGTATTTTAAATTAATATATGTGTTAAATTAAGTACTTTATCTTAGTCAGGTATTGATACTATTAACTGAATTCCATTTCTTCTGGTTTGGCCATTTTAATTTATACTTATGTATATGATACACAAGTATTTTATAGAGAACAAATGGATAAGATGAATGGTTGAAGAAACTATTGTGCATCTATGCAATACTATACTATGAATACTATATAGCTGTTAGCAAATATGAAGTCATTAAATTTGCTTATAAGTGGATGGATATGGAGAGTATCATGGTGAGTGAAATGAGTCAGAAAGAGAGGGACCAACATGGAATAACTGCACTCATTTGTGGAGTATAAAATAACATAATATAGACAAGCACTCAAGGAAAGAGGAGACAAGGGTAAGGAGGATTTCTCCATGGTTGGAGCCTGCCTCACGATCTGAGGGAGAAGGTAGTTGGGATAAGGAAGGGACCATTAAGTCAATGATGGTTGGAGGGATCGCTTAGGAGGAAGATGTATGCTGAAAGTAGATAAAGAACCAAACATGATGGCCTCTCAGAACTTGTATTGCAAACCCTAATGCCCAAAAGTAAAGAGAAAGTTAAAAGGAAAGTGCCTGCCATAGGCGCAGATGTGGGGTAGGGTGAGGGTGTTAGGAGGGATACTGGGGACATTGGGAACATTGGTGGTAGAATGTAAAAAACTAAAGCTCGCCGAGGGGCGAGTGCACTCGCGGGCTCTCCAGGCGGCTCTGTCTCACCACCCGCGTTCGGTGCTCTGGAACCGCAGTGTGTGGACTGGATCGGGACGGCCGGTGGTCAAGCACAGGCGAAGGAAGAACGAGGACCAACCTGGTTGCTGATTAGTTACCGTTTATTCAATCTTTCATCTTTCTCATCTCCTGCACTCCCAGCTCCGGCCTCTCTCTGGATCTACTGCTCAACTGCTGCCTCTTTCTGGCTTCTCCCTCTTCTCCTCCTACTTCTCTCCTGATCTCTCTCTCAGTGGGTCTGGCCCTTGGAAACAAGATACAAAACCAAAACCGAAGCCAAAGCCTTCTTTGGGCTCAAGCACTCGGATTTACATCCCAAAGACCAGGCTGGGCTGCAGCAAGAAATCTACATGTCAATTACAAACTAGACAGCACCTGAAATTTACATCCCAAAGACTAGGCTAGCACCTTAGATCTGCAGGTCAAAGATCAGCTAGGTTTCTGTGACAAAAGGTTTCTGACAAAACTCCAGAAGGCAGCTGGAAAAGGGGGAATATTCCAACAGTAGAAAATGTATACTGGTGGAGGGATGGGTGTTCAATCATTGTGTGACTGAAACTCAGTCATGAAAACTTTGTATCTCATGGTGATTCAATAAAAATTAATTAATTAATTAAAAAATGGGCAAGCATTATAAACATAAACACGTGCAAAGAAGCAAAGAATTTTATCTCTTAGGTATAAATCTTACAATCAGTTTTCTCATATATGTTTTTGGTGTCTTTGTTTTTGCACTTGCTTAGGGTGTTTAAATGCTTAAGATTTTTTTTTATTTATTTTTGGGCTTATTTTTGGCCCTACAATCAGGGATCTCTCCTGGAGGAGTCTGGGTGACCACAAGTTGTGCTGGGAATCAAACCAGAATCTGTTGTGTGAAAGGCAAGCAACTTACATGCCTACTCTCTCTCAGAGCAATTTTCTTTTTTTTCCCTAAATTTTATTTTAGTTTTCTAAAGTTATTCACAATAATTCATTACATTTAATATTCAAACACCAATCCCACCATTGTTGCACATCCTCACCACTATATTTCAAAAGTTTCCACCACAATTCCCAAATTGTGCCCATCACAGCTTGGTCCGTCAGTGGTGTAGAGCATTGAGAGGTCTCTCCAGGAATTCTAAAATTTAGAATAAGATTATACAGCAGATTCACTCTGGCTGAGGCTATGTTGCTCTCTTCCAGGAGTTTTATTTCTTTGTCTCTGGAACATGGTTATTGATGAGAGAATATGGCGCCAGGGGCCATATTCATGTGATATGAGTGCTAAGACACTGGAAAACATGGGAAATGGGAGGAGGACACCCATTCCCATTCTGAGTGAGCTTGAAGATTTCAGTCACAGGTCCTACAAATCTGGGTTTTTCTGCAGTTTCCATCATGATGCTTGTCGAGCCTGTGGAGAGCAGCCATGAGCATGGGGGCAGTTAGGTTCTGGAGGGTTTTGGCTGCTGGGATTCTCTCTGTTGGGATGGGGAATGAAACTCAACCTGCTCCACTCTAAGTTTCCCTGGTGAAGACACCCTGGAGAGGGTTATTCAGACCAATTTTCTTATACATGTAAAAGATAACGTCATGTTAAAAACAGCTGCTTTTGTAATAATAAACAAAAAAATCTAAAACCCTCATGAAACTATAGAAATCACATTAATAATGTGCAAAAGAAGGGCACAGATGTATTTATTAGGATTACTACCACAAAATTTGGGAAATGAAATGAAATCAAAAGAGATTCTAATTAGTTTGTGTCTTCCGTGGAGAGAACCTACAGAGGAAAAATTATGCATTGAATTAAATAAGCAAAACCTAGGAGAGGAAATGAAAAACAAGAAAAGTAAAAATTACAAAAAATCAAGAACTAATTATGTGTATAAAGTAAAAAGTAGACTTTAGAAGTTAAGGACCACAATGTATTTTGGAAGTACAGTCAAGAAGTATAAAAACTGCTAGAGGGGCTGGAGCGATAGCACAGTGGGTAGGGCATTTGCTTTGCACACAGCTGACCCGGGCTCAATTCCCAGCATCCCATATGGTCCCCTGAGCACCGCTGCCAGGAATAATTCCTGAGTGCATGAGCCAGGAGTAACCCCTGTGCATTACCGGGTGTAACCCAAAAAGAAAAAAAAAACTAGAATTTTTTATTTATTCAAAAAATTGCTAAATATTTGCACTGATATATTTTGAATGTATGATGCAGAATCAAAATGAAAGTTCTGGAATTTGATAAAAATGGAAAACTTTGGAACCAAAGATATAATACTGGGGTTAAAAGGTTGCCTTGCATGCAGCTAAATTTATTCAATTCCTGACACCAGGTGTTCCCTTAAGCATCACCTTGTGCTACAGTGGAGCATTGCAATACCTTAACACCCCTGAATATGGAGCTGGCACAATACATTGATAGCCCGGGCTTTCTCCAAATGTCATGGTTTTAAGTAGCACTGCATAGTGGGGCCCTTGCATTGAACCACTGACCCAGCTGATCCAGAATCTTTAGGAGAAGCTCCTGGACCTCCTGAGCACTAGTTCAGAGGGGAAAAAAAGAAGAAAGTGTAAATTTTATTTCATAAATATGATTTACCTATATTGAAGTGGTAGACATTTTCCTGGAAAGCTGGGGAAAGTGATTACCAGAAACGGGATAACATTTTATTAAATTCAAGTTGAAGACCAGAAAGATGGTATATGGGTTAGGACCTTTCATTCAGCCAACTCTGGTTTGTTCTACAGCATGGCGTCAGGTTTCCTGAGAACCTCCAGAGATCACTCTGGAGTACTTAGCCAAGTGTGAGGTCTGAGCACTGCTGATTGTTGCCCACCCAACCTAAATGCTTCTAGAGTAGAATGAGTGAATTGATCTATGAAAGTCATTTGTTATTGTTTAAAGTTGATAAATCAATAAACACTAGTGTACCATATTAAGAATGTGTTTTGGGGGCTGGACAAATAGTCCTGAGGGTAGGGTCTTGCACGGTGCCAACCCGTTTAATAATGCAGATGGTACCCTGAGTCCTGCCCATCCAGGAGTGACCCCTGAGCACAAATCCAGGAGTGAACCCTGAGCGGTATATGGTGCCAAACAAAAATATAAACAAAAATAAACAAAATTTAAACTACATGCAATTACCCAATCAGGAAAACCAATGGTTAAAAGTTTTAGCAAAGTTGTCAAGATTTGATGCACCCTGTTTTGCATGGGATTCTGTAAGTACTTAGTTTGTCATGTTAGTAGATATTTTTTTGTTGAAAGATGAAATTACATAGTGTTACACACAGAATTAAAAAGCATATTCAAATCCAAACCATTTAACCATTGCCCATTCCTCTGGTATGTCTGCTCTGAAGATTACTCTTTTTCTTCCTCTCTACTGAGGTTTCTGTGAAAACATCTGAGTCAATGGAGTTGATCATCTTAATTTGGAAACCAGCATAGAATATTACATTTCTAAATCAAAGTATAAATTCTTCCTGCTTTTCAATTCCTTGGGACACAAGTGTAACTTTTAGACTAAGTTATTGGGATAATTATCTCAATTTCTCATTTCCCCTGGTTATGAAAATTCAACCTGGGTGTTTTCTATGAATAGGAACATGCAATTGAGCTGTTAAATGAATATAAGCTCAAGCCATTTAAATTTTTAATGGGATTATTTGGTGTGTGCACTTAATATCATCAGACACTTACATCCATTTATATAAATGCAACTACTAATCACTTATACTAGAATGATCTGATATGTCAATAGCATAATTTTTATACCCTTGGGGCTTTTATCTTCTATATTAGGTATTTAATTTCATGCTCTAATAAAATTGCTGATTTATATTTTCAACTAACTAATCCTTTTAACTTTGTTCAATAATAATTAAACTATATAGTGTTTTCCAAATAGACAGTTATAAGCTGTTATATAAACAAGTAAGGAGTTGCTTGCATAGATGTAAATTGAATTTGTTCTTTAATAATTAAAATATGTCAAAGAATAATGTTAAAGTATAGGAGCTGATAAGGCATCTGTATATGTAACCACCAATGCATGCTCTGGATTTTATTTTTTCATGTTACTCTGACTTTCCATTTGATTATGATTTAAGTAGTTTGTTTATAAAAATGATTTCTCTTGCCTGTGTGCTACCTGGTGCAGATCTGGATTTTTGGAGGAAAAGATGCAAGAGGTTCAACAAATACTTAAAATTTGCCCCACCTTTCTTTGTTGTTCGTGTTGCAATAGGGCTGGTTCAGCACACAGAATTTCAAAATGACTGTATCAAGTTGGGTATATGTAAATATTGTACCTTCCCATAGTGTTCCTAGAGATTTCTATTGGCTATCGATGAACTTGTGCTGGAGAGATAGCACAGAGGGTAGGGCGTTTGGCTTGCAAGCGGCCAACCCAGTTTTGATTCTTATGCCCTTCTCAGAGAGCCTGGGAAGCTACCAAGAGTATCCTGCCCACACGACAGAGTCTGGCAAGCTACCCATGGTGTATTCCATATGCCAAAAACAGTAACAACAAGTCTCAAGATGGAGACGTTACTGGTGCCTACTCAAGCAAATTGATGAGCAACAGGATGACAGTGACAATGACAGCGATCAATAAACTTAGGCTGATAAAGAATGTATTTGGAAGTATTCCTCTAAATTTTCTGTTCTGATATCTTCTGAAATTTTCTTCTTTCTTAGGAACTCAAGACATGACTCACCTTATGAATTAAAAAGTCTTTTGAGAAGGTTTTATAATGAATTTTCAATTTTATCTTTTAAGAAAAGAATGATATATGCATTGATTTTTTTAGCTAACTAACATACATTTAAATATATTTTGTTGTGCTGCGTATGTAAAAATAAAAAAAAGAAAACTCAGAGCCTAGGACATTTTCTTTAGCAAAGTATAATAAGCTCGCTTCAGTTGATGATGAATTTATGTAATTTTGCATAATTCCAAGTAGACAAAACAAGTTAAATGTCTAAGTCATGGCCTCAATTTGAACTTCAGGTAATTTGTAAACATATATTAATGTTTTGATGGTTATTTAATTCTCTGACATTTTTCACTTTGAGTTTATTGAGCTCTAGCTACATAATAAGCTCATTATAAGACTGAAAGGTAACTTTTAAAAACCTCATTTAAAATATATGTTTGGTTTTTCTTAAAAATAAAAGCAACTTACTTTAGTGAAATGTGATATGTAAAAAAAAATGTTTTAATTGTCCTCTGCTTCCAGTTTGTATTAATAGCATTGATTGTTAGTATTATCCTCATGCTCCTAGATTCTAATAATTGTAGAAAGGTTATAGGACATATTTTCCTTTAAAGGTTATGTAATTAGAAGTGTAATTCCCTCTAGAATTTTCTTTTAAACTTAAGTTTTTGGAATGCCTTAAAATCAATTGGCATTTTTTCTAAATTATCTGTTTCAAATTTGTGTTAGAAGAAAAATAACTTTCAGTATAAATCCCATATTATATTAAAAAATTGACATTTACGTTAGAAATTGCATCATTTCCCTTCCTGGGGCAGCATGGGGCAATGACTTAGTTCACAGTCTAGACACATGGCTGCAAGCGTTGCTGGGACAAAAAGTAGTCTAGCTGGCCTCCAGATCATGGTCAATCAGCAGCAGAGCAGCCGCACAAAAGTGTAGCCATTCTCCCTGGACTTAATTACTAAAATACTAAAATACAAACTTTATATCTCGTCATTCTCAGCAATGGCAAACTAATTATCAAATGCTTTCTTGTAAGTAGGGCTGTTTTTTTGGGGGGAAACTCCAACAACAATAGTGAGTTTTGTGTTGAAATATGGAATGTAATCAAGGTAAAGAGAAAATGAAGTGAAATTTATCAACTATGCAGACAGGGGTGGGGAGTTGGGGGTGGGAGGTATACTGGGGTTTTTGGTGGTGGAATATGGGCACTGGTGAAGGGACGGGTGTTCGAGCATTATATAACTGAGACATAAGCCTGAGAACTTTGTAACTTTCCACATGGTGATTAAATAAAATAAATAAATTTTATAAAAAAATTGAGGGTCATAGAGATAACTCAGACAACTGGAGGTCATTTTTTGTATGCAGGAAACCTAATTTCAATCTTCACCCAGGAGAGTCAATTTGAGAGTAGATATTTACCTCACTATGGGATACAAATCCACATCTTAAAAAATACGAATGTTATTCGGAGGCTTGGTGTTTTTCTTTTTTTAATTTCCTAACTTTTTTTAGGAGAATAATACTAAATTTGGATGTTTTAACATCTACTATATAAATGAAAACTGATAAAACTGGATTTTGCAGATATTATTGTAGTAGGTTCATAGAGGGAAAAAATCATGAGCAGAGATGATTCTGATATCAGAATCAAAAACAAAATCAAAAATAAAACAAATCCTTAACATATATTTGTGTAACTACTACATATTTTAATGTGTATGTTGGGTAACATGAGTCAGACATGTACCAAAGAACAAATAAAAATATGCTTTATTGCAACAATCTATTTTTTCTATTGTTTGTCTGGTGGGTGTGGTATGGCAAAATCGCACCCTTGACCAGACACAAACATTTGTAGATTGGAGAGATATAGCACATCAGCTAGGGGCAATTGCTTTGCAAGTGTTTCACCCGTGTTTGCTCGACTCCATTGCTAGGAGTTATGCTTGAGCACAGAACCAAGAGTAAGCTTTGATTTCTGCTGGGTGTATATCATGAAATGCACTGTCACTGTCACTGTCATCCCGTTGCTCATAGATTTGCTTGAGCGGGCACCAGTAACGTCTCTCATTGTGAGACTTATTGTTACTGTTTCTGGCATATCAGATATGCCAATGGTAGCTTGCCAGGCTCTGACATGCAGGTGCAATACTCGTGGTAGCTTGCCGGGCTCTCCAAGAGGGGCAGAGGAATTGAACCCTGGTTGGCAGTGTGAAAGGCCATACCACTGTGCTATCACTCCAGCCCCATGAAATGCAAATATTTAAAAATGTGAAACTCAATAATACCTTAAAAATTAGATTTTAAAATGTAAAATATAGAGATAATGCCTAACTACTGTCATAAATTTTCCCTCAGAATGGATGACTGAAGAGTATGTGGAAACTGGACTTTTATGTACCTTGCAGATATATGACACATATGCATGTATTCAATTGAGCACAAATCTATTGCATATATAAATATGTGAATAGAAACATAAAAGTAATCATATATGTGTTACACATCACTGTAGCACTGTATCACTGTCATCCCATTGTTCGTCAATTTACTTGAGCAGGCACCAGTAACGTCTCTATTACACTCAGTCCTGAGATTTTAGCAGCCTCTCCTTACTTGTCTTTCCCAACGATTAGAGGCTCTTTCAGGGTCAGGAGAATGAGAGCTCTCATTACTGTTTTTGGCATATCAAATATGACAGATAGCTTGCCAGGCTCTGCCGTGCGGGCAGGATACTCAGTAGCTTGCCGAGCTCAACCACTATAGGTTGGCAATTATAGATGAAAATGTGCAACTGATTGTGATAACACAATGTTAACTTTGGATATCAACTAAGCAAAATGTTCTCTTCCTTCCAAAGAATTCCACTGTTCTGATTATCAAACAATGCACACATAATATATACAATATGTATGTATAAGTTTCATATATGATATGACATATGTGATGATATATATGTGTATGTGTTGCATATATAATATGATGTGTATGATCACTGTTTCACTGTATCACTGTCATCCCATTGTTCATCGATTTACTCAAGTGGGTTCCAGTAACGTCTCCATTCAACTTAGGCCTGAAATTTTAGGATCCTCTCCTTACTCATTTTTCCCAATGATTGGAGGCTCTTTTCAGAGTCAGGGGAATGAGACCTGTCATGTATTTGGCATATCAAATATGCCACGAGGAGCTTGCCAGGCTCTTCTGTGCAGGTGGGATATTCTCAGTAGTTTTCCAGGCTCTCCAAAAGATATATATGTGTGTGTGTGTGTGTGTGTGTGTGTGTGTGTGTATGTGTGTGTATATCTTTTGTGTATATATATATGTAATTTCAATTAAATTTCTAAAATGCTACTTACTTGAAAGAAATGATACTTATACAGAGCCCAATGGTAAATAGAACCCAATGGTAAATGGTAAATTTTGTGATCTACCAAAACATCACACTTAAGGGTACTGGCCAACCTAGGAGCTAAAGTGTTTCAGAGTTCAGTACAGTGTTAAAAGAACACTTGGTAATAATTGGAAAAATAATGCATAATCTGACCAATTTAACTTTAGATTATAGGGCAATTGCTTAAAAGTCAGCTGTTAGGGGCAGAGCAATAGCACACCATGTAGTGTATTTGCCTTTCATGCAGTTAACCTAGATTCGATCCCTACCATCATACATGGTTCTCTGAGGAAGCGTGACCCACTGCCAGGCTTGGCTCCAAACAAAATCAACTGATTTTATATATGTATATATGTTTTATATATATATCACATATAACATACACATCCTTGCATGGCTGCATGCAAGGATTTTCATATCACACATGAGCTTTGAGTCTCCAAGTAAGTAGCACTGTAGCACTGTCCTTAGCACTGTCATCCCATTATTTATTGATTTTATTGAATTGCTCGAGCGGGCATTGATTTGCTTGTTGGGGTAGGGGAGGAAAGATACTGAAATATGTTTTAATGTGATTGATGGAACTATAAAACTATTATATAACTATATAACTATGCATATAACTATATATAAAACTTTATAACTATATAACTATTATATAACAATAAGAACTATTATATTCTTCATAATATAAGTGAAAATAATTGAAAAGATTATATAAAGTGATTCAGAAAAAATATAAGGTATATAAAACATTTTCCTTTAGACCAATTATTTTATTGTAATGTTACAGAATGAGAGAATTGGGTGAAAAGTTTCTCTTTGACTTGGCATATCGTTGGAATGAGCTAGCCTAGAGACAATGGTGTGCAAAAGAGTTAATTTTCCCTCCAGAACAGAAGACTGGTCTATTTGCTTTGAAGAATAGGAAAGCTAATGTTTCCCCTTGTTGCAAAGGTTGAACATGTCTGCTTGTAGTTCCCTTTAGTAATTGACAATTCCTAAGTTTGCACTCCTAGGTTTGGGTCTAATGCCACTAGATGTGTGGCATGCAATTACACCTAGGTCTGTATCACTTCAGTGGAACTTGTAAGGCCAGAAAATCAATTCAAACCTGAAGCTCAAACTTCCTAATGTATCATGAGTAATTCATTATTTTTCTTCGAACCAATAAACTGTCTTTCTATTTCAGCAAACCACCTAACTACGTAAATATTAAAGTGAAATCTTCGTGTTTTTTTTTTTTGATGCTAGACCATATACTTCATTGTGGTCATCAGGGGCCATGAACAGAGGTTGCAATACTTGTACACATGTTTGATCACGCGTATTTGCACACATTCTCTGTAGCGTGCACACGCTTATCTGTGGTGGATCAGAGGTGGCATAGTATTTTGTTGTTCTGCCAGAGATTACAAAGCACAGTGACACAGAAGTTACGCTCAGGATGCTGGGGGTGATGAGTTTGGACTTCAAGCCTCAAAGGAAGTTGTCTTATTCTTGAATTTTTCCAGAACCGCAAACATTTATATTTTAAAGAATAGAATGAACACAGATCCTTGACAGTTCTTTAAACATAATATTTCATACTGGATTTTATTTTTAAAAAGCAGCGGGGTGGAGCTATACTGGGATTCTTGGTGGTGGAATATGAGCACTGGTGAAGGGATGGGTATTAGAGCATTGTATAAATGAGATTTAAACCAGAAAACTTTGTAACTTTCCACATGGTGACTCAATAAAAAATTAAAAAAAAACATATATACATTTTTCTTTTCATTTATTGCTTTCCTTTGTGTGTGTATTTCAATTTTTAGTAAGAATCAAAGACAGATTCCTAGTTACAAATTTGGATTGAGATGGCTCAGATAAAGAATACCTGAGTCCAAATGGCATAAGAAGCATGCCTATTATGGTACTGCAATAAACTCAAAAAAGACCCATGTGAAAATGAAAATGAAAATTTCATAAAATTCCTATAAACTTTGAGAGAATTACAGAAACTTATCACAAGCAAAAAGAGGCCAATTTTTTTCTCATATAGGTGTTGTTCCATACAACTGACAGTCTCTTTGCTCTTTCAGCTGAAATATTATTCTTTAATAATAGATGTGTTCACGTTTTTTGCAAATATAACAAGTCATTTATATGCTCATGCATATAAAATAAATATTTCAAAAAGAAAGTTAATAATACAGATTATCTATTTTATCTTAATAATATTTCTAAAAATAAATCCATAATTTCCTATGAATTGACCTGAATTAAAGAACACATAATAATTTGTCCTTCCCTTTGAAGCATCACCGAAGAAAAACTAATAAATAAAGTTATATCAGATTAAATATCCTCTAAGAACACTGATGGGCTACTAAATTATTCCAGTTTATCAATTACCATTGTCATAAATATTTATGCATAGATTTGGACTCCAAGTTACCAAAATGCTTACTTGATAACTTATGTATTAATTTTCTAAAATAGTGTAAAACTAGAAAAGTAAAACAATTCAAATATAGCACAACTGTTTTTAATGATTGCACAGCAGAGCCTAGCAAGCTATCCACGGCATATTCAATATGCCAAAAACAGTATTAACAAGTCTCACAATGGAGATGTAACTGGTGCCCGCTCGAGGAAATCAATGAACAACAGGATGACAATGATACAGTGATGAAGTTAGATCAAATGGGAAATTAGTATTTATGACTTATAATAATTGTGAACAACATTTTAAAATTCCAAGTAAGGTTTTTTATTTCTGTTATTAATATCTCTTGGGATACTTTCAATATGCTACTATTCAACAAAACTGTCAGTGTGATTTGCTGTAATAATCACTAAAATTTTGATTTATTTTAGGATTGTTTCCATTAAAGTTATGAATACTTGTAATTAGAAGACCAGCAGAAGTTATTGTCCAAATTTCACATATTACAATTACAGACAGATAATGATATAAAAGAATTGGGTGGGGGGTGAAGGAATATTATCTAATCCCTTCTTTATTTATAAGATCTCTAGTAAATTTCATGATCGTATATCCCACTGTTCTTCCTATAAGGCCATCCTATTTTGGAAACACTACATTGCTGTGTTTTCAAACTACCACTGCCTCATTGCTTCTTGAAATAGATTATCTGGGACAGTTTTAAATATGTTTATTTCTAATTTGTCTCTGATATTCCACAAGTCACTGAGAAACACATTGAAAAATATATCCTAAAATGCAAAGGACTATGTTTCAGATTAGGTTAAATATCAATTGTGATAATGATTTATCTTATAAAAAGATAAATTTATCTTATAAAAAGATAAATCATTATCACAATTGATATTTAACCTAATTGTCATTATAAAAAGTTTTGAAAAGTGACATGAACAAAGATAGTTTAGGTCATAAAACTATTACATATATAGTAATTAGAAGAAATGATTAGATGTACTAATAACAAAATAATACGTACACAAAATAAAATAAATGTAACAAATCAAACTAAAAAAGCCTTCCTCATAAGACTCTTATGTAATTTTCTTTGTATTATATGCTCCTTTTTAAGATTACTGTATCACTGTATCACTGTCATCCTGTTGCTCATCAATTTGCTCGAGCAGGCACCAGTAATGTCTCCATTGTGAGACTTGTTACTGTTTTTGGCATATCAAATATGCCATGGGTAGCTTGCCAGGCTCTGCTGTGCTGAGGAGATACTCTCGGTAGCTTGCCAGGCTCTCTGAGAGGGGCGGAGGAAATTGAACCTGGGTCAGCCCCATGCAAAGCAAACACCCTGCCCACTATGTTATCGCTCCAGCCAATTTTTTTAAGACCACTGTATACAAAGCCATGTTTAAATAGAAGATATTATCTTTCTTTTTTCCCTTTTTCAAGTCACACCCCACAGTGCTTAGTCCTGATTCTGTACTCAGGGATCACTTTTGCTGGGCCTTGGATCTGGGACCTTATAGGATGGCAAAGACCAACCAAGGTCAAAATGGTGCTTGGAAAACACCCCACCTGCTGTCCTTTGACTCAGACCCCAAAAGATATTCTATATTTGGGAAATCATTAGCTTTCAAAGTGTTTCTTTAAAACTTTAAATTTATTAGAATATGAATATATTTCAGATTTACAGACTGTATGTATCCATGGCATATGTTCAATAACGGTGATAATTTATTAAAAGATGCATAATAATGGTGTCTAGCAAAACATATCTCATATCCTGGATAATTTTGAAAATATAATCAAAGCTAAATTTAGTGCTCCCAGTTTATTTATGTTTATAATCTTTTTGTCATTACTTTTAAAATCTAAGCTTTGACTCATAAGATATTTCCTTATATCTCCTAAAAATAGAATGCTTACTTATCTCTCTGGATTCTGATAAAATACATGTTATTAAATTAATCAAGGAAGGAGTAAATCAGAACTTTCCACCGAGAAGTTTGCAAAACCCAAGGACTGGGGCCCAAGGGATAGTGTGGTCAGGAGGGCACTGCCTTGCCCAGGCTAAGACATGTTTCATCCTGGCATTCCATATGGTCTCCTGAGCACTGCCAAGAATATATCCTGGGCATGGAGCCAGAAGTAATCCATGAGTATCATTGGGTGTGGTTCAAATAACAAACAACAAATCTCAAAGATAATGAGATTAGGCAGTTTGAACAAAGTAGAATGAAGATGCTTATGGGACAATTGCCTTGTATGTGGCCAAACAGAGTTCAATCCCTGGCATTTCATATGGCCCCTTGAACACCGGAAGGAGTAATTTTTGAATGCAGAACCAGGAGTAAACTCTGTGCACTGACAGGTATGGCTCCAAAACTAAGAGGAAAAGCATTCTCAAAATAATACTCTAGTGGCATATTCGATATGCCATAAACAATAGCAACAAGTCTCACAATGGAGACTTAACTGGTGCCCGCTTGAGCAAACCAATAAACAACAGGACAACAGTGTGACAGCATTGATAGTGCAATAATACAGACACATGCAACTTACTATGAATGTTTGTACACTAATAGCAGTCTTTGTAATGGAAGGGCAAGGATAGAAAGATATACAGACTTCATAAAATTAAAAATAAATTTTACATAGCAAAAGAAGCTACTAAAAATACATGAATATTCTTACTAGCAATTTTCACTCACTATATATCTAGTAGGGAGTTCATATACAAATGATACAAAGGTATAATTCCATAATATAAAGGCAGGTAAATAATTTTTAAACTATAAAAATAAATATCTGAACAGGTACTTCCTCAAAGAAGATAAATTCATGGCCCAAGATGTATGGGTAAAATGTTCATTCTCTCTTATGATTGAATTGTGAATTAAAATCACAAAGAATACTGTAAACAGGCATTGATGAAGAGATGGAGAAGGAAAGTCTGGTGGACTTTGGTAAGAATGAAAATTTGTGTAGCCTCATTAAGAATAGTGTGGAGATTCAGTAACAAAATTCAGTTAGGTGTAGCAAAAGGATACTGAAGTAAGACATATGCCTTAAGTGCATCCAATCTTGGTTCAATTCTGAGCAATGCATTGTCCTCAGAGTAATAATCACTCAGACCCTAGAGGTCTACAAGATTCTCAGGTGTATACCTGGTGCTCCACAGATCCCATTAAAATGACCCTCACAGCAAAGACCAAGAACCATCTAATTTCAGGTTCCTAGCATGAGACTGTCTAATTGTTTTGTTTTGTTTTGTTTTTGCTTTTTTTGGGTCACACCTGGTGATGCACAGGGTTTACTAATGGCCTTGCACTCAGGAATTACTCCTGGCGGTGCTCAGGGAACCATATGGGATACTGGGATTCGAACCCGGGTCGGCCGCATGCAAGGCAAATGCCCTGCCTGCTGTGCTATTGCTCCAGCCCCCAGACTGTCTATTTTTGTTGGCTGAGAATCATCAGGAGTGGTCCCCGGGCCCCTTGATCACTTCTTGGGATACGACTTTGCAAGAAAATGAAAAGTCATACGAAGCAGTTATGCCACTATTATTAATATAGTCAATGGGTATAAAAACACTAATGATATGGTTGTGAAATTATTCATTCATAAGAATCCAAACACAGAATTCCCTCTAAATGCCTATCAGCATATAACTGGATAATGAAGTGGCCATAAATTGCTACATAGTCAACACATTACCACTCAGTTATTAAGAAAATGAAACTAACTTCTAGGAAAAAAGAGAGTAAATCTTTAGGTGACTATGGTAAGAAAAAAAATGTGAGAAAGAAAGAAACAATTATCATACCATTTCACTCGTTTCTTGACTATGAGTAACAAGGCAAACACAGAGGCAAAATATTACAAAAAAACAAGATAACTCACTTCTAGACAGAGTGAAACATATGGCTGTCAGCAGTCATAAAAGGGAGATGGGATGGGTGAATTAGTACAGGGGTCTTTCTACTGGGAGGAAGATATGGGACTTTGGTGATTTGGTAAATGATACAGCTAGAGACATAAAACTAAACCGTAACACTACCATGATAATGTAAGTAATAAGTCAATCAAACTTAACCGAAACCCTATAGATATTAAACCCAATGTATGTATATACTTATACTAGTTATTTTGATTCTCAGTGATCTTCAAAGGTGTATAAGAAAGCATATTTTTTTTTGGCAAATTTATGCTATCCACTCCTGGCCGCATTTAGCCCACATTAACACAATATTAATGGAGGAATTATATTACCACTAAAAATATAATGTTACCCTTTGGCTTCAATTATATGATTGTTAGAAAATTGAAGTTTGTGATATTTTATGTTTTGAAGTAATCTAATTGGATTAATGTGTTGCTGCACATTGCCAACGTAATTCTGGCATTCATTTGATAGATGCATTCTAACGTAATGAATTAGTATTATAGTCAAGTAAGTACAGGCTTTTATCAGTACAGCTTTGATTTATTTTAAGTAATTGTATTAGAAGAATCTAAGGACATAATGCTAATATAAAGTGATTCCATTGCAGGAGTATGTAACCACAGATCAAATGTATGTAAAATTATTCAGCTCACACAACTTCACTTTTAAAAAATAAATGAATGAGAGAGGGTTTCTTCTTTTATTATGAAAATGATTCTAAAATTTAGTATCAAAATGAGCATAAAAACTAGTGTGTTTTATATCGACAATATTCCTTTATCAAAATTAGGGTTAAAGCAAATTTATTTTCAAAGACAAGATATATTAGTGCATAAGGTGGTATGGAAATATTTAGATACATTATGTCTCAATATTTTCTTTCGACAATCATTTTGTACATTCCTTATTAATGTGTTGTGTACCAATATATTGCATGAAATTAAATTAAAAATATAATCTTCTCATAATATTCAAACTGCATTCCAGAAGAAATTATCTAATTTAGAGCTCAGTGGGTAGGGCATTTGCCTTGCATGTGACTGACCCAGGTTCGATTCCTCCATCCCTCTCGGAGAGCCCTGCAAGCTATCGAGAGTATTTTGCCGGCACGGCAGAGCCTGGTAAGCTACCCGTGGCATATTCGATATGCCGAAAACATTAACGAGTCTCACAATGGAGATGTTACTGGTGCCCATTTGAGCAAATCGATGAACAACAGGACGGCAGAGCTACAGTGCTACAGTGCAGAAATATCTTAATAATTTTGGTTTCAATGAGAAACTGAGAGTTCAAACTTATAAGGACCAATTTTAATAGTATTTTTAGTAATGACCATTGCTAATGGCAAAGTAGCAATTAGTAATTAGTAATGTCAAAGATCAAAACTGAAAATATAAAAATTAATACATTCCAATTTTCTTTCATTCTGAAATATATTTTAGTCTATATTTTCTCTAGTGTTTTTTCTTTTTCCTTGCAGCTCAATTTTCAAACCCCTTCCTCCAAAATTGTAATTACAAAATCAGTGATGGAAGTGTGACTTCCTTTTATTTTTTGTTATTTAAAGAGAAAAATTTTTTGAGTCATGCTTTAAAATCAAAGCGATTTTAGATATATATTTATGCTACTTAATAGAATGATCATTCATACTTAAATTATTTTTTAAATCTTTAAAAGTCTAAAAAAGTGTTGTGAAATTAAAGTTTGTATTATGTATAAAAGTAGGTTATAAGTGGTTTTTAATTACACTTCAATTGGAAGCTTAGGAAATTGATACTTCTTTGAAAAGCCCAAATTAACTTGAAGTATAGGTAATGTTTCCTTATAGAAGGCCAGACAATGGTGAACAAAAAGCAGTCTTGTTCACACCTGGAGTTTAGCAATTGCAAATGGACCTGGGATTTTGTCTAGCAGAAACCATCAAAATTGATTGCTCTTCACTCCTCTCAATACTCATTGGATCCTGAGCTACTTGAATATTATATAAAGACAATCAAGTTTACTATCATGTCTCATCTATTTTCTGTTTATTTTTTCCCTGTAAGAACTGTATTTTTCTTATTTAAGGAAACTGAATCACAAATTTCACATCTGAAACATAAGTATCAAGATGCAATATCGCTTCAATTAAAAACAGTAAAAAACAGAAAGGCAATTTGTCCTGTACTGATTTACAAACTACAATGCATCAAGGCAGCCCTGGAAGAATGACAAATGATTGAATCTTTGATGCCTTTTGTTGGAGTGCTAATGTCTCTGCAGTGGAAGGTGTGGTGTGGTGAAATTTATACCTATGATATGCACAACAGGAATCAAAAGCAAATTACTCAATTAATACAAAAAAAGGACAACTCAACCCTGTGAGTTTTCCCAAGACAATTGAATTTGAAATAAACTAGGTGCCAGTCATATTTTGCATTAATTTCTTTAATATAATTAAAGAAAGTTTAATAATAAAATTAGACCTAGTGAAATATCCCAATCCCCCAAACTCTGAACCCAGAACCGTGTTTCTAACTGTGTATGAGAAGCATAAACTTGCCTCATTATTTTTTAACACTGCCAGATGAACATTTTTGAAGTTGTAATATAAAGTTAAATGTTGTTCAAATACCTATGCCTAGGTTATTCTATGAAAGCATGAATGTTGCTTTTGTTTTATTTTTGTGTGTGTATTACATGTCTTTCTTCACTGAACCCAGACAATAGTTAGTATTCAGAGATATTTAAACTAAGATCCCTTTCTTCCTCCATAGGAAACATTAAAAGCTTATATCATAGAGCCAAGCGGAATGTTCAATAAACATGCAATATGTCTGTATTAGTTTGCTAGTATAACCACATTAACTTTTTATAATAATACAAAGTATTATTATATTGGTAAATTAAACACCACAAATTTGTTCTTCACTGTCTGGAAGAAGACAGAAGCCCAAGATCAAGTTGCTTTGCACGGATGTTTTCATTCTGAGAATTATGAAAGAATTCTTTAATTTTAGATTTCTTTCCTATGGGCACTTTACCACACTGAAGACAAAAGCATCAGAAACTTTAAAACCTCTGTCCAGGGGAGTCAGTCACAGAAACTGACACAGACACAGGAGACAAAGGAACACACAAGGACTAGCCAAGCTTTAGGGCTGTCTGGCATCCATCAGTGACCATACAAGTTGGCCACTTACTTAATACATTGTCATGGCCAACCAGACTCCCTTTACATGAACCATTGCTTAAGTTGACAGAGACATTAGGAAGACATTAGGACAGTTCTGGAAGCATATCACAATTTAATAAGGACATGAAGAGTAGAGGCTGTGGTATTTTACATAGCCAATCAGCAGGCAACCTAAAAGTGTAAGTTTCTGTCAATTTCCTATTCAATTTTTGCCTGTTTTCTTCTATATAAAAAAGGCCCTAGGTTGTCTTATTCTATTCTTTCCTAAACACATTTTTGTTTGACCTGTAATCTATTCTGTTCTTTCCTGGGGTACCTTTTTAGCTTGCCCAGAATGTATTTTAAAAGACTTAAACTATTTTGCCCCAGGGCCTATCCCAAGCTGGGGTTATTATTTGGAGAATTTCCACATCTCCTTTCTTTGATTATTTCTGTATTCTTGCTTCTTCACAGCTTTTTTTCTCTTTTTATTGCTGTCCATTTTTTTTCTCTTTTCAAAGATCCTTCAAAATTATAGACGATAAGAACCACCCAAAACATTTCAATTTAATATAGCTGCCTTTATAAAGATTATAGGTCACCAAACAATGACATCTGAGGTTATGAGAATTAGAACTGTAGCAATCAAAGTTTTAGAAATTCACAATTTCACCGATGACAATGGCTTAATCTATTTTCTAAATGGTGGGCAGCTTCGGTTATTCAAAAACATACAATGGATTCTGTCTTCTCTGACAACAGCCTGTTTCACTGATTTAATTCTAAAAGAAAATAAAGTAATTCCTTTCTTCTAAGATGACATCTCCATAATATATTTTAAAATATTTGTTTGAGATAGCTGCATTAGGATTGCAAAGCTGCTGTCACCGTCCCACATTTTTAAATTACACGTGTAAGATGCCATATGTAGCCTTTAGAGGTTCACTCACATTGGGTGGTTAAAAACAAAAAAAGAAAATCACAGTAAGATGCCAGTGGTCTTGCCAGAAGAGAACATCTATGCTGCTCATCTTCATCCTTCTGGATACTTAGTTTTGCACTTTAACATATAATTTGACAAATACCAACAACTGCTTTTTTTGCAGAATCACCTATGCTGGATTGATTTCAGCTACTAAAATCTCACATCAACATCTGGCTCAAACAAGGTGATATAAATGATTAGACACATCACTTTGTGATTTTTACTTGCATCTCACTTTTATTCGCTAGCAAAATTAAAATAAAATGTTTTTTGTGTGTATATCTCTTCTAACTGGATAAGATATACTTGAAGTTCATATAATAATTTTATCTGTGTCAAAAGACAGTCCTTAATTAATAAAATGAACCACTAAATGATTCATGCAATAATATAAGTAGTATATATTTATATGTAAATAATTATATAATGGTTTGTATATTTACTATGATAATCATGATTTAGAAAATCACAGTGAATGCTTGCTACATGTCAGACATGGTTTGAAACATTGAAACGTGAGTCTCTTATTAACATGTCATTTTTAGTTCATTTTATCAAGAGGACTTTATTATAGGCTTTACATATATGGAGAAATTGAGACACAGAGTAATTTACCTGTTTAAAAATACAATAAAAATACCTAGAAACTATTCAATAAAAAATTATAAATGTATATCACACAGTCTACTTATTCTACTTTTGGGATAATATAGCCATAAAGGCACTCCATTGCAATGTGAAAAATAAAAGTTTTAAATGTTCGTTCTTAATATCACTCTGTATATTAAGTGTATAGTGTCACAGATTGGCAATAAATTGACAATTCACTTCATCGACCAAGCACACAGCACTTGCAGCACAACGGAAGACTGGGCAGCAGCAGAATTTCTTATATACAGAGTATCTGATTTACCAGTATTATGATTCACAGAGCAGTTGGTTTGGCTGGCGGTGGTACTGGTTTATTTGTTTGATAGTTTCTCCAGTTTTGTTTTGAGGTTTCTGTAGAACTAATCATCTTGGAAAAGATGTCTGAAAGTACATCACACATTTAGCCTTATCCTTTACCAATTGCCCTTTCCATAGTCAAGTATGTAATAAAAGGCATGCCGGAGGGGGTCATCTATCAAACATGACAGGAAGCCTGCAGGTTGGATTCTCCTTTTATGTGAGGCTAGAGATGGCTGCACTCTTGCATGAGGGTGCAAGGCAGCACAATCTGAGAGCAGCAGCTAGGAGTCTGTAGCCCTCACATTGGAAATATATTAGGCAAGTTGTAATTTTTATCCGACATTAGTTAATGCAATGCATACTTTGAAAATCTGCAGTAGCACTCGGGAAGCACAAAAAGTTTATACTTGGCACTTTACCAGTCTCCAGAAAAATGGTAACTTCATCTCATTCTATTAGATGCAAGCTGTATTTGCATTTTAACTGCAATCAAGTGCAAACTATTATCATTAAGTTTGCTTCCTTAATTGTTGCCAAACTTGCAACTTTGCTAAATGCTTTAGAAAATGTGAAAGTGCCCTGATGAAAAATATTTTTAGTTTTGGAATGCTTGCTTAATTTTAAGTAGCCTCCTCAGATCTCCCTCTCCTTTTTACATCTTATTCTTATCTCAAAGCTAAAGCTACAAGAGCACACAATGAAAAAACAAAAGGCTTGAAGTATAGTCCTGAAGAAACCTCACAAAACCTGCATTATAATTGAATTAGCTCCTAATAATTCTTAGATTACTAATCCAAGTTTGATTGTTTGGTATTGGAATCATTGTATTATCCCTGTATCACTGTCATCCCATTGTTCATCGATTTGCTCGAGTGGGCGCCAGTAATGTCTCCATTTGTCCTAGCCATGAGATTTTAGCACCTCTCTTTACTTGTTCTTCCCAGAAGTGCTGCATTGGAGGCTCTTTCATGGTCAGGGCAATGAGACCCATCATTGTTACTGTTTTTGACATATCAAATACGCCATGGGGAGCTTGCCAGGCTCTGCTGTGCAGGCAGGATATTGGGATAGATTTGAAAAAGGTCACACGTTTCAAGAATCCAAGTATCATAAGCACTGTGAAGAGTTTTCCTAACCAGTTGTCCTTCACTGCTTTGATTTAAAGGTGCATTATTTCAGAGACTTTTTTTTTCCCTAAGCAGTAGAATGAATAACCCATTATGAAATTAATTCATCCCATTTATCATCTTAATGGAGGCATTTATTAAAAATCATTTAAAACTCTCCCTTCTAGAATTCAAAAAGAAATCATGAACAGATGTAAATATGCTTAGGTGTATTTATTTATCATATATCATTCATGGCAAGCTTATGAATAGTTTTTTTAGTCTCATTGTGATATTGCTAAGAATATCGATTTAATAATAACAAACAGATTATCTTTGACTTGGGGATATTCATTAGACCTTTGCCTTCATAGAGCTTTATTTTCTGTTGTTATTTGTTGTGAGGTAATATACAGTGTTGCTGATAGTAAGAGATGAGCACTTTTTCATATGCCTACTGGCCTATCTATCTTCATCAAAGAAGTACTGATTAACCCTCTCTCTCCCCTTTTATGGGGTTATTGCATTTATTGATGATGATATTTGTGAGTGTATATCTTTGTATATCTTTCTTTATGTGATGTGTGGAGTACAAATATATTTTTTTCCATTAAGTGCTGTGTCTCTTCCTTTAGCCCTTTTTTTCTTTTGCATACAAAATGTTTTAAGCTTATATTGTCCCATTTTATTAATTTTATTTTTTTTGATATGTTCTAAGTAAATCAGAGGTTAAAGACTGATTGTTTCTCACACTAACAGCAAAAGCATAACCTAAAGAAAGAAACACAGACAGACCTAGTGCCAAGCGATTTAATTGAATATGTACAAAATGTTGAAATCAGATGGGCCAGACACGTAAAAAGATTTAGAGATGACTGCTGGACTAGAGATGTTACTAACTGGATTCCATGGGACGTTAAAAGACCGAGTGGCCACTCACCAGTGAGATGGTCAGACTTCTTCATCAAAACCCTGAATGAATTATTTGAGGCTCTTCCTGTTCCTGAAGCGAGCAGATTATCTTTGGGCTACACTAGCATGCAACTGGGACGGATTGATACATTACTGGTGCCCACTTGAGCAAATCAAAGATCAACGGGATGACAAGTGACAAGTGACATGTACAAAATATGTACACATGAAAGTACAATCATAAACTGTTATAAAATAAGACCTAAGTAATTAAGACCAATTTTATTCATGGATCATAGTTTTTTGTATCAAAAATCTCTAAACAGTTTTAAGATTCAATGACATTCTTGCCAAAACACAAACTTGCAGTAATCTCAATCTACTGACTTTATTCTTTGAGTATATAAGGAATATGCCATGGGTAGCTTGCCAGGCTCTGCCATGCGGGTGAGATACTCTCGGTAGCTTGCCATGCTCTCTGTGAGGGGCAGAAGAATCAAACATTGGTTGGCCACATGCAAGGCAAATGCCCTACCCACTGTGCTATCACTCCAACTCTTGAGTATACATAAAAAATAATATATTTATTTTATGCAAAAACCTATATTTCTTATTTGTGATTTATATAGTCATTACTGATATCATGTTATGATAAAAGTAATTAACTTCATCTCGCTTTTAAAATTCTTCCATCTAAACAGTTTTTTGATACTTAATTTCTATAACTTTTGTGTCATTTATTAAATGTAAGGCTTTTTTGTTTTATCAAATTTTTTTTGTCCATTCAAATACAACTATCCTTGAGAATTGTTGTTATCAAATAAACAATAATTTATAGCTATGAGAAAAAATATTTCAGTAAAGATTTTTTAAAAGGAATAAAGGAAATAGAAGTCAAAGCAAAGAATTCAAACATACCTGATTAAAAGCTAAAAATTTGCATTTAAGCAAAGAAATTAAACTTTTGTTTTACTGAAAATAAACTTTAACTTTTTACAATTCTTTCAAATGACAATTTTTTGACATCTGCAAATTATATTTGTGAAATGTATTATTAGATTTGTCTATGAAATATATTGTTCCCCTTCCTTCTGGAAGTTTCAAAGTATAAAAAGAAAATAATTTGTTAATTTGTGTGAAACAAGTAAAATTTATCATTTTCTTCTTCAAAATAATTTTTAGAAATTGATATAAATTGTTAACATCCATGCTTAGTAATACCTGGCTATATTTTCTTCTTTATATTTTTACCATTTACTGTTGTAAAAAGTTTTTTAATCTACATTAATATAAGTCTTGCATCTATACATTTATTAATTGACTATGTAAAACAACATGTTATTTTCCATTCATAATGCAATTTCATTATAAGGAACATATAATACCCACAGAGGAAAACTATGCATATATACATATACACACATATACATTTACACATATATACATATATATGCATATACATATAAATAACACAATTTAAATGATCTAATATGAACTATATACTATAGATAAAATTTATGGTAAAGATATTTTGGGCTGGAGCGATAACACAGCGGTAGGGCATTTGCCTTTCACACGGCTGACCCATGATCCATTCCTCTGCCCCTCTCAGAGAGCCTGTCAAGCTACCAAGAGTATTGCACCCGCACGGCAGAGCCTAGCAAGCTACCCATGGCATATTGGACATGCCAAACACAGTAACAATAAGTCTCACAACGAGAGACGTTACTGGTGCCAGCTCTAACAAATCAATGAGCAAGGGGATAACAGTGACAGTGACAGTGGAAGATATTTTGTTGTATACGTGTATCCAGCATATTCTAAGCAATATTTTATTTTGCAAAAATATCTTCCAATAAAACGAGGTATTTGGACAGAGCAATAATACAGCAGGAAGTTTGCTTGCCTTTCATGTAGCCAATGTGCTCTTGTTGTGCTCCTCTAAGCTGACCATGAGTGATCTCTGAGAACAGAGCCCAGGGTAAGTGTGGTTCCAATAGCAAAGTAAGTAGATAATGAACTACTTTGGAGGGAGGGGTTTTTTGGAGGAACACAATTGGCTGTGAGATCACACTTGGTAGTGTTCAGACTACCATATGTGGTAGTGTTCAGAATACCATATGCTGAGGATTGAACAAGTGTCAGTCATTTCCTGGACCACCTTACCTGTAGTACTATCTCCAGCCCTGATACTATTCTTTGTAATAATGATATTTTACTGAAGATAATTTTTCAAAGCAGCTGATTTTTTTCTTTTTAATTTGCATAATTTCCATGTAATTAGCCAATGTAATTAACCAGTTAGCGCAACATTATTTATTGAAATGTGGGCTGCTTTTTCTTCTAAGTGAATATTTTGATGAGTTTTTTTTATTTTTTTGATGAGTTATTTGCATGTTATATTTTGTACATGAGATGTAAATTGTAAAAAGTTTCTTCCATCCAATAGGTTATCCTTTTTTATTTGAAGTGACATTTTTTTCACTGTATGGAAATATTTCTGTTTTGTTGTAATATTTATTATTGCATTTGGATTTTGCAACATTAGAAGAGTTTTCAAACATATCTCATGACATTGAAATACTGTTTTGTCATTATTTTGTTGATTCAGAGCTTTTATTTAAGCACTTATATTGGGCATATATTTCTGTATGATATTTGGCAGTGAAGTATTATCATTCTTTGAACTTGGGTTTTCAGTTTTCCCAAGACAATCTATTAAATTTTCTCCATTTTTAGCTATTGACTCCTTTGTGAAAAATCAGCTATTCAAGTAAGCTTGGTTTTATTAATGGGTTATCAATTCTGTTCCTTGATGAGTGCATCTGTATAATTTTAATACTATGCTGTTTTTATTATAATTTTGTAGTATAGTTTACAGTAGGAGTGTACAGAAGCTCCATTTTAGTTGTCTTTTCCTCTGGCCTTTTTGTTATTGTATTTATTCAAATATATATCATTTTCATAGTACTATTTCTCTAAACACTGTCATTGGGATTTTTGATATAGATTACTTATATATGTATACTGTTTGGGAATATATATCCATTTTTAGCAAAGTTAATTTTTCTAATTCTGATTCCCAAATTTCTCTTTTTTACTAATAAAAATTTATTACATTTACTTGTAGATACTTCTGTTCTTTGGTTAAATTTATTTTAAGGCATAAATCATGCTTGATGAGATTATAAATTAGATTGTCTTTCATATTTCTCCCCTGGTTAATTTAATACTTACACAGAAAAACAGCATGTTTTTACATATTAATTTTTTAACTTGACACTTGACTATATTTTTAGTTCTGGTAGCTTTCTACTGAAAATTTTGGAATCATCTACACTTATTATCATAAGGAATTATTAAGAATTTTATTACTAATTATTCCTAATTATTCCAATAAATTTATCAGCCTGAAGAAATACATAGTATTGGCATTTCATTATGCATTTTTAAAATAAAAAAGTTTTTGTTTATATAAAAAAGACACTGATTAAGTTTAAGTAGTTCTTGTGCTAGTTTAATGGAAGTGGTTAAAATTTGAGAATTTTATTAAAAAATGGCCAAGTTGTTGAATAAATTTAAAAGGTATAAACTGACAACATTTTATTAAATCCTAATTGAAAAATTTAGTTGCTATTTATTTTTTCTTTTTAGGGTTACACCCAGTGATGCACAGGAGCTACTTATGAATTACTCCTGGCATTACTAGGAATACCATATGGCATTCAGGGATTGAACCTAGGTCATCCACATGTAAGGCAAATATCCTACCTGCTGTAATAAAGCTCCAGTACGAAAATAAGTTACTCTTAATTGTGAGTCTTTTGTATACAGTATTTCAGTCTTCAATTTTGGAATATATATTGAAAATAAATTATACATATATATTTTAAATAATATAAAATAATTATTATTGTATCAAATGTAGCCTAGAAGAACTTATAACTATACACAAACACAATTTATACTGTAGCACTGATAATAGATTCTGTATAATTAAAATACTCTTATTGAGAAAGAACATCAACTTAAAACTTTAATGGTTCATTATCAGTAACACTTGTCCTCAAAATATTAAGAAACTAATTCTATATCTACATATCCTTAACTAGAATTGTGTACTATATCTAAGTCATTGTATTAAAAAGACTAAATTAAATCACCAGGTGTTTCAAAAATATTTGGCTTCATTAAGTCTAATGCCTAGATATATGCAAATAAAAAAAATCTAATATCAAGGTACAGAAATACACAAAAATATAGTACATATCAAGAGATAAATATATCTCCATTGGTCTCATATTTAATATTTCATTTTACTTCACAAAGAAGTATTTCAAATTTCAGTCTGAATATTACAAATGAGGTAAGACATAAACCCAAGTAGCACTGGAATTGGTATTGACTCCAGAACTAACTCTATTCTGAAAAATAAAAGTTAAGAATAATAAAATACCATCTGTATTCAAGTATTTTATATACAGTAACATTTTATGCTAATATAACAATACGTTATGTTGTAGTTTATAACTATTGGGAATATTTAACACCCAAGTTCAGATTGTTGTAGAGGTAGAAAAGATCAAAACCAGTCCAGAGGAAACTCTAAATTGAAATAAGCATCTTGTAAAGTTCTCTGTTCCCTGAAGCAGTACATACTTATTGATGCTTTTTTTTTTCAAAATATAGAAGAAAATATTACTTAAGAGTTTCTCTCCATTGGAGGATCCTGTATTAATCTGACTCCATAATTTGTGTGTTTGCTTTCTCGGAGACAGGACAAGAAAGGGGAGGGTGGGGGGAGACCACCACTTGGCTGTGCCTGAAATTGACTTCTGGCCTTGTGCCCAGGGATCACTCCTGGCAGTACTCAAAGGCCCCGATGTGATATAGGAAATAAACCAGATCAGCTGTGAGGCACTGTGCGTGCTCTACCCACTGTACCCTGTCTCCATCTCTCCTCATACTCTGTTAAACAAGGATTTTATTCTGAATCAGTTCCACAAAATATTCAGGTTACTTAATATTTTTTTATTTAAAAGTTTTTCTCTTCTAGGAAAAAATAGAATCTATGAAATAAATTAGTAAAAATGAACCATCCACAAAGCAATCAGGTTAGTGTTTTGTGAGTTATGATATATTGGCTTCTTCTAAGAACAAATTTCTTCCACTTCAAGTCATTTATTCAGCCTTGAAAATATAAACATTTTCTGTCATTGTTTTCTAAAGGGCAGATCAAGCCTTTTCTATTTGTTATACTATTTTCAAAATGTCATAAAATGGCAAACAGTGAAGAATTCTAGAGATCAAGAGAAACAAGTTTTGCATATTTAATTATAAAATGTGAGAATAAAAATATTTCCAAAGATTTAAAATAATTTTTAAAATATTATTCATGATATAATAAATTTTAGAGAAAAATAGTCTTTGTTTATCTCTGCCTAAATATATTGGTGACTAAAAATATTTAGAAATTCTATTCTAAATGAAGGGGTAAATTGAATGTGTATTCTTTCAAAGTCTTTTCTTCACTACCCACCTACCCTAGATCTATTAATATAGATCATGGTCACTGACTGGGGTTAGAGATTATGATATTGTACCTTTATGAATAATTTTCCACAAAACTCTTTTCTGGCTCAAAACTGTTATTATTCTGTGATTCATTTTCTTCCAAATATAGTTTATCTGATCTCCTAGTAATATCTAAATGTTGAGATTCCCTAGCATCTAAACATATGTAGATTAAAACACTATGCATTATTAAATTATCTCGTCAGACGTAGCACAATTCAAATATGGTTCTAACTGAACTCAGGTTTTCTGCCTGTATTTTACTTTTCTATGAAATCCTATAGTCTATATGTCACAACCAGCTATTTTCAAAATTAAAGCCTTGCAAATATCATTCTTTTATCACCATCACTTTCTTCTGCATCAACCTTAAATTCTGAGGAATCTACCTCAAAAATGCATCTTCTTTGTAACTCCTCTGCCACCAAATAGGTAGTGCATACTGTCTTCCTAATAACCAATATTACAATTTTTGTTTGGTTGTTTTTTTCCCAAATCAAAGTGCGGTTCTTGTGGATTACCTCTGGGTCTTTGTTTATGGGTTACCCTCGCTGTGTCTGGAACACCACACAGTTCCAGAGATCAAACTAAGGCTGGCCACATACAGAGCAAGTGCCATAATCACTGTACTATCTCCCCAGTACAAAAATAATTTATTTAACCTTGCTCAAAGAGTCTCATACCCGCATCCACACGGGAGGTATTTTCTGAAAATAAGCAAACACATGGTAATGATTGCCTACCATATTTAAATTGCTATATTATCTACAGATTGTATTGCAAATACCTTAGCATGGCATAAAATGTTCTGCACAATTTGGTTTTAACCATGCTTGCCAGGTCTTATTTCACTTTGCCCAAATGCCTCATTAAAATAAGACTATTGCACTAATAAATTTCTCAACTCTAATTAGTTGTATATTTTAATTTTATTGTTGTTCCACACCACATTGTTTTTCACACAAAAATGCTGTCCTGTTGTATCTCATTCACTCTTCTTTCTTCTTTTTTTTAATTTTTGATTTTTGGGTCACACCTGGTGATAC
Source organism: Sorex araneus (assembly GCF_027595985.1). Taxonomy (NCBI): domain Eukaryota; kingdom Metazoa; phylum Chordata; class Mammalia; order Eulipotyphla; family Soricidae; genus Sorex; species Sorex araneus. The sequence continues at coordinate 186,760,943 of NC_073303.1, read as the reverse complement.
ATAGTGGTTACTCCTGGCTTTGCACTCAGGAATTGCTCCTGGCAGTGCTCAGGGGACCACATGCGATGTTGGGAATCGAACCCGGGTCGGCCGCATGCAAGGCAAACGCCCTACTCACTGTACTTTCACTCCAGCCCATCTTTCTGATTTTTCTTACTGAATTTACCTTTTAAAAAATCAAATAAAAATTTGCAGAACCTTTGAAGATACATTAAAATTATTTTATGAACTATTTTTATATGAATCAAGAAATTTGTATTCAATTTTATTTCTACTTCTTTCCTATAGGATAACATTGGGTTTGTCCTTTTAGCCCTGCCGCAGGGAACTTAGTTTATCTTTAAGTAATGTCCTTTCTGTATGGACAGAGGAAGACAGTTAATATTATGCTTTGTAACTTGGGAGCTGATTGACTCCAATAATATTTGCTCCTGGGCATCTGCTTTCTCGACTCAGTTGCTCTTAGTTCCTAACACCCCAAAAGCAGGGTCCCGACGTGGGACGGAATGGACCCAGGGAAAGCTGTGAGCTACCCTGTCATCGAAATGAGCCAGGCCAAAGTGCCATAATACTCAACTATAAGTTGAGAACATGGTCATAGACAAATGCTATCATGATCCAAAAGTAACAATGAGACTAGGATCCTACTGGGGTTAGGAAGACTAAACTGGACTGAGGACTGTGGTCTGGAATATATAGTGAATGTACTCAGGAAGAACCAGACTTTAAGTCTGATATATCTCTTACTGTGTTCATACAGAATGACATTACTAGAAATATTTGAAGCAGATTTACTATAAATATTTAAGTGGATTACTAGCTGAGGAAAGAAGAAAGTGACACACCCTGGATGGGATCATGCCCTTGAGTGGATCTCCTAGTAATCTGGAGTAATTCCTTAGATGAGATTTTGTTAATCTCCTGGAGTTGTGGTCTTACCCCTCCTTACTAATTTGTTAATGTTCAACCTACCTTTGTGTCACCACCCTATGTGATTGCTATATAAACTATGACTGTAGAGAAACGGGAGGAAGACACAGAAGGAGATAGAAGACACAGAAGGAGATAGAAGACACAGAATTGGAAGGAAGACAGAAGAAAGGAGAAGACACAGAAGCAGGGAGAAGACACAGAAGTGGGAGAGAAGACACAGAACCGGGAGAGAAGACACAGAATCAGGAGAGAAGACACAGAATCAGAGAGAGAGAAAGGTCACAGGAGACTAGAGAAGAGACTCCAGAGACAGAGACAGAGGGTAGAGAGAGAGACAGAAGAGAGCACAGTGGTACACACAGAAGTGGACCACAAAGGAGAAGCCATCCCGATCTGGTCCATACACAGCGACTCAAGAGCACCGAATGCAAGTTTCAAGAGAGAGAGAGCGCCACCCTGAGAGCCCGAGAACAACACACACACATCATTACCTTACGTGCCCACCTGGTTTTGTATGTTTCACACTTTCCTATTCAGACACTTTTTTAAAAATTGAATCACCTTGTGATACACAATCGCAAAGTTGGTCATGGTGGTTTTAGTCAGATATTCCAACAGCCTCTCCTCACCAGTGTACATTTCCTACCACCAAAGTCCCCAGTTTCCCTCCTGCCACACTCTCAACCCCGCCTTACTGTAGAGCAGATACTTTCCTTCGCTCTCTGTCTCTCTCTCTCTGTCTCTCTCTCTCTCTCTGTCTCTCTCTCTCTGTCTCTCTCTCTCTCTCCCTATTCCTCTCTCTGTCTCTATTTGGGCATTATGGTTTGCAATACAGATACTGGAAGATCATCATATGTATTCCTTCAACTATTCCTAAACTGATTAACTAGTAACATATTGTTCACAGTGAAAGCAGTAAATAAAAATGTGTAGATGATAAAAAGTTTTGAGAGATCAATTGTAAGAAATTATCTATGTGATCTAGGAACAATTTACAGATGTTTAAAAATCTATATAGAAATCTTGCCTAGAAAAGAAGTTATGGATACATGAAAATTGCATGGGAAGACAACATGGTTTGCCTAAAGGAATTAATGTTACAGACTAAAATAAACTGATTATAACCAAACCCATTGCAAATTCTACATTTACATCCAAAATAGCATTTGATTTACTAGGAGGAGACTTATCTTGACTTCAAAAATAATATAACCCTCAATTTCATCGTAATAGTTTATATCAGGCAAGTTGATTGACAGAATCCATCTAGTTTTTAAATATAACTCCACAACTTCATTTCCAAGATCAAGAGTTTTAAAAAAAATTATAATACATTAATATACCTTAAGTCTCAGAATCAAAAAACCAACCTACATGAACAAATTCAGAATAAATTATTATGTTAGGTACCATGTCCTTTTAACCACCTATTATCTCAAAGAATTTTTCATTCTTTGTTTTACTTATGAGCTGGAGTCATTTGAATATGACAGACACAGTTTTCTTATACAGACCCTCAATTGTGGCCTGTTTGTTCTTTCTGATTCACATTTGTATTATGCCAATTTGTTGGCTTGCCAAGAACATCACATAGGGGATATTATAAATACTCCTCCCCCTCCTCCATATGGGGTCCATTCTCAAACTCCGAATAGGATATGCCCCTTACAAGCCTCACATATTGTTACTTGGCTCACAAAACTCGCCATGCTGGGCCATTCTCTGGATGGCAATAACCTTGACATGTTGGCTCCTTAACAAAGGTGTTTCAATTTGCATATCTGTCTATACCTGGATAGCTAACATTCACCCTGTTAGAGCCATTTCAGACACCCCTTCTAGGCACTAAGCATGAGCCTTCTGCATCTTGCTTAGGTGTATCTTCATGAAAGACAATAGATCTGATTCTCACCCTGTATCCTGACCCTCTGTAGAAGCACTCAAAGCTTCTGTAGACAGCATTGCTCAATAGTCCCTGACTTTCTCTGATAAGTATAAGACTGAATTTTTCATTTACAGATGAGAATAGAATCACTGTATCACTGTATCACTGTTATCTCATTGCTCATCGATTTGCTTGAGCAGGTACCAGTCTCCATTGGGAGACTTGTTGTTACTGTGTTTGGCATATCGAATACGCCACAGGTAGCTTGTCAGGCTCTGGCGTGTGGGCAGATATTCTCAGTAGCTTGACAGGCTCTCCGAGAGGGACAGAAGAATCCAACCTGGGTTGGCAGTGTGCAAGGCAAATGCCCTACCCGATGTGCTATCACTCCAGCCCACAATAGAATAGGCAGAGGAATAAACATGACTTTTTTTTTTTTAATGTAGGGGCACTGCTATTTATTCAGCCATTGATTAAACTGATTGAATTGGGCATGGTCTTCACATTCCTTTTTTAAAAAATTCAGAATAATTGTTTATTATTATTATTATTATTATTATTATTATTATTAAATCACCATGCGGTATAGTGAAAAGACTTTCCTATTTGAGTTTCAGTCATACAAGATTGATCACCAACTCTCCACCAGTGCACATCTTCTACCCCAAAAGTCCCCAGTATCCTCCCCCCCATTTCACCCATCCCCCTGTGTCTATCAGACAATCTCTATTTTGTATTGTATGCTATCAATAGCTTCTGAGATTCTAAAATTTTAGATAATTAGGATCTGGAGAAATTTTCCTTAATGCGTGACTGTTTGTGCTAGATTCATTGAGAAGATAGAATTTACCTCAAGAAATCAATGTACACCTTCACATAATCAGAAACTATTTAATAAGTTCTTAACTATTCTCTTGTGCTCATGCTCTCATTTATTTTCATTTTCAAGCTAAAATCTTACAGGACACTTTTGCTATCTTCCTTTAAGTTTCCTGAAATAATTGAAGCTGGATGTACAGACACTGTATCACTGTATCACTGTCATCCCATTTCTCATCAATTTGCTCGAGCAGGCACCAATAGCATCTCCATACTGAGACTTGTTACTGTTTTTAGCATATCAAATACGCCACAGGTAGCTTGCCCAGGTTCTGCCATGCAGGCAAGATACTCTCAGTAGATTGCTGGGCTCTCCGAGAGAGGCAGAGAAATCAAACCTGGGCCTGCTATGTGCAAGGCAAACACCCTACCCGCTGTGCTATTACTCCAGCCCATACATGATAAATCAAGCTTATAATTTATATTCAAGCATTTACTTTTCTTGATATTTATTCCATCTTATATTGTGCTTTGTACTCTTAGATTGTGACTTTTTCTTTCTTTTTCGTTTTTGGTTAAGGACATTGTGTTTGGACCACACCTGGCAGTGCTCAGTGCTTACTCCTGGCTTTGTGTTAAGATCTCATTCTTCTCACTGTTCAGGTAGTGCTGGAGATAAAACTCGGGTTAGCTGCAAGGAAGTCAAGCATCCTATATTCCCAATCACTAGGACCTTTCCTATGACGCAAATGTACTGTCATCAAATTATTATAGCTTTGGTGTGAAAATCTCTTTATATAGCACGTGTTTTTAAATATATTTCCCATGTTGTGTATACAACCAATCTCACTTTAATTCCTGGTAGAGTATTTGGTTCCCTGAGCTTTGCTGAGAGTCATCGTTGAACTAGTTATGACTAGTACCAGGTGCTGCCCAATATCAAAACCAACACAAACAAAAATGTTCTCATGGCCCCATCCCACCCCAGGAGGGGAAGAATTTTCTTCTCTCGGCCTTTTCCTCTTTGTGGCTTCATGGAAACCGCCACCTTTCAGAGCCAGAGAGGTAGGAGTTTGCAGTGATGGGTGTGTGGAAAATCTAGCAATTATTAGCAAAAATAAAAAAATGGGGTGCGGAACCAGCTCTAGCTCCCCACTCAAACGAGACCCCCAAGCGACCACCCACAAATCATTCCTCCAGTCCTGTATGGCCATGATCCTAGGGGAACACAAACCAAGCTTGGATCACAGTATTGACATCAGATGCTCTTCATTATCAGCAATAGAAAAAAAAAAATACCGAATGATGCCTTTTTGGCAGGTCTGATTGTTGGGAGAAAATTTCAAATAATAATAGTGGGTTTTCTGTCGAAAACCGAATGTAATCAAAGTAAAGACATAGTAAAGTGAAAAATTATCTGCCACACAGGCAGGGTGGGGGGTAGGAGGTGGGTATACTGGGGTTCTTGGTGGTGGAACATGTGCACTGGTGAAGGGATGGGTGTTTGATCATTGTATGACTGAGACTTAAACCTGAAAGCTTTGATACTGTTCTCACCATGATTCAATAAAAACAAAAACAAACAAACAAAAATGTTCTTGGGCCATGGAAAGGATTTCATATGATAGAACAGAAACCTAGCATGTGTGAAGCCCTGAATTCAACCCTGAAATCATCTGACCACATTTGCACTTAGGGGTGTGGTCTCATTGGCTCCTGGCACCAGTAGTTTTAGCATCAAAATGTCAAGTCTGCACTGTCAAGCAAAGTATCAGTGGGAGTGACCTTCTAGGTGTGGCTCTTATAAAAATTAAGTAAAATTTAATATATAGGGGAAAATAATTGGTATAAACTCACTTTCTCTTTCTTGTCATTTTTACTATATCTGATCCTAAATAAATTTACTTTTTATTAGTCCTAAATGTTTACAAGGCTTTATTTTTTATTCAATTATTACAACTACTTTATATACTCTTGAGAAGCTAAGATCAGAAATCACACAGGTCAGAAGTCCAGAGTGCTGGCAATGAAAAAACCAACTCTCAATAAAGCATTATCAAAGAAAACTTTTAATATTGACTTTTGTTGTCTTTACATGATATACTCTATTCCTCTGGATAAATCACAAATTCTTTTATTTTTCTTTTTGGGTCACACCCAGCCAATGCACAGGGGTTACTCCTGGCTCTGCACTCAGGAATTACCCCTGGCGGTGCTCAGGGGATCATATGGGATGCTGGGAATTGAACCCGGGTCAGCCGTGTGCAAGGCAAATGCCCTACCCACTGTACTATTGCTCCAGCCCCCAAGGATAAATCACAAACTCTTATTGTTTTAGTTCAGCTTGCTTATTTTCATCTGTAGATGTTTATTAAAACAGAGAGGCTTCTACAGTTTTACAGGTCTTTTTTGCTGATGTTTATATTTCAAGTATCCCGTACTTATGTTATCATAAAGAACCTTGCCGCTGTGCAATCGTTCCAGCCCCTCTCTGACTTTTCTTGTTAGTTACATGGTTTCTGCCTTTTAAATATACAATGAGATCAATTGAGACAGGTTAGTCTCTCGACATGAGTCACAGAAATGAATCTGTTCTGAAATATTCAGTGTGTATTAAGTCACATAGTTAAATCTTAAGCATTTCTCCAAATAGGAAAACCATAAATAACATTCAGGGGGAAGATAATATCTAAGGAATGTCTGTGCTATTCTGGCACAATTCCCATTGATAATTAAGATTGACAGCAGTTCAGTTCTCCAGAAACCCCAGAATCTAGTCTTTGATTTGTTTTATCTCATGTCACTGTAGGTCAATGTTTAACACAACTGTTTTTTTGTATACCTGTTTGGTATCTTTAGTCATCTCATTCCTCTGGCCATATTTGAAGTATATAAAATCAAATTTTCAAGTAGCATAAGAAAATGGAGTGATCTTGTGAAACTTCCATCCTATTTGACATGGAAGAAATAAAGTCCAGCTGAGACAACTAAGAATCTGATAAGAGGATCAGAAAAAGTCACATGGGTCAAACAATGAGCTAGAACATCTTTAATGAAAAAAAAATACATAAAAAATCAAACCACTGATAAAGTACTCTGAAAGAGCTTACTTTTACATTTGTTATAAACTTTATGCTATTAAGATGAATTTTTAAAAGGACATGAAAATTTACTCCCTAATTTTAATTCTGTTCTGACAAAAATATTCATAACCTATAATATATCCACATAATATCCATAATATCCACAAGACTGAAGTATTGTGGCCTGTAGTATGTATTTGCTCTGTTGCTTCTATGTGCAAAGGTCTGGCTTAATATCCATTTTTAAAACTCCCCTGACCTTAATACATTTTATAGCATCATTTAAAGACAGACTTTGGAATGTATCAGGTTTTGAGCAAAAAAATTGGATGGGTTATATTATAGAAAACTCGTAGACTTTCAAAGATATCTGAGTACTCTTTCCTTACACAAGAAAAATTAATATACAATGGTATCTAATTAACTATTTTCCAGGTCTACTGGTGGATTGAGTATGTGAAAACACTATGAAAGCAAAAGAATTGTTGAAAATATACCAAGCTGAAGGGAGAAAAACCTACCCATAAAAACATTTAAAAATAAAAGAAATATCATTTTCTTTTCCCTTAAGAATGGGGCTAACTTCACTGAAATATCACAGGTGATTTCTCAGAGTGCTTTCTAAAATGATCATAAGAGAATCCTTTAAATCCCTTTGGTGCAATTCTGACAGTATTGAAGTGGCAAACTAATGAAATGAATGCATAGAGAAAAGACAGAGCACATAGACATAAATACTTAAAGTGTACTTAAAGTGCTACATACATCTTAAGGCTCTTTCAGATCTTGAAAGTGTGTATTTATTTTAAGACACTTTTACGCAAAAATTTTGTCACAAGGAAAAAATAAATGTTGGATAAAATACTGATGGAAATTTAAGCATTGATTCAATATGTTCACAAGTGTAATATTTCAGTGATTTCTATTTCTTCATATAATAAAGTATTTGATATTATTCCATATGATAGCCTTATATGTTTACCATTTACTAGGGATACATTGTCAATTTCTTTGAAACATGTTTATGTAAAAAAGTAAGAAATGCAAAATATGTGTGCATTTTTATAAAAATATTAAGCTATAAAAGGAGATAATGAATATAGTTTGACCTAATTAAAGTCCATTATGATTAAGGTAAAATTGGAAAATTTAGAAACTAAGTGTTATTCTTATTATTCTTTCTGATTCATAGAAACACAGGCTATCAAAATAGCTTAAGTAATTCTTTTCAAAATCAACATTATCAATCACATGATGAATAGACATTATGTACTCTGTCGTCTGTGGAATAAAAGTCAGACTCACTCTATTTCAAACTAATGAAAATATGTTTAGTATACTGATGAGTAAGGTTTTTGCAGCACAATGACAATAAAATTAAGTATTCTCTTTTCTTCATATTAATATTTAGCAGATAGAAATTATAGTAATTTACATGATTTTCCATCATATCAGTACTCACAAGTCTGGTTATGCAGGTGGCCAAAAAAGAAGTGAAATATGTACTTACTGTAGCTCACCAAAGAGAATGATGTTTAGCTGGGATGAAACTAACCAAATATCAATTTGAAGCAGAGGCAGCAAACTCAAAGCATGGAAATTTTGGACCATACATGAATAGGATGTATTGCTAACTTCCTCAAGATTTTTTAGTAGAAAAATTGAAAATAAACTTTTTTAAACAAAAAATTGATATCATGTCATTATAATTATAAATATTAGATTAAAAGAATTTATAAAAGTTACAAGTATGGTATATTATGAAGATATATATGATATATGATGGTGAGTATGCTGAATACAAGAGTATCGGTGTAGAGTATGCATATAGAAAGGACGTTGCTTAAGGTAAACTAAGTTCCTTGTGGCAAGGCTAAAAGGACAAACCCAATGTTACCCTACAATAGGGTATGTAGAATGTTTAATAAAAAAATCAAAATTAAATATTTTGTACCACTTTAAGGGATGAATTTCACATAATGGGTAAGCACATCAAAGCAGATCAAAACAACTATGAGATACCACCTCACACCACAGAGACTGGCTCACATCCAAAAGAACAAAAACAAACGCTGTTGGCGTGGATGTGGGGAGAAAGGAACCCTTCTACATTGCTGGTGGGAATGTCTGCTGGTTCAGCCCTTTTGGAAAACAATATGGTCGATTCTCAAAAAATTAGAAATTGAGCTCCCATTTGACCCAGCAATACCACTTCTGGGAATATACCCCAGAGAATCAAAAAAGTATAGTCAAAATGACATCTGCACCTGTATGTTCATCGCAGCACAGTTTACAATAGCCAGAATCTGGAAAAAAAAAAGAATGCCCGAGAACAGATGACTGGCTGAAAAAACTTTGGTACATCTACACAAAGGAATACTATGCAGCTGTTAGAAAGCATGAAGTCATGAACTTTGCATATAAGTGGATCAACATGGAAAGTATCATGTTGAGTGAAATGAGTCAGAAAGAAAGAGACAGACACAGAAAGATTGCACTCATATGTGCAATATAAAGTAGCAGAGAGGTCCGAGCTAGCAATAATGCAACCTCTGGCAGAAAGTCCACTGGACTTAATCACTAAGATACTAAAATACAGAAATCTAGAACCTCGAGACCACTACTGTGGCCACATGACCTCATATCTCTTCATTCTCCACAATGTAAAACAAATTGTCAAATGCTTCCTTTCCAGCAGGTCCGACTCTGGAGGGGGAGGGTAAACTCCAAACATAATAGTGAATTTTTTTGTTTGTATGTAACCAAAGTAAAGAGAAAGTAAAGTGAAATGTATCAGCTACACAGGCGGGGTGGGGGGCTGGGAGGTGGGGGGGTGGGGGGAGGTTCAATGTGGTTCTTGGTGGTGGAATATGTGCACTGGTGAACGGATGGGTGTTCGAGCATTATGTAACTGAGACTTAAGCCTGAAAGCTTTGTAACTTTCCACATGGTGATTCAATAAAAAATAAATTAGAAAAAAATATATAGAAAAGCAAATAAAATATTTTCAAATCACTGTAATTTATTTTTCTGATTAAAACATTTTAGTATGTTTTTGGATAAAATCTACAAGTGGCCAAGCAAAATTATAATGTTTCAAATATTTATTTAATTAAATTAAACAAAATTATTTTGAAGAAAATTAAAGGCATGATATCCACTTTTGGGCCTATTTATATGAAATTGAAGTTAGGATCTTGGGGAGATATAGCACATTCTTGTGCATTGCAGCACTATTCACAATAACTAAAGTGTAGAAAAATCTCAAATACTCATTAAGAGAAAAATTGATAAAGAAAAAACTTTATATGCAGTGGGGGAAAGTATGGCTCATACATTCAATGGAATGTCATTTAGCTTTCAGAAGAACCAAATTCTCCAACAGAAAAGGAACTTGAGAATATTTTCCTAAGTTAAAAGCCCAACACAGAAAAGCACTAAATTATTTCATTTATATGAAATATCTTAAAGGTTTTAATTATGAAATCAAGTTTTCAAATGTTGGTTACTAGGGAGCATTGAAGAGAGAAAAGGAAAGTTGTAACCAACAGGTGTGAAGTTTCAGCTAAATAAGATACTTATTCTCCAGAGATCTGCACAAAAGTACATCTATAATCAACAATGTATTGTACATAAATTTCTTCAAGTAGATTTCATGGTACATTCTCTTATAACAATATTTTCTTAGAAATTTGATTAATCAATAGGTTTCAAATAATTCATATATGTATCTAATACATTTCAAAAAATTAAATATAGATGCATATGATTGCCAATAAAATAGGAAAGTAGAAAGTAATAAAATATACTTACTGATTCAAAAGTATTAATAATAATATTTTATGTAACTTTCCATAAAGGTGATAAAAATTATTTCAAAATATAAATACACTAAATAATGACTTACACAAACTATAATTAAAGTTATCTAACACTGCTAATACTTTTACATAATGTTGATATGCACTTTATTATGTTTATATGTGAATCATGATTTTATTTCACTTCCCTAAAGATATGAAAGTCATGTTCTGATAAATAAAAATTAGAAAATTCTTTATTTTTCTTGGCTTTTTGGGTCACACCCAGCAATGCACAGGGGTTGCTCCTGGTTCATGCACTCAGGAATTATTCCTGGTGGTACTCGGGGGACCACATGGGAAGCTGGGAATCGAACTCAGATCGGCCGCATGCAAGGCAAATGCCCTACCTGCTGTGCTATCGCGTCAGCCCCCCACCCCCAAAATCAGAATATGCTTTTAATTTTAAAATGTGACAAAGGAAATTTAGACCCAACAAAAACTTAGGAAAATATAACCTCAAACAAATGATCAGCACTAATAATCAATTGTTTCTGAAGCTTATATATTAAGGACAAATATGTTCATGAAAATATGTTGCATAAAGTTAGGAAGATTACATATTTGAAAGGGACATAAGAGGATTCTAGTGTTTATAAACCTGAAATCTAAAGGACTATCTTGAGAATATGACTGAGTGGGAAAGAAGTCTCTCCATGATTCTCTAGCATTGATTAGTTGTACATAGTCCAAGAAATTTAATTTACGAGCTCAATGGCAATTATTCTGGGTTAGTAGAAGCTGATTTCTTGAGAGATGTTGGACATATCACTAGCAAAAATCATAAATTATTTTCATCAGAATATGTATGTATGCCAAATGCAACTTATATCTTCTCTTTCCACCATCTTTATTTCAACACCGTGGTTTCCAAGTTCTTCATGATGATTTATAGGCATTCAATATTCCAACACCAATACCATGAGCATTGTCGTCTTCCTTAAACCATTGTCTAAGTTTTTCCAACCACCCGTCAAGTCTTCCCTGATAGAATATGCAAAATAGCACTGCACTGCACTGTCATCCCGTTGTTCATCGATTTGCTCGAGCAGGTATCAGTAACTCCTCCATTGTGAGACTTCTTGTTACTGTTTTTGGCATACTGAATATGCCACGGGTAGCTTGCAAGGCTCTGCGGTGAGGTTGAGATACTCTCAGTAGCTTGCTGGGCACTTAAGAGAGGGACAGAGGAATCGAACCCAGGTCGGCTGCGTGTAGTACAAATACCCTAACCGCTGTGCTATCGCTCCAGTCCTGTATCACTGTAGCACTGTCATCCTGTTGTTCTTTAATTTGCTTGAGTGGGCACCAGTAACGTCTCTATTGTAAGACTTTTTGTTACTGTATTTGGCATATCAAATACACCACGGGTATCTTGCCAGGCTCTGCCGTGTGGGCAGGATACTCTCGGTAACTTGCCGGGCTTGCTGAGAGGGTCAGAGGAATCAAACCCAGGTTGGCTGCATGCAATGCAAACGCACTACTCGCTGTGCTATCGCTCAAGTCCTATGCAAAATCATTTATTTTCTATTGACTATTATCACTAAGTGGCCAATGAAGTAATCAAAAAGTGTTTTTGTAAATAAAAATTTGTGAAAACTTGTATTTTACCAGGGGGACAGGAAGTCCTTATCTGAGGTTTACTAAGGTTTTCTTGCAAGTTAAGCCTTATGTTTTAATGGGTCATTTTAGTAGAGATTAGTTGGATTCTATGTTACATTCACAATCAATCTATGTTAATACTGGCATATTACTACTGTAGAGTTTGGAGATGTCATGCTTGCATTTGCAGACACACCTAGCAAAGTGTCCAGAATATTTAACTGAGCAGTCTGGCTGGAGTCATGCTAATGCTGTTGGGATGTGAGTGAATCAGCTAGGGCTTTGGTAGGGTGAGAAATTGGCCCACACGCCCTCCTGAGATCATTCCATAGTTATCAACTGTGACTAGATATTTGAGAAATTTTTTTCTGGAAGTTGATATTTTTCAAGATTTATTTATGAATCTATGGAACAAGGCAGGTGGATGAGCTTACATGGCAACATGTGTCAGTATGTGGTGTGGCTGTCAGGGCATACAAAAATACAGGAAGATGGGGGGACGTCAGCCATCCTCACTCTGATAAGACCTGGAGATTTCCGTCACAGTAAAAAAAAGTAAAAACCGTGTACCTGACATTTTCAGCAAGTTAATATCTCTGTAGAGCTTAGTTGTGAGGTGGGGGATTCTGGCTAGAGGCGTGATGGCAGCTATTGAGGTGTCTCAACTTATTTCTATTAGTGGTCTTAAATAAATGAATTTGATTAAAAAAAAAGAAAAGAAAAGACACAAGAAAAGCAATGTTATTGTGAGTAAGAATCAATAGAAATAGTTCTGGAGATGAACCAAGAGCCGCGGCACGAGAAGCAGAGCCTCCCGCCTACTGACTGTGATCCTGAGGTCTCCTAACCCATTTTGGCACCAGAGCAGATTCTTGCAGCCATGCATTTTGACTGTGAACTGAACTACAACCTCGTGCAGCCCGGGGAGGGATTTTTTTTTCCCTCTCCACCCCATTTTTCTGAGCGAAAATGGCGGCAGCGGCAGCAGCCACGCGGTGAGAGCCACCCTCTAAGACCCCTCCACCAGGAGGTAGGACTCTCTTTAGTGACGTAGCCTGTAGGTGATCCTGGGAGGGGAGGTGTTCCCGGCGCGCCTTCCGCCCAGAGATGAACCAAGAGCCGCGGCACGAGAAGCAGAGCCTCCCGCCTACTGACTGTGATCATGAGGTCTCCTAACCCATTTTGGCACCAGAGCAGATTCTTGCAGCCATCCATTTTGACTGTGAACTGAGCTAAAATATTAGAAACCCAAAACCGCGCGGCCGCAATAGCTAGAGGCGTGATGGCAGCTATTGAGGTGTCTCAACTTATTTCTATTAGTGGTCTTAAATAAATGAATTTGATTAAAAAAAAAGAAAAGAAAAGACACAAGAAAAGCAATGTTATTGTGAGTAAGAATCAATAGAAATAGTTCTGGAGATGCAATAGCGGCCGCAATAGCGGCCGCGCGGACTCAAAGTCTTCACTTTTACCAAGGAAGAGAAATTATTAGATGATGCTTATTCAGCAGGCCTGATTGTTGGGGAAAATTTCCAATCAACAATAGTGAGTTCTGTATGGAAATATGAAATGTACTCAATATATAGAGAGAATAATGGGAATATCATTAGGTACTTAGATGGGGGGTGGGGTGGGAGGGGGGTGTATTGGGGTTCTTGGTGGTGGAACGGGTGCACTGGTGAAGGGATGGTGGTTTAATCAGTATTTGACTGTGACTTAAACCTGAAAGCTTTGTATTTTTTTTCTTGTTTTCACGGTGGTTCAATAAAATATTTCTTTAAAAAAAAAAAAGAAATAGTTCTGCATGTGCTCCTATCTTAGAATGATCTTATAAAGATGATTTACATATTTTATCAGATTAAAAATGAGTATACATTTTTGAAATGAGGAAAATATATCATATAGTCCTGTTCATGCTGTTTTTAAAGTAGTTCTGGGTTTTATGCTTAGAATTCTGAAAACGCATGAAATGATGCAAATTTGACAGTGAAATTGTTAAGGACAATAAAAAAATATTTTATAGTAGTTTCTGCTTTTCATGCAGAAAGTCTCTTGCCCGCATGCCTGGCTGTCTTCCCCAGGAGCCCCTCAGAGGGGATGGGCTCCAGCTTCCCTCCCCACCCCAAGCAGAGCTCCTGGCGGCCTAAGACCACCGGAACCTAGCTACAGCCATGCTCGAGGCCCCTCTCCACACTTTCAGACAGGCCTCATGCATGAAGGTACCGGTAGAGGAACCCAGGTGTGTGTAATCCCATCATTGGCCAACATCCAGAGAGAGACTTAAAAGCAAGTTCCCAGAGGCAATATCTTGTAGCCTACTTCTCCCTCTGGGAGAAACTGGCAAGCTTCTGAGAGTTTCCTGCCCACATGGGACAGCCTTGCAAGCTTCCCATGGTGTATTCATATGCTAAATCCAGTATTAAGCTGGATCTCATTCCCCTGACCCTGAAAGAGCCCCCAGTGCGACTTTGTTGGGAAGGCCCAGTTGAGAGAGACTTCGAAGATCTCAGGGAAAGGACGAAATGAGAGGTTATTGAGCCCGCCCGAGGAATTGGTGATTTCCTGATCATGATCTGCTTTTCATAATATTGCCACATAATATTGTTTAATTCTTTATGGTGTGTGTGTGTGTGTGTGTGTGTGTGTACTGAATATAAAGGGTCAGATTCTTGATAGTGAATGTGAATAAAATATAATAGTTAAAGCTCTTTAATGCCAATATTTTCTTGCAATAATTTTACTGTTCACCCATACATATAATCTTAAATTTAATTTAATTCAATTAAACATATCTTAAATAAGGATAAAATAATTAGCAAGTTTATCATTGCTAATTCGTTAGAACTTGACTTCACTGTGATATTTAGTGGTGGGGCAATGTTGCCATACCTTGTTTAAGAGGGCATTGAGCTATATTGAACAGACATATAACTCCAAAGATATTTAAGGATTTAACAGAAATTTATCTGGCAATATAAAATGGCATCAGTTCACATCTATTTTCCAAACAGCAAATATTCCTACCAGGCTAAATATAAATTCCAGTTTTACAGTTTCTGAATAAGGAAGAACTACCATATTATCTTTACAAAAATTATTCTATAAGCAAAGTACTCTCAAACATTAGATAAAACAGAACTCTAGTTTATGAGCAAACACAAAATATTTTATATCAGTGTGAGGAACTGGCTCAGGACAGACCACAGGAATCTATTTAGCTTTCTTAAGACTCTTTTTACAGGAGCCTGCATTCTAGAATAACTTGTCTATCTGTCCCTGAGCAAGGAATTTGGATACAGGCACCCTGGGTCGCAAGAAGGGTGGTGGTCAGACCAGATAACCAGACCCATATCACATGACCCATATCACAGGACCCAGGAATACCCCCAGAACCGGGACATTCCTGAATATTGACGCAAATACTGATCTCTAAAGTCATAGGCTAAGGAGTGATGTCCTTTTAAATGGATTGGTTAAGAAAGTTTGTAATATTACAAATCTATTGGCTGTGAAATGCGCGGGCTCTGCTGTAACGGCAGGGAAGGCTTATATAAGATCTCCTCTGGAGAAGCTCGGGGTCTTTTGCCCAACCTGCTGGACCTGCGTGTCCACGTAGGCGGCTGGACCCTGTCTAGCCGGTCTTACAATAAACCCTGCTTGCTGTTTGCAGTCTCTGGAGTCTCTTTGTCGTTATAGGGAGATCTTGATCCTCGCCCCAACATCAGTTAATAACAGATGTGATACCTAGCCCAACTCCAAAACTGATATTGATTCAAAAGTATGTTAAGCATTATTGATTTTACCTACTGTTAAGATTGTAATAAGACATAAAAACAGACATTAATTTTATATACATTTTAATTTCTTCTGTGCAGAAAAAAAAATTAAGAATGCCATCTTTGAAGTCAATCTGCCTATATTTAAAATTCAGATGTGTAACCTTGAGAAAGTCCTTACCTCTTTGTTTCTTTTTAATGACAATGCAATTGTTAAAGCTAGACCACATAAAGAGCTAAAACAATATTTAACTTATGAATATTGATGTCTAATATCCATGCACCAGCTAATCTTTAATTTCCATTATATTGGTACATGTATGAAAAATGATATAGAAATTGTATTATAAACCACTGTATAATAGAAAGAAACTTAATTCTAGTTAATTCTAGACTTACTCAAGAGAAACTTTTCTGTTAGTGTTATGGTGGTGGTACCAGGGATTGAAAGAGTTTTCATGCATGAAAGGTATTTTTTTTTTTTTTTGCTTTATAGGTCACACCTGGCAATGCACAGGGGTTACTCCTGGCTCTGCACTCAGGAATCACCCCTGGAGGTGCTCAGAAGACCATATGGGATGCTGGGAATTGAACCCGGGTCAGTTGTGTGCAAGGCAAACACCCTACTGGTGTATTATTGTTCCAGCCCCAAAAGGTATGTGCTTTTGCTGCTAAATTATATCCCAGGCTCAGATCATACGTTTTGAAAATCACATGACTAGAATTTGCACTCAGTGTATAACTTTTTTAATTAAAAAATTCTTCATACACATATAATTCCAAAACATAGAGATTAATAGAGAAATGAATAGATAGATTCATATATACATAAATAGATACATAGAAACACACAGATAGAAGCTGGTAAGGGAAACAAAGACATTTAAACAAAGGTATCATTGTTATGTAATTGAAAACCAATGGTATGGTCTCCAAAACATAAAGAAAACCAAAATAGAATCAGCACTTTTTCTACTAAGAAGTTAGTTTTCTTTTTCATTCTGTTGTTATTCCTTTTTCAATATGTATTGAACTTTGTAATATACCCTCTTTTAAAGTATTTTAACATACACATCTCTTTCCAATGATCAGTAATTGTTCATAAAAAGAAAATTAAGTTGCATGGCCTTCATTAGGCATAAAATGTAAACTGATTTCAAAAAAATATGTTTTCCTTTACCAATTATTGCACAACTAAATGTAAAACCATTTTCTGAGAAATGCTATGCCCCATAAATGACAGAAGTTACTCTAAACTATTGAATATAAGATTAGTAAGTGAGCAAAGAATTTAAATTGGTAATGCAATTGCGGTCATTTGAAATGAACCTCTACAAATTTATGTTTATGCAATACTGATATTTCTAATTTATACAACTAATGTATACTTTAATAATAATCAACTACTTTGTGATTGAATTAATGAAAAGCTGAACATACAGCAAACTGGTTAATTTTACATGATGACCAAATACTAATGAAAACAGTAAAACATAACTTGCATGAATAAAATGTTTCTAGTAATTATCATAAATTATAACTAGAGTGTTTGTCAATATTTTAATTATATAAATAAACAGTGTTAAGTACATTCATACCATTTCATAACCATTGTCATTATCAATTTTTCATCTTTAAAAACAAACGCTGTACAATTTAAGAATAACACTTTTCTTTCCTACCCCAATACATTTTCCCTATAAGAATAATTTGCAATCATAGCCCTGTTCACATCTAATGATAAATTAAATTTATTTTATTTAACCAAATTTATATTTACTATATTATTATAACTACTATTTTCATCCCTCCGCCCCTTTCGGAGAGCCCAGTAAGCTACCAAGAGTATCTCGCCCCCATGGCAGAGCCTGGCAAGCTACCCGTGGCATATTCGATATGCCAAAAACAATAACAACAAGTCTCTCAATAGAGACATTACTGGTGCCTGCTCGAGCAAATTGATGAACATAAGGTTGACCATGACAGTGACTTTTTTCATTATCGGGCTAAGTAGGTAAACTTACTTTTCCCACAGTTCTGTAGGCTGGGAAGTACAAGAAGAGGGATTAGTCAGATCAAATATCAGGGTACTACTCTGATTTGCCAATGGCACTATTCCTGCCCAGTCATGTAGTTGAGACAATGAAGAGAACTCTCTTGTATTCTTTTCCTACCCCTCTCACATTTTTTCAGAGTTAAAACTGACAATCAAATATTGCTTTATATTTAAAGGGACAAGTCATCTTGAAGTCACCAAAATATACTTCTCCTGAGGACTTGAGGGACTTACAGGAGTTAAAGTGTTAGCTTTCCATGTGGCCAATCCCTCTGAAATCCCCCATAATATACTGTTACTGTAGTCTCTTGCCAAATACGTAGATATTAATTTTAATGTCATTGCTCTAAGGACAACTTTCACAAATTAATTTCAAAATTATCAAAATGTGTTGTTATCTGTTACAAATAATTTACAAATCAACAAGTTTTTCAGTTCTGTAATACATTTTATATTGCGATAATTAGAAAATATTTGGCATAAAATAATATTTTAATGACTGGGGAGACAGTCACAGAAATTTGGGTGACTGCCTTGCATGTAAACAATCCTAGTTCAATCCTTAGCACCACCTATGATTATCTTAGCCTTGCCACGCGTGATTCCTAAGCACAGAGCGAGGACTAAGCCCTGAGCACTGTCAGGTATGATACACAAAAATAAAAGCAAACAAACGGATAATATTTTGAATGAAAGAGTAGCATGCTGGAAACTTTGAAAATAGACATATAAAAAAGTGACTTTCGAATGAGTTTGTTTAATATGTTATAGCATTTTCTAACAAATTTAGGAATGTTTTAATTAAATTACATCAATATTTAGTATTGAATGTTATTTTACATTAACTAAATATAACGTCAAATATTCAAGTTCAAAGACTTAATAGTTTCCTATGGTGCTGATTTTAACCTAATTTGTTTTTTACTCTTCTTATATTTCTTTTGATTTGGAGGCCACATCTGATAGTACTCCAAGCTATTCCTCCATCAGTGATCAGAGATTACTCTTGCTGATGCTTGGGATCGCATAGTAGTAGGGTCAGTAGGGTCAAAAACCATATGCGTAGCAATAATCTTATTTCTGGTACTATTTTTCTGTCCCCTGCTTATATATATATATATATATATATATATATATATATATTAGCTATTATTGGGGACTGAATACAGCCTGAATACAGCTCAAGAGGTTAGGGTGAAACACCATGGTTTGAGTTCTGACACTATAACGTGCCCTGAGTGCTAACAGAAGGGACCACTGAATAGTGGACTCAGAATAGTTTCTGAACCATACCAGCTATGATGCAAAAAAATGGGTGAAAGTTATTTAGATAAAATATATCAGAGATATGTTTTATTTTTCCTTACTATTAAAATAACATATTCCATATTCCTCGTTTTTCAAATCTTACATCTTTTACACCATGCGTAGTATAGTTCTGTGACCCACCCACCATAATTTAATTTTGGTCTTGGGTGTGTAAGCTATAGACTTGTTTCTCTGATTTAACATTTTGCTTTATAAATGACCCTTTTTAGATTACATTAATATTTAATTTCAAGAAACAGTGGATTGGCAACAGATAATATCAGTGGGCGGAGTGTCTGCATTGTATACTGGAGGTCTGGGTTTGATCCCCTGGATAACATGGTCCCAGGGTACTGCCAGGAGTAACCCCTTAGCACCACCAGTACTGACCACAGCTCAGAAAGTAAAAGAAAGAAAACAAAGAAGCCAAGGATGAAACTGAAATAAGTTTGTTAGAGAATACTGACAATAAAACTAACATTGACTTGAGATGTTAAGTATTACTGTGGATATCTTACATTTTCTCTGTCTAAAACAAATACATATTTTATTTTTGAAAGACTTCACTGATTACTATTCCTGTTAGCCTTTTGTAGAAACAGAACAATCCATACTCATGTAAATTAACATTAGTATTTTGTCTACCTCTCCCCATTTATCTTTGGAACTAAAGTTGCAACCACATTTCATGAATAATAATTCTTATGGTTGCTTAATGACCCACATTTGGGGCACCAAATGCCATCTATTTGTAACCAGCTTGTAATAGAGTTAGTATAGTAACTGCATCTGTGTTCCTTATAGTTTTACATGCCTTCAAAATACACTTAACCTTTTAAGAGATAAAATAGGCATTTCTTAGTCTGTTGCTTCATGAAGAATTTCCCCAAGAAGGCTGTCTCTACCATAAATATAAGCTTTAATTAGGAGGCCATCAGTCTCTTTTATGTATTTTGATGGATTTATGACTCCCACTATGGAAGTGAACCAAACCATGCAAAACTAATCTTCCTAGCAGGAATAAACCTCTACTACCATATAAATGAAAGACACTTTAGTAATAGAGATTCCCTATGTTCTTCATCAAGTGTGTGAGGATGTGCTTAATTGAAGAAAAAAAAGCACTGCATCATAATAAGCAGAAATATTTTTATTTACCAGTTTTATTTACTAATTTTTATTCTTATTCCTGCTTACAGTAGAAATTTAAGTAGAGAGTAGAAAGACAGAAATTTAATAGTAATTTAATTTTGACATTTAACCTTTATTAATGTTCTAAACTGTGTGGAGGTCACCAGTTTTTCTGCAACTTTGGATGATAAAATTGCTAACACCTAGCAGCATTGTAGAATATCTTAGCATTTTGTATTTATAAATAACATAAAATCATTCATGATTCATGAACATTTTCTTATCTTCTCCCACATAGTGTTCTTAAATGTTCCCTTAAAAGAACATGAAAAATACACAAAGCACAATGAAATGATTAGTGAGTATATGAAAAACAGACTCCATGGGAAATATTTAATGACATCAAAATAGTTGAGAACCACGAAAAACAGAAAACCGAAAAATAAAACTGGAAAGATGTGTCAGACCAAGATATGAGAAACCTAGCTTTATGAATTATATTCTTGTTTCAAATATTTTTATTCTGCTTAGAATATCCTCTGTATTTGACATACTGTCGTTGCAAAATTCAGTATGAAAATTGTGTTCTGAATGTTGCAGTCACTGTATAAAATGATTTCACATTTTTTCATTCCATTTATTCTGTATAGTAATTACTATAGCTGATAACTAAGTTACACACTGACATCTACTTGCCTCACGGTTCCTTCTAATTTGAGTGGAGTTCTTCAAGCAATGTTTCAGAGGCTGGTACACGCATACCAGTGATTCTTGGACAATAGGACTGGTGACACAAAGCAAGATCCAATTATGTGCCACCACTTAAACCCTGCAGTGCTGGCGATTATTTGGACCATCCCAGGGATGCTGAAGATTCCAGCACTGTACAGGTTGATGCTAGGGAGATTTGTGATGCTGGGATGAAATCTGGGTGACCCAAACACAAGGCATGCACCGTAACCTCTCTACATTCCCTACAATCTCTCCATCAGCATGATTCATTTTAATGGCGAGGAAATAAAATTTGACATCATTCATGCATAAATATTATTATTTGCTTCATCAACATTTGTAAACCAAAGTTACCACTGAATTGAATATTCCTAACAATATTATTATCTCTGTTTTATTGTCTACTTGATTTACTGTGTGCCTTTTGCCTAGTTGACTTTGAATGAAGTTTCACTCTGTGTGTTTATGTATGGGCATCTTTGTTTACACATGCCATATGTTCCTTATTTTTGTTCATATATATTTGATGCTATTAACATATGACAATAAAGAGTAAGTGACTTGTTTTATTTTCACTGGTTTTATTATTTTGTTTTGCCAGGAGCAGGATCAAAACTGAGTCTCACATATGCAAGACAAGTGTACAAGTGTACAAAGCCCTTAGTTTGCCTGTTTGCTTGTTGAGGTTGTTTACTTGCTTCTTTAGGACTCTTCCTGGAAGTTCTCAGAATGTACAGGTCTACACTGGTGATTCTCAGCCAGACGGGACAATGGTTCAACGTTATGTATATTGCTCAGGCCCTGATACTGTATTTAGGTACCTCAGGGCTCCATCAGGTAATTATCAGGAGGCCATGTGATGTCAGAGATAAGATGACACAGCCTCACAACATTTTGAGAGAGTTACTCCTTAACTCCTAGAATATATGTCAAGCCTCAGATCTCTCTCTCTCTCTCTCTCTCTCTCTCTCTCTCTCTCTCTCTCTCTCATCCTCCCTCTCTTATCCTCTCTCCCTCTCTGTCCTTGTATGACTGTGTTATTATAAATAATTTGGTGAAGGAAGATCCACTTTTTACTTTGCAATTGGTTTTACTAAGATTCACATTTTCCTTTGCAGATGAGTTTGGGCATAAGATAATATCTCAAAACCTTGAGTTCAAACTTGGCGTGTTGGAGTCCGAGTTTTCATCTCCAGTACTTTGTGGACCTACAGGCACAAAGTCAGAAGTAGTTACCAAGCATGGCCCTCTAGGTATGGTCCAAAATAACAACACAAACGTAAAATTAAACAAGCAAGCAAAAAACTGTGGTTTCCTAAAATACAGAATTTGCCTCCTGTTGTTTTGATACTTTTTCTTTTTGACATGGGTTGAAATTTTGAGGAAAACGGTGGAAAGAAGATACAATCTGGCCATTTCAGCACAACGGCCATGATCCAGAGACTCACAAATGGATCTCAGAACAGAGCAGCTCGCTGCAGAGATGTCTCCAGACTCCAATTATTTAAGATTTTAGAACTCCAGGAGATTGCATTCTATTTTTTCTCTTACTTTTTTGTTGAATTACTGTGAGACAGATCCTTTCAAATATCTCATACTGTTTAAAACATCAATACAAAATAATAATGGTGTTGGGAAGATGTAAAGGTGTTGAGATTGGTGTTGAAATATTGAATTTAATCAATTATTGTGAGTAAATTAATGTAAATAAAATCTAAAAATTAAAGAAAAAAAGATGAATTCTCAGAATGAATATTACCCTCTGAAACTCAAAAATTCTATTTAAGTCATGTATATACATAACCTCAAGTTTTCCATTTATTTAGTATAAAATATTAGTATCATGTAGTCTTTTAGAAGAGAAAAATAAACAGTAAAAATGTTGAAATCAAATGTTCTTGGATTGCTGCCCCCATCAGCTTGAGAGTTGGCACTTAATTTTCTAAGCACCATTAGCATTTATTCCTTCTCTGGGCTCACATTTTTTCCACATTCTTCAATTCCTCAATCCAGAAATTTTGCAGAAAATTTGAAAACTGGAAAAAGGCACTATTGCTATTGTCAGAAATGAAATTCAGACATACCATGTTATAAAAATTTAAGGGTTGTAGGGTAAAAAATTTTCCCATTCATTGTTTTCCCTGTTGTTTTTTCACCTGCTGGTCAAACAAATAAATTAATATGAGCAGGAGTGGGATTAGTTTGCTTAGAATAGTTTAATTGAATAAACCATTCAATTACATGCAAATGGAGGATTTACATGGCTGTCCCACAATAAATAAGACATATCACAGTTTATATGGGATGCTAAGAAATCAGATCAATATATTAGGTATCAAGAAGTGAGGAATGAGTGGAATCTGACTGGGAGAAAAGAATGATCTATGACAAAATCCTTTTTTCTACGTGTTTGCTCTTCCTTCAGGTAAGTTTCTCCATCTTTATAGATGTGGTATTTGTGGGAATTTTAAGTCTATATTGTGCTAATTTCATTCTTCCGCTAATGGCAACAGCTTTTCTTAAAGTCACCAGAGCGTGTTTTATTTGTGTTCTACATGTCAAATGAAAAAAGGCTACTCTAGGCATTTTGTAAAATAAACTGTCTGAACCTTTTTGGAGAATTTTTAATTATTTGTAACAAAATACCTTAGAAACTGTTCATTTGTTGTGCTTATACATACATACTCAAGATCAAGCAGTATAACTCAAGAGCACACTTCAGAATGTGCAAAACTCTAGCACACAAAAAATTTTCAGCTCTGACACCACATGTTCCTATACCCAGTATGCTGGTTGTCTGTGTAATCCTACAAGGGAGTATACATTTATATATATATATATATGTATACATATATATAAATATATGTATACATATATATATGTAGCACTGTTTTCCCGTTGTTCGTCAATTTGCTCGAGGGAGCATCAGTAACGTCTCCATTGTGAGACTTGTTACTGTTTTTGGCATATTGAATATTCCACGGGTAGCTTGCCAGGCTCTGCTGTGAGGGCGGGATACTCTCATTAGCTTGCCGGGCTCTCAGAAAGGGACGGAGGAATCAAACCTGGGTCAGCAGGCAATGCCCTACGTGCAAGGCAATGCCCTACCCACTGTGCTATCACTCCAGTCCCATATGTATGTATATATGTAAATATATATAAATACACACACATACACATATATATGTGTATATATATATATATATATATATATATACATACATATGGGGCTGGAGTGATAGCCCAATGGGAAAGGCTTTTGAATTTTGCCTTGTATACATCTGATCCAGGTTTAATCTGGAGCATCACCGAAGTGAATCCTGAGCTAGGAGTAAACTCCAAGCAGCTTCTCCCCCACAAAAAAAAAAAAAAAAAAAAAGAAACACAAAAGGAAAGTAATCCAATGGATGATATTCCATTCTGAAGCTGTCCACATGACAGGTCAATTGTGTGAATTCCTCTGCTTTAATGTGTAAAAAAAAGAGAGAAACAAAAAAGAGAGGAAGAAAGCATTGTGAAAGAAATATGACCTCTCATATTTTATTTCAAACATTAATTTTAAAACTCAGGATCAGGGAAATGTACGCTGCATCCAGGTTTAAATCTCCTTGTAAGTCCCCAAAATTAAATATATATATATATATGTAGATAAAATTGAAATATCGAAACAACTTGTTGCTTTTTATAATAAACATTAAGTGTTGCTCCTGATGGCACTGGTTCTCTTACAAAAGAAAGTAGAAATCTTTATACTTTTTTATGATCTCAACTTTTATAGGATAAAATGGAAAAATGTAGGCATGTCTGAATCCAACAACTGTAACAAGATATGCTTTTCTTCATTCTTTTCTTATTAGCATTTTCAAGACCTACTAATTTTGTTTCTTTGTGATTGTTTTATATTTGCATACAAGAATCTTTTTTATTTCTGACTTCAAACTAATGATTCAGAGAATAAAACAAACTTTAATTCCCTAATGAAAATTCATGTGAACAATTTGTCATAAGTAGAATAAACACAATAGTGTAATAGTTCTCCAGAGGAGAACAATGTTGCACAATAGGGTTGACTTTTAATAGATTGTGTTTGAATTTTCTACATTTCCTTTATGTAAACTTGGCTGCAAACTCTGCTCATTTGTCTGTAATTTGAATTACAGATTTTATGTTATGTCAAAATATGAGATAATTTTCTATATAATGATAAAACTCTTTACCAAATGATGCCCCAAATGTTAATGTGAACCATGTAAT
Source organism: Sorex araneus (assembly GCF_027595985.1). Lineage (NCBI taxonomy): Eukaryota > Metazoa > Chordata > Mammalia > Eulipotyphla > Soricidae > Sorex > Sorex araneus. Next base: position 186,735,504 of record NC_073303.1, on the reverse strand, counting down.
GCTTCCTACTGTGAGCAACATAAAATTTGGGGGGAAAAATGCAGGCAGAATTTTTGTTTGTTTGTTTTTTGATATTGTGTCATACTCAGGACATGATCTGAACTTTTCCTGGCTCTGTGCTCAGAGATAATTTTTGGTTGGGCTCGGGGTGTAATATGTGATGTTGGGGATCTAGCAGGCAGATTAATTTAAAGGGAAATTCTCCTCTATATTTGCAGAATAGAAACTGGCCTTTCTTAAAACAGGTTTATTGTTCATCCTATCTATAGTTATTTGATATGACCTATACTCATTACTAAAGAAATTATATGTGTGTTTTAAAGTAAATTAAATAATTAATTTTATAAAAGTAGGTGATATGAAAACTCTATACATAAATGTTAAGCATTTCCTTCATATTAAAAACATTTTTTGTGATGGACACCATTTAGTTTGTGCTCAGAAGACCCTATCAGCATCAGCGCTGCCCCATGATTCTCAGCCCAGCAGATTTGTGGATAGATGCAAAGGTTCAAAGATACACTGCTGCCAGGGCCCTAAAATGCCAAGGATTATCCTGGCAACACATTGGCAACACCTCTTATCTGGTGATATTCCGACAACCAAATTGTGTTGCAGTTGAAACTTACTAGTCACATGAGCTTCTTGATCTCTATGGTACCTCTCTGGTCTCCTAAAACTGTTCTTTAAAATTATCTCTTAAAGATGATTCGATAGAAAGAATTTCAGAAAATAATATAATAAAAAGCAGTTGGCAGTGATAGGGCAAAACAAGGGAAGTGTTAACCTTATTTGGGGATTGCTGAAATTTCTTGGAATATACATAATGTTTCATAGGGTTTTTCACCACTTTTGTGTACATTTGGAATTTTACATTGAAAGAAATAGTGAGGGTGAGGTTCAGAGAAGAAGAGAGGGAGAGAGATTTGATTAGTGTAAAAATCACTTCTCCAGTAATATATATATATATACATATATATACATATATATTAACAAGAGTTTCTTTGACAAGAGTATTTCAACAAGAATATCTAGTATCCCAAATTTCAAAAAGAGTATGCAGAATTCAAGAGAGTATTTTTATTGACAATATGAGATGGTTGCAAGAGTTATTCTTAAAGCAAGACAGACTCTTTGTCATCATTCAATTTTGTTCTCTGATAAAGCCGTCTCACCAAAATAAAAAAAGAGACATGTTCATTAATGGAGATAAGCAGCAATGATAAGAAAACAACATTAATTTGATTAACAACAAATCAGGAAGAGTATTTCAAAGCTCACAAACAGGCAAGTACAAAATAGATAATAGGGGTACTGTTTCAAAGCTGACAAACAGACAAGTACAAAATGAATAAATATGATATAGGGAGCAAAGGATGGAGGAATATTCAATGAATGGTAAAAATGCCATGAAAATGCGAAGACTTGGGCATTATTCTATTAGCTTAAGTAGTGACAATGGATTAATTTCTTCCTTTTCAAAGACTTACAAACAAAACTTGTTAGCTATAAAAGATATTTCACAGAGTAGTCTGATGGAAAAGTGAGTCAATGGAACTTATATTATTTGTGTAGAGTTTTGTACAATTCATATTTTGTGAAAATACAATATTTTAATGAAAGTAGTATATAAAATAGTGTATTTCAGTTAAAATTTCAGATGGAAGCAGAACATTCTCTCTTTTGATTGGATAATTTTTTGTGAATTGTTGACCAAAGAATCCCAAAGACTGAGTTTCACCTTATTTTTAAAATCTCTAAATCTCATTATCTTACCAGTCTCCTGCCACCTCTGAAACTGACCTATAGTGGTTAAGAAATAAATACAAAATTAGAAAAAGAAAAACTTCTCTGAGATTGAACTTTGAAAATGTAAAGGGTGTTTTTTTTTCTTCTTTTTATTTCTTACCCTCATCCAATAACTTGTAGAAGGAAGTTAATATGATGTCTAACCTCCTATATACAAAGAACGAGAAAATACCTTCGTGGATTGTTCATTAACCATATTGATGCTCACCAATCTGTAACCTGCCTCTTACAAAAGAATATGCCTTCCCATTAGTTTTGTATATAATATTCTCATGACTTAGCTTTAAATGTATTTACTGTGGCTAATAAAGCTCTTTCATATCCCACTTTCTAATCTCTAATTATGACCTGGTGAAACTGGAACCACATCATTGTACTTATGGCAAAGAAGATACTGTCACTCTTAAGTCTGAATGAGTTCTTTGGGATTGTCATTTTTATTGATTCTGGAATAAGATCATGTCTATTTGACATATAGTCCATCTCAAATTTGAGGTGAACTCAAACCATAAAGTTGTAGAGTACTGTTTGAATCTTTCCAGACCTCTCACCTTATTAAAAATGCCTTTGCCTTAACTGTGTTAATAATTGCTTCAGATCAGTACATATCTCACATTCGGTCTCCTCAATGTGTTTAAACATCATGACTCCCATGGTAAAATGTTGGCCGGAGGCCCAGAATGTGTTATTGGTGACCCTGTTATTCCCATCTTTAAAAACAAAGTTAATTATGACTCGTTGGAGACTCTAATAACATCTGATGACCTATCAGACACCACACACACACTCTCGCAATGTTCTAACAAGTAGATCAGATTCCATGTGCAAAAGTGCTCATTGAAAATATGTCTGATCTGACCAAGTTAATGCTAACTGGACCCTTGGGCTGAAATGAAATTGCAGAGAGTATAATCACAAGTTCACACATTTTTGGCACTGGATTAGTTTAGGTGTTATTACAAGTGACCAAGATACCAAATGGTATCACCTCTGAATAGCATATGAATAAAACATGAACTGGAGCAATGAAGTTGAGAAAAGAGAATTTCATGATATGGGTAACTATTATGAGAAGTCTTGTTAACCTGAAGGTGGATTTTTTCTTGTGCTACTGGGCTCTTGAGAATCATATGAAAGATTCACATACAGAGCTCACCAGCTTAAGAAGTAGCATTTATTGCAGAGTTTAAGTAGATGGGTCAGTATCCCTCCCCAATGTCCAGAGCTCTCCTCTTACCAGCACCTGATGTCATATATTCTGTACTTCAATTCCCAGTCCACTGTATGGTGTCCAAAATCCTTTCCCTAGCCATCTGCTCGCCTCCTCTGTCTAATTACCTGGTCTTATCCACGCAACTTCTATCTCTTGAGTGTATGCTTTCCTACTCTGAAATATGCAGTTGGAACCCTGTCACTTATGTCTCCTTCGTGGGGATTTACTTCCCTAAAACCTGTCACTGGGCCTCTCTAGAATAATTCTCCAGCAGTTTCCAGATATTTCAACTTTCCTAAGTCTTCAGCCAGGGCCACATGTGTGTAGATGGGAACTCTACCATTCTTCTGTCTGGGTGCCTGAGCCCTGCCTGGTTCTGTCATCGACCCTGCAAAACAGTCCTACCCAGCCCTGCTATCAATCTGGCTGTAGGTGAAGGCAACTAGGTTAAGGGAGTATTTTGATTTTGCTCTCTCTCTCCACAGCCATCCAATTATTTATTTCAATTAGATAATTTTTCAGTGGGTGAGATTTACAGTGACCAGAGAAATGAACTAGTTCATGTGACACTCTAGCATTTCACTCTAGCTGTATTATTATGAATTTTTGATTACCCCTGTCTTCTTATTCTTATTGCTCTGGTTAATTTGCTATAGTTGCATTCAGATGCTTTAGACCTCAGAAATAGCTTTAAGTATAAAGCATTGTATGCATATGAATTATATGTGTAATATATTATTGCCACAAAATGCATTTTTATAAATTATTAATTATTGAACACAACAGAGCAAGCTTGACAAGTAGTTCCCATATTTAGAACATTCTTAAAGGAAAATATTATGTAAATATAATTATTAAATTATGACATTAAAAGACTGCACAGTAAACAGGCTGTTAGCAACCGAGGCAACAAGGAGAAAAGAAAAAAATAAATAGGTTTTTCAACAATAAAATATTTAATCAACAAATATCACCATTCACATTCTTTCACCAAGTAATGTTAACAGTTTATATTTCAAGTTATTACTTGTTCAGACAAAGCTCTCCAGAGGGAATTGATGCTTTCTGTTTTCAGAAGGTTCCTAAACTATACCAATTTCAGCTTAAATGGCCCTAAAAGGCAAACCCTCAGTTTGAAATTCTCACCTGTCAGTTGGTAACAAGATCCCAATGCTGGTGGGAGGTAGAAGATTTTTACCAAGACTGCATAACATCAAGGTCTTGAAATAATCACTTCTGGGGGAAGGTGATGAGGCACCAAAGGAAGGGTAATGATTGAGTTGTACTCTAGTTTTAGCACTTGAACGGAATGAAGGCAACAGTAATGATGAAGATTTAGAGATTGATTGGATGCTGTACACCTTGGAAGCCTTAAATCAAAAAGGTTTATGTGAGCCAAATAGCTATTCAAGTCATGCTGTAGAAGGCAGAAGGTCTCCGTGGCACTGTTTAATGAGCCCTTCAACTTTTGCAGCTTCAATGTAAACTTCTACAAATCAGGCCACAGATTTAACTATAAGGTGAAATAATAAAAAAAAAGAAAAAGAAAAGCTTCAAAAGAGAATTCATAGATCTTTTTGTATACAACCTCAGCCTGAAAGGAAAGAAGTGAACCCACTTAAAAACTGTATATGGGACACTTGAACTCACAGGTTGCCTTTATTATTTAGAACCAGTACAAGCAGCAGCAAATACACCCCACTGCCAGGTTATCAGATTCCCTTTACAGAACATCTTGTAGAAACTAGTGTAAAGAAGTTCCCATTGAATGGGACACTTTGGGTTATAAATTCAACCTTGCATCTGTATTTGGCTTCTGATAAATCCCTGAATTCAGCAAGAATCAAGTAGAGATGCTAATTTTTGTTTTTGCTTGTTTTGGAGCTGTGCTCAGAGGATATGCCTGCCCTGAGCTTATAGAGCACTACTGGAGGGATCCAGGGATCATAGGATGTGGTGAGGATCAACCTTAGGTTTGCTAACTGCTAGGAAAACATCCTACACACTGTACTATCTCTGTGGATCCTTTAAGTAGAAAAGTTTAGCTCCCCGCCTTTTTTTTTTTTTTTTTTTTTTGCTTCTTGAGTCACACCCAACTATGCTCAGAGGCTGCTCCTGGCTCTGCACTCAGGAATTACTCCTGGCAGTGCTTGAGGGACCATATGGGATGCTGGGAACCAAACCCGGGTTGACTGCGTGCAAGGCAAATGCCCTACCCGCTGTGCTATTGCTTCAGCCCCAGTGCTGAGTTACTTTTTAAAAATTATTCTTAAGACTTGATATTGTATAATATTAAGAATAAGATAAATATTTGTGCAGGTGGATCCTGAACCTTTGACTAGTTAAATAAAATAAAATCAAGTTTGAGAACATACAATCAATTTCCCATATGCCAAGTGCATAACACCTTGTAATGCATACCAGGAACTGGTCCTGATACATCAAAATTTGATACTACAATTACACAAAATGAGATTATAATGACATCAGCCATAGTATAAAATTGGGAAGGTATAAGAAACTCAGGACAGAATGTTGAAAGAGTGGATATTATTTAATTTTTTAGATAATATTAGGAAAATATTATCTGTGTTTTCCAGTATGATCAAGAGAGTGCATTGTTTATACAACATCAGTAAAGATTATGTGAGAATAGATTAAAAGAACCTATTAAGGTCAACAGTTGTGATTTCATAGCAAGGTGATGGTGAGAAAATTTGCAAAGAATTTGGTGTTCTCATTCCAGTGAAGATGGAAGGATTCTAGATTGATAGAAACCAGGTGGCTGATTTTTTGGGGAAGAAAGTTATACTACTTTTCAAATGGGGAAAATATTCCAGGCTGGAGGCAAGGTGCCATACTCGATAAAATTATATAATATATTACTTATCCTTAGTAGTGTTTCTATGGGAAATACAGATGTTTATAAAGAAGGATATTGTTATAGCTCTATAAGCCAAAACAAGTTTAAAACGCTCATTGTCATTGCAATATTAATTACAATCCCTCACCCACTTTCCACATTTTCACACATTTTTACAACTTATGCAATCATTTGCAAACTATTATTGTCTCAGTGAACTTGTGTATATTTCTTTCATTAATTCCAAGAGGAAGTTGTTACTATTTACCTGATTATTGTAAACTTGGAAAGAGTTATATTTAGAGAGAAATTAAAATCTATTCCCCCATGTATTCGTCTTTTCCCACCCTACCTCAAATACATTTATGTTTAAGCAGAATAATAATAAGTCATTTCCTCACAGTTATCCTATTCCTTTAACCTCTGATCAGTTTTTAATCTCTGGATGAGTAATTAATTGCAATTTACTGAATCTTGGCCAAATCATCTCAAGTATCTATGACCCATGGCAAAAAGGGCCAAGTGAAGCTTACATTCTAATCTCCATCCAGAAGAGTTTATCAGAAACATTATTAAAATTAATTCAGACCTCTCCCAAAAGCTTATAGTCTGGTACTGTCTAAATTCTATTTATAGTTAGTTCCTTAGTCCTGATAATTCGCTCATACAGCGTTCAACTGACTCTGTCTCTGGAGGCTTCCCTGAATGTTTAGCAATCTTGATATTTTCAGGATTACAACTGCAACTACTGTATTCCATCAATGTTTAGGATTCTGCATCTACTAGTAGAATACTGAATTTCATGTAATAGTTTGAAAATTCTCTAGTCAATAAACTAATGAAGAATAAATGTCTCCCCTGGAACACTGGAGTTCGTGAAGTATTTCAAGGAAGGTTGCTTCATATTTATACCCTTCCTTTCAGGTTTCCTTTATTTTGCTTAAATAGGTATGGTAATCTTTTCCTTTATACTCCTTTTTAAATAAAAGTGGAAGTTACAATAAACTAGATTTATATAAAGTATAAATGATTGTTAGTGGACAATGCAGTGGATGATGACATTCTGTTTTACTGCTCAGAAAGACACCCCCTAATCATATATTTAACCATCCTTTTGCGTATTGGATATGCCCAGAGGATGCTTAAAATACTTAATCTTAAATTTCTTCCTGTTCTTGTACTTGTTCCTTTAAATAAATTTTCTGAAGTCAGCCAGACTCCTCAGTTAGAAAGTAAGATGTTCGTGACTTCAAGATAGTTCAGTGTTCAATTAATAAAATAAGACAACAGTGAAAAATTGTTTCAGTCTTCTGTTGCTAAGAAATCTGTAGGGCTTTCTACACAGAACTTGATCCATAATCTACTGGTGGTATGTGCATTAATGGGATGTTTTATTTTCTCTCTCTTCCTCTGCCTTACTGCCGTAGCGGTTTTTATTCCCATTTACTTATAGAATTTCTCCATGTACAGACATCTGTAGTCTACCTAGTTTAACAAACAGTGCTTGATTTCACACTAGAAAAAATGTGAAGATAGTATGTCTCTTCAGGGTGAATAAGATACTTATAGGACTATGCATTTATTTTATTGGTTGGTTGAAGAATGGAGAGACAGAGACAGAAACAGAGACGTAGAGAGAGAGACAGACAGAGAGAAGGGCAGAGACAAAGACAGAGTCAGAGACCGATGCAGAGAAATTATAACTTCAGCACAGATAAAATACCAAATTGTACAACTTACTGAAATTGTGAAATCATTGTCTTATGTTAGATCAAAGGACAATTTTGTTATTTGGAGAAAAAAGTAGAATATAATAGCTACTTGATTGATAGAGGTGTGGCCTTTTTCAAACTCCTGTTGTCAGTTCAAAATCACCTTTATCACACCTCTATAGCATTTTCTCGTGTCCATGAACAAAGTTGGAAATTTTATTTCTTTGAATCCTCTCCTTATAGAGTTCTGTGTCAAAGCTGGCTAAAGGAGACTCAACCCAGGGTTAGAAGTCCAAAGTAAAAGTGACCACTGTTCTCTGAGGGAAATTGTGGATGTCAGGTTCACCAAATCCTCTTATCAGACTGGACAGCAGATCACAACCAAAATAGTCAGACACTTTGAAAGTTTCATCAGATGGACAGTATTTTTGATAGTCACCACAGCAGTGCTTGGCTACTGAGCCGCGGCTGACTAAGGACAATGATGATAGCTATACTGATTTCTCTCCAACAATGACTAAGCAAAACTCCATTTTAGACTTGCATGTCTGGAGCACATTGAAATTTTTCTGATTATTTTTTTTTTTTGCTTTTTGCTTCTTGGGTCACACCCAGTGATGCACAGGAATTACTTCTGGCGGTGTTCGGGCACCATATGAGATGCTTGGAATTGAACCCGGGTTGGCTGCGTGCAAGGCAAATGCCCTACACGCTGTGCTATCTCTCTGGTCCCAATTTTCTGACTCTTGACGGAATGCTTTAAGGAGCTATTCTGTAGGGAAATTAGCTCATTTCCACACCTGCCCTCCAAACTCCAAGGCCTCTTGGAGTAAAGTACAGTTTACTGAAATAGAATTTGAATCACGAGCCATCACTTGTGAAACATCCTAACTCAATACTTAAGACATTGAAGGACAAAGTTCTAAATATCTTTCGCCTTGTGCCAGAGTGAGGTACCTCTGCAGGCTTTTAATGATAAGATAATCTCATTTTATTTTTACTGTATGACTGTATCACTGTCATCTACTTGTTCATGGATTTGCTGGAGTGGGTGCCAGTAATTCTCCATTCATCCCTGCCGCGTGCTAGTGTAGCCCCATGGCATAGTAGGGGCTCTTTCAGGGTCAAGGGAATGAGGACCATCATTGTTACTGTTTTTGGCATATCGAGTACGCCAGGGGTAGCTTGCCAGGCTCTGCCCTGCGGATGGGATACTCTGACTTTCGGTAGCTTGCTGGGCTCTCTGAGAAGGATAAAGGCTTTTGGGCCAGCCTCTAACCGCCTTTACAGGTGTTCTCAGTCTACCGTATGTAAGCTTTTGTCAATTTGCATGTTGTAACGATCTGCACACTGACACATGCTAAATCAGCATGAATTTTATTTTAGATTCCTAAAATTATTGAACTGCTTATATATTGACAAAATATCAACAAGCTGAACTTTTTTTAATGACCTGCTTGCTCTGTTACCTATTTGTCTTTTAATTCCTACTTGTTTTTCCTAACAACTGAAAACACAGCTCTCTAACTTCTAGGTATGTGCTAACTTTCCACTTGTATAGTCTCATTGTTTTAATGTCAACTGCATCAATACTTTTCACATGTGTTTCTAAAGGATGATCACATTATTTAAAGACAAATATTATGTAACTGATTTATTTTTCTGTTTCTATCACATCACATAAAGTTTTCAGTTTTTGAAATTTTGATCAATACAAAAATCTAAAACAAATAAATGGCTAAGTCAATAAATATATCACATAGTTACAAAAAGGAAGACCTTTGAACTAATGAAAAATTAAAATAAATAAGAATAAATAAAACCAATCAATACATAAACTCAATGAAAATCAACTCAGTGCATTTGACATGGTATTTTTGACAATGTATTTAGTAAATAGCAAAAAACTAAATTTCTAGGGCTAGAGCAATAGCACAGCGGGTAAGGTGTTTACCTTTCACGCAGCCTACCTGGCTTCGATTCCCAGCATCCCATATGGTCCCCTGAGTACTGCCAGGGGTAATTTCTGAATGCAGAGCCAGGAGTAAGTCCTGTGCATAGCTGCGTGTTACCCAAAAAGTAAAAAAAAAAAAAAAAAAAAAAAAAAAAAAGCAACTAAATTTCTATATAAAGGGTATATAAAGAAAAATATTGCATAAAAAGTGAAGAATTCAAGTTTGAAAGAATTACCAATAAATACTCGTTAGATACTTGGAATAAAAGTAACTTTTTTGAGAAAATTCAATTTTATTGTTACAATAAGACAATCAACAAAGCAAAAACTCAAAACAATTAACTGGAAAAAATTTATATAGTTAGCATCGTGGCAGATAATTAAAATTATATCCAGAACTTAGAATAATAAACTGTGGGATAACCATACACTACTATCCCTTGTTGTCCTAAATTCCAAAATCAAACTGAAACATTATTATTTTCTATATAACCATATGCATATCTATAGATGAGTTTAGAGGGTAAATTCACAATCTGTATTATTTTAAATTTCTAATATTTCTGGCATTGAGTATTTTATTAGTATGTGTTTGCCTGAAAATAGTAATACTATTATATCTCAGGCATTGAAAGAAAGAATACTTGTTAATAAATATTTATAAACATATGTGTACTATAATGATAAGTTATGTAGAGGAAATCTTGGATGAGACAAATTTACTGTTCAGCTTAGTTTGTCAAGAATCAAAAACTAATGAGAAAATGCCAAATGAAAGGTATTACTGAAATAAAAAGTAAATTTAAAAGGATTTTAAGAGGTTTCCCTATCAAGAAAGGGGGATTTTATTTATGAGGGAGGTTTGCAGACACACAAAATGATATTTCGAGCTTTAAAAATGACTATAGATATCTTATTCCAACAATAATAACAAAAATGATAATAATAAAAAGAATAATACTGTAATCAAATCCTTGACTTATCTATAATGCCAGGTATATAGGTTGGCTCCCACATTTGTATTTATGCTCCCTTCTATCTAACTAGACCAATAATGTCTCCATTGTGACACCAAGTCTCACAATGGAGATGTTACTGGTGCCCACTCGAGCAAATCAATGAACAACTGGACGACAGTGCTACAGTGCTATCTAACTATATTTATTAAGTTGCTTCAAGTCTATTGGAGACAAGATAAATGACTATGTCTTATTTAAGCCATATAAATAATTTCCATTCTTGAAATTCCGCTAAGTCAAGCAAATACTGCTTAAATGCATTGTGCAGAAGAAGTGCATTTTACAGTTTCCATTTTCATTTTGATGTGTGGTTTCATTGATATAGGCCATTTATTGATGGATCAAATCTGAATGCACACAGAAGTTGAATTTTGAAATGTCAGCAATGGTACAATTCTGGCCAAAAAGGAGAAAGATAAAAATTAGAATTGTATGAGTATAAAGCAGGATATATTTAATAAAAAAATGAATAAGTCAGAAAAATACAGATTCAGAAATAAATGAAAGGTAACTCCAAAGTGACAATCATTAGAGACATTTTAATTGGCTGGTATGGATTCAGTGCAAGTTAGAAGGGCAAAAAGGATTCACTTAGATACATTGGGGATTACTGTTCAAAGAAAATTAAAGGCAAATGAAAATTAAATTAGGTTGAGTTGGTTAAAATGAAACTAATAAATAAAGGTGAGATATTCTTTTTTCTAAGAAGCAGTCCTGTGGTGTCATTTCCCCATGAGAGACACATTCATTTTCTCAGTGTATTAATTTCCAACCGGTGCCGTAAAAAATTACAACAGCCCTGGAGTTAAGAAGTCCTACATGAATCTCTCTAGGATAAAGTAAAATATTGATCTGATCTGGGTCTTCTGATGATTTAAAGGAAGATTTATTTCCTTGACTTTTCTTTGGTCTAGCAGATTTCTGTGTTCTATGATGGGTGTTTGTTACTCCACATTAGAAACTTTCATCCTCCAATAGAGCATCTTACCACTTCCAGCTCTCTGACATAACCTTCCTCTTTGTCTCTCTCTCTGTATCTATTTCCTATTATCAAACTCTGTAAAGATTTTTCCATAAAGGAATATTCCATGTTGGGGCTAGAGGTAATTTAATGTATTGAAGTGCTTGCCTAGAACAAAGCTAACCTGTGAAATTACAATAAAGATACTTAAATTTTTGAGATAGAAAAGGAAATTTTTGCTGTTATTTAAAAAAGTTAAGCTATTATTTGATGACAGACTGCTATACATGCATGTCTAAAAATCAGAATATGAAAGCTGCGCGTTCCCCTGGAGATCTCTCCGGCCCGCGGAGAGACAGCAGTGGAAAGCGCTCCTAATTGGGTGGGTTCTGTGAGCGGTTCCGACCTGAAATAAAACTAGTGAGGATAATAAATAGGGGGCCCAAGACGACACATGCCGATCAAGGGCAACTTTATTAACTGCCACGCTGGCTTTATACTTTTCTTAGCAGGGGGTTGGTACATAAGTTGTCAATCATCAGGAAAGTGTCTTCTCAGACCAAATAAGGAAAGGTTCGGGGTGTATTAGGTGGGCTTACAACATTCTTCAAGAGTAGATTGAGAAATAGTGGGGAGGGGAAGGCAAGGGTCTATCTGGCAGGAGCATCTGGCAGGAGGAATGCACAAGGTAGAGGAAGGTATTCTACTTAATGGGGGGCTTAATGGCGTCTCTTAGTTAACTGCCCTGGGCTACTTTTACCTCTTGAGTTTGGCTATTTCCTTTGTCACAAGGGCACCTGTGCCTCAGGTCAAGCAAAGCTGGTAATGGAATTTTCCGGTTTGTCCAGGGTAAAGGTTTCGGGGTCCTCTTTCATTCAGGGTCCTGAGCAGTCCCCAACAGAAAGCATTTACATGGTCTTTGAAAAGACAAAATTAGTCATTACCACAGTTCAAAAAGGAGATTTAAATGCATAATTAGTAAAAGTTGAAAATAAATTCAGAATGTATTAACTTTAAGTAATGTCATCAAATAAGAAAAAGTCACATACGATGACATTCACTTACACCTTTTCGATTCAAAATAGAATAAGAGCTAGTTCATTTTTATCAGATTAGTATTTATCTGTTTAAGAATTATTTCAGCACATATGAATTAATTGCCAAGTGTATCATTTCATGGTACCTACAACAGATACAATGATTAGCATGCACTATAGTTTATAGTAAAACATAGCAATCGATCCTGTCTGGTAGGAGAAATTCAGATGTGGGAAATCGGACTCAAACTTAATAGATCATTGAAGTCATCTCAGAGAAGCTATCTAAGAAGAAAGCACAGTCAATGTGAGAATAAGTCAAGTTACAAGGACATGAAAAATGTTTCCAAAAATGAGAGTGTGACAAATTATGGTGCTACATCTAAGATAAAGCTAAGCAAATTCTGTGATTTAAAAGTATGTTCATGTCTGTGGAACAGAGCAGAAAGGAAGATTTTCCAGAGATTCTGGATGAAGAGGACAATTGAAAGAGAGGCATCAGTTCCACACTGAAACTACAAATGTAGTAGGGGACAAGAGTGAATTAGAGTTGCTTCATTCCTGTGACCCATTAGTTAAAGGAACATTATTGCATTTTTATTGAATACTTGTTTTATGACTTTTGAAACATGATCTTGGTTGTTGTGTGATAACAGTAACATAAATTGTGTAATTATTATTAAATAACATATATATATCACTTCACTTGTGTAGCTTGTCATGCAGTTGCTAATTGATTTGCTCAAGTGGGCGCCAGCAAGATGTATATAGTTCTGCAAATAAGTTTTGCCTCATTTTTTTTTCCTTTTAAGTAAGGTTGTGGGTCTAAGAGATAACACAGGTTCTATGGCAACTGCATTGCAATGCAGCAGACCTTGGCTTGATGGCTGGTACTGCATGGTCCCCTAGCATTTCGAGAAGACACATCTCAGCACAAAGTGTGGGTCACTAAATTAAAAGAGTCTGCATGATCTCAAAGATCTCAATGAGCTTGCTTCTCCTCACTTACCTCAACTTTCAATCATACTCCTCATCCTCGCACAATTTTCCATCCAAACTGATCAAATCTTTTAGAGATTACCTATATCACTAAGTTTTCAGGATTTGCACACAACACTCAGTCATGTCAGAATTTATGTCTAGTATCTGTGTTTCATTTAATGACTCGCCTTCTGAACTTTTCCACTTAAATTTCATTTTCAAAGAAATATCTAAATACTTCAACTAGAGATTCCTAATGATCCAGCTAATTTGTTGGTTTTAGCTCCTAATATTATTTACTTTTGTATATAAAGCATCTTTCATCATCTGGCATTTCATTTCATGTAATTTTAAATTTTGTGTAGAATATAGAAATCTAAAAAAGTATAATTACTACTTTGAATAGCATTTTGTTAGAGTTCAGAAAAGTGGCTGATATACAAGTCTCTTGTTTAATTTTTTAAATGATTAATTTTCATTTTATTTTCTGTCCCTAATGCTTAATGATGTCATTTTTGTCCAGAACTCTATATTCCAACACTTTGTGGTTTAAGTTGATCTAATAAATGTATTTTTAAAGAAGTTGTTAAAAATGTATTCTTTGACTAAAGTGGTTCTGCTATTCTGAATTGAGATAATAAATGAGCTATGGCTTTCTAGTGCCTTTTTGAACTGCCAAAGGGTAATCATGGTTATGAGAAAATAACAGAAGCGGGTTTAAAATTAAACATTGTGTATTTTATAAATCAAGAAAGCTGTAATAAATTCCCTATCTTCTATATCACAATATAGCAAAGAGGCACTTTCTAAATCAAAGCTTTTATTACGTAAGTGATAAAATAAATCAAGCCTTTTACCAGCATGGCATACATTATTGAATCTTTGTTGAGGAAAATGTCATTTCAGTTATAAGCCTCCTTTGTAAACATGGCATCATCAGAGTCACTTCTACCAAGACCAAATAAAAAAAATTAGGAGTACTCAGATTTGTAAAGTGTTAGGCCAAAGAAAAATTTCACTCTATGAAAATGATAACACTGAAAAAAATGGCAGCTATTGTACAAGTCTCATCATCTAAAATATAATAGAACGTAGCTACTCAAAGAAGAAACGGTATTAACGTGACATTTTTATAAGGAGAAACAGCAAGATATCAGACTAAAGAAAATAAGCTATGGTAAATCAAGTAGCTCAGTTTTGACTGTAAGATGAATGTTATTGAATCATTAATCTTTGAAAACTATCTTTTGAAAAGAAATTTCATTGTCAAAAGGATTTGCTATACTTGTTGGTGTTACATGGATATGCTATTAATATGTCACACGTTGGATTTTCTCTCCACTTCAGCAACTTTAATTGTTGCTTCTCATATTACTTCTGTGGCTGAAACCTGCATCCTGATATAGATGCTATCAAATGAAAAGAATATTTTTATATGTAAATGACAAAGTGAATAATATATCATGGTACAACTACTCAACAGCGACGTTAAGAAAGTACATTAGCCGTGGATTTGCTTCTTTAAGACAAAAGAATAACAAAGACATTAACTGTTCAGTAAAAATATATATATATATATATATAAATATTCAAAAAGGCATCTTAGAAATTTTTAAAAGAATAAGTCACTTTTAACATACTGTGATATGTACAGATTCAAAATTCTTTCTTACAATTGCCATCATCAATTTATGTAACTTTATCGCTTAGATAATACAAAGCAAGATTATAAATTTACATTTCTAAATTTTTATTTACATAAAGTACACAGAAAAGAGCCCCATTCCTAAAGACAACAGCATATATTTCAATACTCTAATATTTCATTTATATCTGCTCATTAATTTCTTCAAATGTCACTTGCCAAAATGGGAAATCATTAGTTATACTACCTTACTTATTTTGTTCATCTGTGTGAATTTGCTCATCCAGAAAAATGCAAAGTCATTTCAAACTGATAAACTAAATTTTCAAGTGCTTATTCTATTTCTCTTATTATTAATTGATGATTTTACCCTGTGTATTGAAATGGAATATAGAAACATAAAATAAAAGTTTAGCTATCATCTGATATTTTTTATCTAATCCATCTAACTTAGAAATAGTCTCATTTCACAAAGAATTTCAATATTTTAGGTCTAAGAATAAACAAAAGATAAAACATAGATATGCATTATTAATGCAAGAAAATATTTGCATATATGGGAATTTAGGAATTTGAAAGAGCATAGACATGATAATTCTTCAGAATTTGTTGTCCTAAATTTGTTTTACTTGGAAAGTGGTGTGATAATTATATTCATTTTTAATCAAATAGTTAATTCCATCTTCACCTCATTAATGACTTCACAATGCATAAATTTTGTATTTCAGGATTATGTGAAATGACCAGGAATCACTTCTGAGATTTGTGCATTACTGGTTACTTCTGGGAATTGAGCTTTGATGATTGATTTGCCAGTTTCATGCTGTAAATAATATACCATAATAGATTTAAAAGTACCAATGTAATGTTACCAGACTTGGAGTTAGTGAAAGTCTCTCAGTAGCACAATACTCTATAATATTTTTACCATAAAGATTATAACACCAATTTTATTACTGAATGTACATAAATATAGCTTTAAGGGGGATAGATAATGTTAAAGTGTGCAAATTATTTATAAAGAAATCTCTTTTGACTAAGTATTTGTAATTTTATATTGTTTGATTTTAATACCAGTGTATAATAGCTTAAAAAGCAATTATTGACACAATTAGCACAATGAATTTCCTCCACCACACTTTGGTTCTTAAAGGATTATGATACACTTAAAGAAATAATTTTAGGGGCCGGAGCGATAGCACAGCGGGTAGGGTGTTTGCCTTGCATGCGGCCTACCCGGGTTCAATTCCCGGCATCCCATATGGTCTCCCAAGCACCACCAGGAGTAATTCCTGAGGCAAAGCCAGGAGTAACCCCTGAGCATCGCTTGGTGTGACCCAAAAAGCAAAAAATAAATAAGTAAATAAATAATTTTAATTAACAAGAGGAGGTACAAAAAAGGAACCTACTATTGACTTTGTTCAATATATTAAAATTTTAGATAGGATATGAAACAATAAATTAACATTTGGCTCTTGCTAAAACAATTTTATTCTTAGAATCAGAGTGAGAGTTCAGGAAAAATTTGTTTAGAAGCACATATAAATAGTACACATATATTTGATAGGATTTGGGGAAGAGCTATGGTCCTTTTCCTGTTTTGGGATTGTGACTAAATCTAAAAAATGTGAGAGCAACTGCATGACTGAGTCTCTTCATTTGAAAGAGAATTATAAGACACATTCTTCCTTTTCTATAGGCTTTTGAAGAAATGCCTTGCTAATTTATGAAACTACCAATGAGGAGAACATTGAGAATTGAAGATTAGGATTACAATTTGTAAACTCAAGTAATGCAACTTTCTGTATCCTCAGTTAGTTACTGCCCACTGCTTTTTTTTTTTTTTCGGGGAGAAGTAGTCACATAAAAAAAAAATCAGACATTATAGAAGAGGTCATTAAATATGAGCATAATTTGCAAATACATACATCTGCAGTTAGAGATTTCTATTCCAATAATCCCATCCCATCCATGGAGGATATGGGATAGAACTCATATATTCACCTATATCCAGATATCTACATGCACAGTTTAGTAAAAGCCTTATTTTTTTCTTTTTCTTTTCTCCCTGCTATAGAGCAAGTGTTTATGGTCCATCTCCTCTACTTCCCAAAAATCTCACTCCAGAGGGTGATGGTATTTTCACGTGGGTGCTCTGTGTATCAATTGGGTCTTGAGGGTTGCAAAGATCTCCATGTTCCTTCTGTTGTGTAAAGATGAAGCAATGTAGAAATTGATCTAGAGATAAATAAGAAGCAGGAAAAGACCAAACACTAGATCTGCTAATACCTTTATCTAGATTTCCAATTATCAGATCGGTTAATAAAATATGAAAGTATGCATTGGATTATAAACTCTTTCTTCTAAGGTATTTTAGAAATTGTAGACTGAACAGAGTAATACATTTCCAGACTTCAATACGGGAAGCGAAAAACGGGGCTCAGAATAGAGAGGCAGCGGGACAGAGCACAAAAGCAAGATTGCAATTTGTGCCACTCGAAGTTTCTCTGGTTGGCAATGGACAAGAAGGTGGAAGTATGTGAATTCAACGTTGAATAATTAAATGTCAAAAGAGACAGAAAACCTCGAGTACCTGTCCTATAGTGACTGTGTAAAAGGAAGATATGTGACAGCTCATGGTTGGATTCAATACTAGAGGAGAAACAAAAAAGTCAATGCATATTAGTGTATATGTGTTATTGCTAATATATCTGCATGTATATAGTTATGTGTATTTATTTGATTGGTATTGATAAGTGAGTTATCTTCTGGATAATATAGTTACTATATCAGTTTTTTTTTGGTTGAAACCTTGTAGAAATTTATTCTAGGTGTTATATCATAGACATATTGGTGATAAATATTTCTTTTTTTAAATTTTATTGAATAGTTACAAGCTTCCACCAGTTAATTTTTATTTTTTTATTTATTTTTATTTATTTGTTTATTTTTTTTTTTTTGCTTTTTGGGTCACACCCAGCGATGCTCAGGGGTTACTCCTGGCTTTGCCCTCAGGAATTGCTCCCGGCAGTGCTTGGGGGACCATATGGGATGCCGGGGATCGAACCCGGGTCGGCCGCGTGCAAGGCAAACACCCTACCCGCTGTGCTATCGCTCCGGCCCCCCACCAGTTAATTTTTAACAAGACTCAGATATTCCCACAAAATTGGTCATTCTGATAAAAATTAAAAACTTTACTATGTATGATAACAAAGAAATAAGCATAAGTTAAACTAAATGCAGAATTCTGAAGATATAATGTCTTCAAAACAAAATAAAATGCATGTTTAGCTTTTCCAGGCCAGTTAATATGACAACCAAGATATTTAGTCTCGAGTCACTAGAATCTTACCATCTAAACATATTCAGAAAGACCTTTTTATCTGTGCTTCCACTTAAGATATTGTCTGACAAAAATGTTAAAACTGGATTCCAATATAATTCTTTAACTATGGCACATTGATTTTATATTTAAATATAATACAACTCTGACTTAAATAGCAACATTAAGTAAATGTCCCATTGATTATCAGGAAATGAATGTATAGCTATTGAACTGACCTAAGTATACATCTAAAAATGTTTTAACTATTAAAATTATATTACAAGAGGGTTATACTTAGAGAAATTTTCTTTAAAATAAGGATCATTCCAGTCTATAAAGACACAGGGATAAAGCATCAGAAGACTTGAAGAGTTCAAGGCTTTGGCAGAGCACAGAGCTTACACATGTGAGGCCTTGGGTTCCAGCCCCTGGATTATTCCGCCTCCAAGCACTGAGGTGTGGCCCAGAGAACCTGGAATATTTCTGCTTACTCAGCACCCGTCTGTGTAGGTATATCTCCAAGAAGATTATCATCAAGCAATATAAAATGAATTAAAATAAGTAATCAAGGGGCTAGAGTGATAGCACTACGGGTAGGGCGTTTGCCTTGCACGCGGCCGACCCGGGTTTGATTCCCAGCATCCCATATGGTCCCATGAGCACCCCCAGGGGTAATTCCTGAGTACAGAGCCAGGAATATCCCCTGTGCATCGCCGGGTGTGACCCCCAAAAAAAGCAAAAAAAAAAGTAATCAAGAGATAGACAATAGAGCGCTCGCTCACAGTCGGTATACTATGGGGAACAAAAGGAAACAACGGATCATGTCCAACAAAAGCAAAGCATTCAACTTTGATATTGTAAGAATCTAACAACTAATCGAGGTCACTGGCAGAGGGCAGAGAGGAATGGAGTAGGTGTGGGGGGACTTGGACCAGAAGAGTCCTATGAACAATAGTTGTTATTTGGTGGTGGATGTGGTATAATAACATTACACTCTGACAACAGAGACAATTAAACTTCAATAAACCTTTGTAAACTCAATTTTAGTTTTGTTTGTTTGGGGGTTACACCTGGTGATGCTCAGGGTTTTTTTGCTGGCACTGCTCTCAGGAATTACTCCTGGTGGTGCTCAGGAGACCATAGAAGATTCCAGGGATCGAACACAGGTCAGATGGCCAAAGTGCGAGGCCAAGCCCCTAATTTTGTGCTAACTCTCCATCCCTCTCCCTGTAACCTCAATTTTAAAATGAAATACGAAGTAAGAGAAGGAGAGGAAATGGATGAGAGAAAAGAATGCTTCTGATGCTTAGCATTTGTTGTAATATCACCAAGAATGTTACAGCTCTGTAGACTGGGCACTTGTTAAGACTAACTAAATTGTGCTATTGTTATCACCATTAAGGATATGAGTTTTCAAAATAACACATGGAATTTTTTGCACTATCTATTGATTTACAGGGAATTTAAACCTCTGAAAATCTTTAATTATATTTTAAAGTTAAAAAGTTTTTTAAAAAAGAAAGAAATTTGGGACTGGAGTGATAGTACAGCAGGTAGGGTGTTTGCCTTGCACGCGGCCAACCCGGGTTCGATTCCCAGCATCCTATATGGTTCCCTGAGTATGGCCAGGAGTAATTCCTGAGTAAATGATCCAGGAGTAACCCCAACACATCGCCGGGTGTGACCCAAAAACAAAAACAAAACAAAAACGCTCTGTTTTGTCATATGTGGTATATGAGTTGCTAAACTGGCAAGAAAGCAACAAAACTAATTCTTAGATTAGGTTAAAGCTATGGTTGAAGGGAGTACTGAGAAGGTGTGGCAGGAATGGGTAGAAGGTGTTTATTGGTCCATCGAATGCACAAGACTGGGCCAGATACAGAGTCCAGTGATTAGGGTTCCTTGCCCTCCACTTGAACAACCTGGGGTTGATCTCCATCATTCCATATTATCCCCTTAGCAACACAGGAGTGATTCCTGAGCACAGAGCCAGCAGTAATCCCTGAGCATTGCTGCTTTAACAAAAAAAAAAAAAACTTTCTAAAATATGCACAGTGCTTTTGGGAGGACATGACAGTAACACAGATAAGAATAAAACTAAAACTCTTTCAAGACTTTTTAAACAATAATCAATCCATTGATTTAAAATCTGTTGATATTTTGAAATAGGTTCTAAGTCATAAAATTATAGACCGAAGTTTGCCTCCTTGAAAGTCCAATAGTCATTTGAAATATGAATTGAAGGCAACACAGTACTGCCCACAGCCTTCAGCTCATTAAGACAATGGCGCTCTTCAATATTTGCTACAACTAAAAGTAATGATATTCTATTTCAAGTTATTTCCTACCAATGGTTCTATATCCAGTGAAAATCACTGATAAGGATCAAGGTGCCTGGGTCATATTCCTATTAAATAGCAATAAGTGTCCTAGTTAACCTCTTGGCTAAAGTTATGATTTTCAATAATATCCAATTAACAAATATCAGGGTATCAAAAAATTGCAAAATGTTAATTTCCATTTCCATTATAAATCTCAAATTCATTACACTAAAAAGTTCTACATGGATATCATTCTATGAGAATTAGTTTTACCTGCTAATATATTGCTTTTATTAAGAACAACCATGATATGCAGTGGTGATTCTATTTCTACAATTTGTTGAGGTTATATTCCATAAACCAAATAGAGCCGAGAAGGACACAGGTATTGATTTTTGTAAGTAAATTAGATTTTTTTGGTGTAAAGTGTTTGTCCATGTGATTGTTTTCCCACATAACAAATGACATCTTGCTATACACTAATTGCTACTTTGGTTAATTCATCTCACATAGATGTAGTGTTAACCACCTACAGAAACCAACAGAAGTGCAGGACATAATTGCATCTTTAAAATATAAGTATAACCTTCCATCTCATTCTAACTTCTTTTAAAATTGCAAAATAAAACATGTAATTTTCAATAGCTTTTAAAGCAATAGTGCTTCCCAAATAGGCAGTTTATGTTCTACTAATATTTTCAAATGCTTCCACAGATTAAAAAATAGAAAAGCTATTTAATTCACTGATATATTCATTATTTATATTTCAAAAATCTCAATTTTCTGATTTTGTTTATTCATCTTTTGTTTTCTGGGCCACACTTGGTAGTGCTCAAGAATAACTCCTGGTTCTGTACACAGGGATCACTCCTGCCATGCTTATCCGACCCTCTCTGGTGCAGGGGCTAGAAACCCAGTGAGCTGCATGAAAGGTAAATGTCCCTATTGTCTAACTATCTCTAGAAGCACACAAATCTAAAACTGTTTAAAATTTGAGCTCTGATTTTTTTTAATAATCCATTTGGTGAAAAACAGACAAAATACATTAGTAAGGTAGATCCAGTATTATATATTACTCCACAATTATAATTTTTGATCAATGGATACTCATAATAAATCTCAGATTCTATCTCTTTTATCAGGTTCTCCTAGTAGAATATTTTAAATAGTTTCAAAAGCAAAGTCCGAATACAAAAGTAATGAAGTGTTCTTAGTGTGCTGTATAGCGATAAATTAAGTTACTCAGTAAATTAAAGTAATAAACGTAGTTTAAAAATCAATTTTGGAATATCAGTGTGTTAAAATAATATAAGTTTGTCTGAAAACCACATAAAATGCAATAATATTGTCTTTGGTGTTCAAGAGAATCAGAAGTGTGGAAATACTTTGCTCCACTGAATCACACACCAAATATAGTTTCTTGAGCTGTAGTAGAGATATTTTTAATTTAACAGAAAAGAGAAGAAGTGAGAAAAAGCATAAAAGGTCCTTTTTAGTTCTCTAAGACACTTGGCTTAGAATGCTCTGTTTATTTTAATCACTCTTTCATAGTTAAGAGCATGCTTCCTGGTAGCAAGGAAGGTCTGAAAGTTAGCCTCTTGAAGAGAGATTCTAACGTTGGAGATAGCTGGATTTAACTCATTACAACCATACCTCCTTCATGCAAAGGTCAATAAGACATATTTTATCTGTATTTTTGGACACAGAGAAAGAGAGAGACAGGGTGGTAGGGAAGGAGGAGGATGGAGGAACAGGGATAGGTGGAGAGGGAGAAAAAAGAGGAGGATGGATGGAAGTTAAGAAAAGGGAAGGTGGGGCTGGAGAGATAGCACAGCGGGTAGGGCATTTGCCTTGCATGTGGCAACATGGGTCCGATTCCCAGCATCCCATATGGTCCCCTGAGCACCGCCAGGGGTAATTGCTGAGTGGAGAGGCAGGAGTGACCCCTGTGCATCACCCGGTGTGACCCAGAAAGAAAAAAATAATGGGTGGAAGGCAGGGAGGAAGCATTTTTTGCCACTTAACTGTGTATTGAACTGCAGGAGGGGGTGGTGGGCATTAAAAAAAGAAAAAACTACAGCTGTAAGCAATAGGAGACTTTAAAGAAGTTTCAATCAGCGAAGTAACATGATCAGTTGTACATTTTAGAGAAATCACTCGGGCACCTGTTTGTAGGAAGGGCTTTTATGGTGGAACGTTTCTGGAAAACTGTATTTTCAACCACCAATTAACAAGTAGGAGCAAGAAGAAATTAAGCATAACACAAGTGTCCTAATCTAAATTCTTTAACTTAAAATTATGGTGCATAATAAAAAAAATTCAAAATAAATTCAGAGATTATATCAAAGTCTAGCCAACATTTTGTCTGTCAAGTACCAACTGCTTAAGCTTTAGATAAGAGAAAAAAGACTGACCAGATAATAGAGCAAATGATTTGCAATCCTTTTATTCTAGTGTGTTTTGAGAAGTGTCATCCAAGAAGAGTTAGCCAAATCTAAACTTACCCATTTGGTTTGGGAGGACAAGCAAACCGACCAGAGGGAGTCCAAAATTCAAGCAAAGGTGATGGGAGTCACGAGCACATGAGGTGGAAGACTTAAAAATAAATGCTTGATTTTACTTTAAGTCTATAAAAACAAAGATTAAAGGAACTGAATTAGTAGCTGTGTACTCTTCAGAATGCCACTTAATGTGTTAATCTCCTCATCTGCCATCATCATCATTATCATCATCATCATCATCATCATCATCATCATCCCGTTGATTGTCGAATTTCTCGAGTGGTCTCAGTAACATCTACATTCATCCAAGCCCTGAGATTTTAGAATCCTCTCTCTACTCATCCTTCCAACGGTTCTGTACTGGAGGCTCTTTCAGGGTCAGAGGAATGAGACCCAGCTTGTTACTGGTTTTGGCATCATGGGGACCTTGCCAGGCTCTCCCATGTGGTCAGGAAACTCCCAGTAGTTTGCCAGGTTCTCCCAGGAAGAGAAGTAGTCTATAAGATATCTGTCTTAGATATAAGATATATATATGTATAAGATATAAGATATATCACCTATCAAATGAGAAAAATAATAAATTCATGGAATAAGGGAGATCATTCAATGAAATTAGGTCATTGCATAGAGTCAGCGTATTTTCTAGTTTAGGTGTGGTGCAAAAAAAGGCAGTACTGTTCTTGTAAATTAGTTGTGTCCCACCTCTGTATTTTAAAGTGAGATAGTTGTCGAGTCTGTTTCCGTTTTCACACTCTCCTTTTCCCTTAAGCCACAGTTTGGGATCTTGTACCAGTATTTGACCTATACCAGTATTTCTTGAATTTTCTTGTGCTTTACAATAATGTAAAAAATACTTCTTAAAGAAAAGATAGTGAACTCTGGGGAAGGCTCAGCATAGAGTAAGTGCATCATAGACTTGAGGCCACGTGGTCCCTCCCCAAACATTGTACTACACACTGAGTACAATACCAGTAGCACTGATATTTAGAATTTCTAGATCTGTGACAAAGTAAAGTCTCACAGCTGAACCAAGAGATTACAACTACCAAAAATCTGCAGGTGACTCTGTCCATGCTGAGAATAACACCACAAAGAAGAAATGGCAAAAAAATAATTGAAATCAAATCAATTATGTATATATAAATATATATATATACATATATTTGCTTTTTGGGTCACCCCTGGAAATGGGCAGGGGTTACTCCTGGCTCTACACTCAGAAATTATCCTGACGGTGTTCAGGGGACCATATAGAATGCTGGGAATCACACCCTGGTTGACTGCATGCAAGGCAAACACTATGGTGCTATTGCTCCAGTCCCAATAAATATTTTTTTAAAAAGAAAGAATAGACTTGAACAATGACCCAGAAATTTCTATAAATAGCCTCAGCTAGAACTGGAGCATTGCATCTCTAAGAAGCTCCCACTGCTGATATCATTACATGCATGGGGAGCACCCCTTAAGGAGTTGCTTTCTTTCAGCATGCACAGCCTTATCTTTCCTAACATTTACAATCTCTAGCCCTGTCCTCATTGACGATTTTGTTTCTGACCCAACTTTAATCTCCTAAAAGTGCTTTGTTTTCTCTCCAGAAATAATTCTTAGTGCCTTCAATACAACTTTTTCAGCCTTTGCATCATCTGGACTTGGAGCTTGAAATTGTCTTCAGTAATTTTTTTCACTCTCTTCCAATTTTTATCTGTATGACCTTACATAAGAAAACACATTAGCGATGGCTGCAGCATCCGCATTATCTCAATTTTATCCATTCCTCTCAGGGATCAATATTTCAAGCTCCTTCTCACAAATGCTAAGACCTGAGCAATGAATTAGACCTACATTGCACATGTTACTTTTCCACTGCCTCTCATCCTTATCATGTACTCATTTGCTTCTTTCCCGACTTAATTTCAGAGTCAGTCATGATTGTATAAAGCCATTAACTTTATCACTTTCATTGCATTTGATCATACTTGCCTGAGAAAACGAAACTCACAAACAAGATTAAATATGATTCCCCTCACTACACAATACATGCTCAGCTCTGAATACAAATACCAGGGAAGAATGGCATCTGCACCTTGAATCTATTATCGCTAATGTGGATTGTGTCCTCACCATGACTTAGGATCAAGTTAGTTTGCTTCTTTATTTTCCATCCTGAATGACTATGTCATAGCTTCTCCTCTAACCTGTAATCTCTGTTCTCTTACACTCATTCTGTTGGATTTCTTATTTCACTGATCATTCAGCAGAAATCTGGCCCCAAATTTCTTATTACACGTACATTCACTTAACAGATTCTACCCAATTAATTGGATTCTTATGACACATGACATAACAGATCTCCCCAAAGCCAACTAATCACTCCTGAGTCATAGCTCTCCTACTATTTTTAAGTCAAGGACACTAGCAATTTACCCACATCTTTTCTCATTAATGTTTTTTCTCTACTACATTTAGTAGTAGATTTTCTTTAGTGTATAAACTTAGTTTACCCATTTTTCAGGGCTGTAGCAATAGCACAGCTGTAAGGCCTTTATTTTGCACGCAGATGACCCAGATATGATTCCTCTGCCCATCTCGGAGAGCCTGACAAGCTACCGAGAGTATCCTGCCTGCATGGCAGAGCCTGGCAAGCTACCCGTGATGTATTCGATATGCCAAAAACAGTAACAACAAGTCTCACAATGGAGATGCTACTGGTTCCCACTCAAGCAAATCGATGAGCAATGGGATGACAGTGACAGTGACAGTGACCCATTTTTAAACAACAAAAGCTCTTTCATAAGCACACCATTTCTTCCAACAGTTGCTATGATATTCAACTGCTTATTTTCACTCCACAGTTCATTTCATGAGCTATATGACAACTGCTGCTTACGATCCTGTTAGTGGTCTTCTTTCTAAATCTATTGTGTGATTTTTGGGATGGTCACTTTGCAGAGTATATGCTTGATACACTGTTTGTTTAGGGGCTACACCATGAGCTCAGTTATCTATTTTACCTATTTTCTGTGTTAACCTTCATCATTTCAGCAAATCTTCTCTCAGTAAGGGAATCGATGGACTTGATTTCATCATAGCAAGAGTCAGTTTTTAGCTGTCATTTTACTTGTCCCAGAATGCAGGTGATCAGAATTTCCTTATGCTTATAGAACATATTTTCTGCGGCAAGGATTATATTTGGAATTGTTCAGGACTGACTCCCTGACTCAGGGATCTCTCTTGGTGGTGTTGTGTAGGGAATCCAACCCAAATCCAGTTTTGGAGCTCCAAAGTGGGTCAACTGTTTGCCAAAGCTAGCACCCTACTAGTTGTGCTCTCTATCTATGCCTAAAACATGATTTTTTTAATGATTTCCCTGTCTCTTCTGTGTCTAATTATCTGTCTCCTTTGAGACTTATCTTCCCAACTTCTAAATATCAGTGCAATACCCTTACATCATCAAGACCTAAAATATAGAGGAACGCCTAAATTTTGCTCAGAAATTGAGAATATGTTAAAATAATCATTTTGATGTGATAGATTATCAATACTTGGTCCATGATTTGTAGCATGCCTAGATTCATTAAGGCTGGAATAGAAGGTTTGCATCTCATGAATGCTAACTGGCACAATTTATGTGGACAGGTCTTACTTTATGACTTTATTCAACTGCATGCAATTACAATATGTCTTTATTGGGCGGAGTCCACATTACAACAATGCAAGCATACAATCCAATTAGCAATGAAAGCTGAAAGGATGGATACAAATCATTTCAGTTGGAGCGTTGAGACAGGCTAGCTGACATACGGAGGGAGCTCCACTTAATTCCATTGCGTCCTGTTGGCAAGAGAAAGGGGCTTCTTCTAAAAAAAGGTCTCTAGTGGTCCTCATTGGAGTTAACTCCTAGAGGCATCCCGAAGGCAACTCAAATATTGCTGATTCCAATGCCTAAATGTATTTCATACTTTAGAAGAATGTGAGAGCCTCGAAAGCTTCCCGTGGTGTATTCATATGCCAAAGCCAGTAACAATCTGGGTCTCATTCCCCTGACCCTATAAGGGCCTCCAATGCAGCATCTTGGGAAGGCTGAGTAGAGAGAAGCTTTTAAAATCTCAGGGATAGGACAAATGGAGAAGTCACTGAGACCGCTCGAGAAATTCGACGATCAACTGGATGATGATGATGATGAAAAGAATGTCATTGGAACAACTTATCAATTTAGGTGGATCTGGTTTGCTTTTGGAACTAAGCAAAGATAAAAAAGTAGCTTCATTTCTCAGTTCTTTTTCATGTCTTCTTAGATTAATAACAAAAGTTACTCCATTGTCCCATTTTTGGCAGAGTTTTACTCCATTTCAGTGGATCCGACTATTTTACTAGTACTACCCTAATGTCACTAGGAATAATAGTGTAACCTATTAGAACCATTACATTTTCAGCATGTAAAGCAGTAACTGTGTGATGGAACCTACTTACTCTCAAAATAATGCAGTTTCTTTGTTAGTGACTATGAACATATAATGAAAATCTAGATACAATTTTTCCAGATAAAATTCAATAATAAAGTGTATATAACTATAAAAATAAATAAAATATATAACTTATAAACATAGTACATGAAGTATCATTATTTTCATGCATGTTATAAATATATTTATATATTCATGTATTGATAAGATTTTGTTCTTTATTAATATAGCATTTCTCTGATCTGTGACACGCTTAGGTATATATTATTGTCACTTATTTTACTATATTCTCTGTGAGGTGTTATGGCTGACTGCTGGCTTTGAGTTTTGTGATCTCTTCTTGGGACTCCAGGTTCCACAGAGGATGCTGAGGGATCAAGTCCTGGTTGGCTGCATGCAAGGCAAGCCCCAGATTCACTTTACTATCACTTCAGTCCCATTATATGCCATTTATTTAGGCCCTGAGACCATATCCAAAAAATAAGAAATAAAAAATGACTAGTTTCCAGTATTCCAATCCAATGAAATGAAAATGTATTTTTACTGGACAGCTCTTTATAAAAATTAAGGTTTTATTTTTCACCTTTCCTTGAAGATAAATGTAGTCATTGGCTTAATTCTGACTGGAAAGAATAGAATAGAAATATAACATGAAATTAAAGGACATATTGGAAAAAGAATGAGAGCTTAGATTTGTATTTTCTTTTCTCCGACTTCCTAGCTGCAACACTGAACAAAAAGTTCAGTTAGAAAAAAAACATCTTTGATTGTGAGCTAGAAAATATATTCTCATATGCCACACAAAAAGACAAAAATAAAAATAAGGAAACAATAGTACTAGTGTTTATGGCAAGCTCCCCTGGCATATTTGATACGCCAAATACAGTAACAATAATGGGTATCATTCCCCTGACCCTGAAAGAGCCTCTAATATGGCACCATTTGGAAAGAGGAATTTATACTAATTTATAACATCTCACTCTGGCTAATTCTATCACTTCTGGCCTTATTAAAAATAATACTGGCACTTGGTTTCTGGATAGTTTATTAAATACTTAAAATATTAAAATAATTAAGATATATGACAAACTGGTCAATATGCTATGAAATACCTATAAATCTAAGGTATAGTTGTGTCTTATAAATTTCTTTAGTAGATATCTGACTTTAAAGCTACTGAACTCATAAGTAAGTACATCACAGCATAATGCATCTCTGAATTGAGGGTAAACTTAATTTTATGTCAAATAATTTGATTATAGTTAGACAATGCATTTAACTATATAATTATCTCTTTTTACACAGTTATAACAAAGATCTCCAAAGAGCAATGAAAGGGGAAATATGTCTGATAATCCAGTCAATGAATTTTACTTTCCAGGTATTGCACTGGAATATTAGCTAGTATTATTTTCTGTAGGAATAAATTCTACTATCTAAAAAAGTAACTACAGGTGGATTAACAGTTCATTGTCATTTGCTACAGTCCAGTGAAGATTTAATCCTTTTGGTGAGCGATGGGGTATTTAAACAACTACCCTAGTGATATTTTTATACAAAACGTCATCATTTTATTTATAATACAGATATCACACTCTTACAAATAAACTTATTGGCACTTTGTAAAATTCTTCAACTTAAAATTATTGCAATGGGCCTTATTTGTGTTATAAACTTGTAAAATAAAAAGTGAATTATAATTGTTAAATAATTGTGACATGCATCAATTGTGTTAACGTAAAAATTTATAAAGCCATTTAAAAGGAAAGGTATTTGTGTCAAGACAAACAAAACTTTTCATAAATACCATTTATAAGGCTAAGTGATTAATCACCCTTTAATCATTTCCCCATGTCATGTCACAGCATTCTATTGCTTAGTATTTCATGAGCTAATCAATGCCTAATAATTAAATAAATAGCCCTTGGTTTTTTTAGCAAATGGATTTTTCCAGCACTTTTCAATAAATAATTTCATAATATTCTAAATGTTTGTATTACTAAATAATCTATCATAAATAATCATCTACATATTTTAATCATTGTAATAGAATTCTCATATATCAGTACTTATATAAATAAACTGAATAAAAATTGTTTTCTATTTACAAGGTTCAACTTTATATATAAATAAAAAATTAATTCAGAAGACACTTAAGTTTCTATGCATGTACAAAGTAGGGTGCATAAAATAAAGAATTGATATTATAAAGGAACAAGACACATGTATTTGTAGGAAATGTAATTTGTTAAATAGGCATACAATTTTTAGCTAAGATATAACAACAATGTAAGTTTTCTTTAGAACTAACATATCAGAACATTTTCCCTTATATAGAGGTTATAAATTCTAAAGCCAGTTGTTTGAATATTTGGCCTTGAAACATATAAAATGAGAACTTTCTTTTGGCTTCCTTTCAATAGCCTATTTCTCTGTTCCTCTCACCCATGGTTTTCTTTTTGAGTTACATAATTTGTTGAAAGTTTCCAATACAAATATTAACTGCATTTACACTGCATTTCATCCTAGTCATTGAGTAAGAGCATTATGTCTAAAATCAATCAACAAAAGAAATGTGAAGAAAGAAATTTTAAAGCATAACCAGCTGGATCTGGGAAATAGCTCAAATCCTGGAGGCCATATTTCATGCCAATACAAGCCCAGCACGCCAAGGGTCCCTAGTATGACATTATTCCCCAAGCAAAAAGCAAGGAGCAATCACCGAGCATCATTGAGTGTGGCTCAAATACCAAACAAGCAAAACAAACAAACAAACAAACAAAAAACCACTCACTCTATTGTTCAAACAAAGGCAACGATCATTATTTGAGTCTTCAGAGAGTGTTAATACTCTTTTTATTGGCGGAGGATCTTATGGCAATAACTATCATATGATTCTTTCTCACTTACTATGATTAATCGTGTTTTCCAGGCAATAACCTTTGCTGTGATGAATATTGTGTAGTAAAAAACTCCGTTTGAGGATGAGTGGTGATAGTTATAAAACATCACTACTAAATTCTTTCCTTCTAAAAAACCAGTCTAGTACCTTTGCTCGTAAGAAATACACACAACACAAACATCTCAGGATGTCTACACTAGTTCCTATTCTTGTGAGGCAAGATGTAGATGTCAAATAGTAGGTTGTAGGCAGGGCAACGAGACAACTGTACGTAGGCAACATTTCTAACAATGCTGCTGCCAT
Organism: Sorex araneus; assembly: GCF_027595985.1. Taxonomy (NCBI): domain Eukaryota; kingdom Metazoa; phylum Chordata; class Mammalia; order Eulipotyphla; family Soricidae; genus Sorex; species Sorex araneus. The sequence goes on along the minus strand of NC_073303.1, from coordinate 186,704,495 downwards.
ATACTGGCATCAGGTCTGGCACACACTGGACTAAGTCTTGTTGATATCTAGCATGGAAATGCAGATACAACACAGTTAGTTGGTCACCTATTTTGTGATTTCTGTCCATTGGTAGGTAAAGTCCCATTTGGCTCTTCTTGGCAAGCATCCCATTCCCCCTAATAAACTCGTCTTCTACCTATAATATTTACTGACTTCTTTAAAAAACCTATGTGCCTGCTGGTCACCCCACCATGTTTTCTGTTTTTAAATAAAACATATATTTCAGTGGATTCTTCCAAATAGTTCTGTGAACTTTGTCTCCATCCTTAAAGATCTGTTTGTAGAGCTGGAGCCCTTGGATATATTAGAGCAGGTAGGCCCTTGCACGCTGCAAAACTGGCTTTGATGCCTGGCATCCTATGTGTGCCCCCCCACACACACACACCGACGCCTGCCAAGAGGAATCCTCAGTGCAGGACCGGGAGTAAGCCTTTAACACAGCTGGGTGCGGTCCCCCCCAAAACTAAATAAATTGAAAAAACAAAGGTTTGTTTTCTATTTAGTCAGTGCTGCCATCTGCTTTGTCCATGTTTCTCAGGACATCTGCTGCCTATCAGAGTCATTGTTTCGTTTCTTTCCCTTCTATTGTGTAAGGAATTATTGAAATCTATTTTATAACGCCACCAAAAATATAGATTCAAAGCACTTCATTTTCTGGGTCAAAGAACACCCCACATCTTTTTCTCTATCCTTGCATCACAGATGTTACACTACTTGGTTACAGTATTGTTTCTGCCTCAATTGAGTAAATCAACTCACAATCTGACAAATCATGCTTTTGCTTATTCTTAGCACCCGTTGTGTCTTTTGATCTTTTCTTTAAATACAAAAAGTCTTAAAATTTCCTGTGACCTGTTTCCCATAGCCATGAAAATGGATTTGCCTAGGGTATACTTGTTTCGTTTGTTTTCTAGATATCTTTTCTGACTTAGCTTTAGTGTAAGATTATTCTTTTCAAAAATAATCTTATTAATCACTGTATATGTATCACTGTCATCCCGTTGATCATTACTGGGCTCACGCAGGCCCAGTAATGTCTCCATTAATCCTAGCCCTGAGATTTTAGCAGCCTCTCTTTACTCGTCCTTCCCAATGGTACCGCATTAGAGACTCTTGAGGGTTAGGGGAATGAGATCCATCATTGTTACTGTATTTTGCATATGAATATGCCACAGGGAGCTTGCCAGCCACTCCTGTGTAGGCAGGAAACTCTTGGTAGCTCGCCAGGTTCTCCAAGAGGGAGAACTAGGCTATTAGATGCTACTGGGGGCTTGGTTTTATAGAATCTGGATGTTGGCCATTGATGGGATTACACGGTGTCAGGGGCAGTCTCTGGGTGTGACTGACTAGCTACTAGAAAATGGGGGATCTGGGTGTAAGAGGCCCAGTCCTGATCTGAGCAGTCTTAGAGATCTCGGCCCCAGGTCCCACACACCTGGGTTCCTCTGCCGGTTACTTCATGCATGAGGCTTGTCTGAACATGTGGAGAGTGGCCTTGAGCATGGCTGTGGCTGGGTTCCAGAGGTCTTCCTATCAATTATTAATTAACTAAGATAATTAATTAAGGTTAAATTATTGATTCTGAAGATTAATAACAATCTTATTATTTTGCATATTAATCTTATTAATATTATCATTAAATCGGGGCAGGTGAACTTCATTTTGAATGCTGGTTCACACTGAATCTGCCATAATTCCATCCATTAGTGGTTGATATGCATGCAGATTAAATAGTAATTTCAGTTGAATTTACATAAAAATATGTAGTGATATATCCATCTGTCTTTTCTCAAAGCTATCTCACATTGTCATTATGAGCACTACTATTTTATGTGCACCATGCAGAATGCTCATTGATAAAGCAGAAAGGTGTAAGATATAAGAGACAAGAAGTAGCCAAGGATTCCCATCTTGGCTGGTCCACACAATTGTCTTTGATGATGCCTGTTTGAATGTTTAACCAGTGCTTTGTAAGTATTTTAGGTCTTAGCTAATAGAACCAATTAGAAAATGAAAAAATAAAGAATACGCAAATTTAACATATGCACTGGAAATAATGGATTTTTTTTCTGCAGCTTATAGAAAGAATAACCACATATACTTGCTAAATTACTTTGTCAGTTGCGTTCTAAATATTCGCCATTTTATTATCAGGAATGCATTTAATTTTTTCAAGACATTTGTAGGCAGAAATGAGCAGAAACACCATTAAAATGCATGTTATGTAGAAAAGTAAGTACTATCTGTTTCCTTAGAAATTCTATATAGTCTTTACAGTATTTTCATTGATATTGGTCATTCAGTTTTGGGTCCCATACTGACAGACCAACCACATAAAAGTGAAAAGAAATAAGTAATTTCAACTTTTAGTCAGTATTTTGAGGATCTCAAACTCAAGAGAAACATTTTAAAATTAAAATCAACAAAGATATGTTTGGATATTATACAGTGAAGCAAGAATTTTCATTTAAATCAAATTATTGATTTTTTAAATTACTTTTTCTCATTAAAAAAAGTGAATACACAGTTGCACATAAAGAAGTAAAGTAATATCTATTCATGTTATAGTTACTTTAACAGAAGAACCAAATTCACAGTAAAATAAATTTTTCATATCATCAAGCACTTAACATCGGAAGTCAATTCAGTAAATTCCAATATTGAATTGAATTTTTTTACCTTATTCAATTCACTACATCAAAGTAAGTAAAGCCTGTAGAATTTAATTTATCAAAGATAAAATGTTTTACATTGCACTGATTTATGATAGATTTTAAATTAGTCTAAACTTTTAGGATTGAATATAAATAATTCGCACATTAATTATTTTTTAAAAAGATAAAGCAATAAATACATCCAGAAAAAGTGTACTTTCAAAAGATTCTTATGCACAAATCATGTACAGTGTATCTTAATAAGCATTAATATTTTGCTAATCAAAATAAAAATCTATAGTTGTCAAAATTTTTGTACTTTAAAATATAGAGCATTGGGTTACAAGATATTCCTGGTCAAGTTCAAATTGATGTTAAATACAAAAAGAAATCAGAAATATATTGTGTCTCCTGTTCATTAAGAAGTAAATTGCCTTGGCTCTGGAGTGACAGCACAGCGGGTAGGGCGTTTGCCTTGCATGAGGCCGACCTGGGTTCGAATCCTATATAGTCCTTGAACACCGCCAGGAGTGATTGCTGAGTGCAGAGCCCGGAGTAACCCCTGTGCATTGCGGGGTATGACTCAAAAAGTAAAAAGAAGGAAAAAAGAGTAAATTGCCAGAGCAATAGTACAGCGGGTAGGGCATTTGCCTTGCACTTGGATGACCTGGGTTCCATCCCTAGCATCCCATATGGTCCCCCAAGCACCACCAGGATTAATTTCTGAGTGCAGATCCAGGAATAACCTCTGAGCATCTCTTGGGTGTGACCCAAAAAGCAATATATATATATATATATATATATATATATATATATATATATGTAGGATAACATAGCCTCAGTAGTTTAGGTTTATTGGGTTACTCCCGTTACAGTGCTCCTATTCCTCTTTGTTTATTTGTAGCTTCTTTCTTGGTGTTCTGTTGACTTGTAAATAATGTTTTTCTCTTCTCCTTGAGTCCTTTGCATAGTTTATTCAGAGCAAGTCCTTTTTGTATGGACACAGGAAGACTTAACAAATGCTATGCTTTTGTAACCTGGGAGTCATTTGACTCTACTTGATATTTTCCTCCAGAGCATCTGTTCTCTTGACCTAAGCCTCAGCTGCCCTTACTTCCTAGCACCCCAAAAGCACGGTCCCAACGTGGGACAAGAAGGACCCAGGGCAAGCGGTGAGTTGTGTGCTACCCTGGCATCGAGATGGGCCTGGCCAAAGTGCCTAATGCTTAACTATAAGTTAAGAGCTTGATCATGGACAAATGCTGTCATGATGGAGCTGGGAGTGCGGGAGATGAGAAAGCTTGAAGATTGAATAAACGGTAACTAATCAGCAACCAGCTTGGTCCTCGTTCTTCCTTCGCCTGTCCTTGACCACCGGCCGTCCCGATCCAGTCCACACACTGCGGTTCCAGAGCACCGAAAGCGGGTGGTGAGACAGAGCCCCCCGGAGAGCCCGCGAGTGCACTCGCCCCCCTCGGCGTTCTTTAGTTTTTTACATATATATATATATAAAGAATTAAAAAAATTAATTGGAGCTGGAGTGATAATATGGTGTGTAAGGCATTTGCCTTGCATGCAAACAACTTGGGTTTGATTCCCAGCATCCCATATGGTCCTCTGAGCACAGCTAGGAGTAATTCCTGAGTGCAGAGCCAGTAGTAACCCCTGTCCATAACCAGATGTAACCCAAAAAGAAAAAAAAAAAAGTAAATTTCAGAAAACTTTAAAGACTCACTGCGTAAATTAACCTGCATGTCTCATTAATATTCTTCTAAAATTTTACAAATAAATCTAACTTAGTTTGATCACTGTGAGATTGTAACCCAAATATAAAGGCTTGTAACTATAAAAAAAATTTAACTTAAATTACATTTTAGCTAGCATTGAATCTTTTTTTTTTCTTTTTTAGTCACACCTGGTGATGTACAGGGGTTGCTCCTGGCTCATGCACTCAGGAATTACTCCTGGCGGTGCTCAGGGGTCCATATAGGATGTTGGGATTTGAACCCTGGTCGGCCGCATGCAAGTCAAACACCCTACCCGCTGTGTTATTGCCCCAGCCTCTAGCATTGAATCTTTAATGAAAATATTCAGTGAGTGCAGTAACTTAAAATTCTTTCTGTGTGAAAAAAAAAAGAATACATCAAGTAAAGACTATAAAGAATATGAAGGATAAAGCTTAAACTTCTTTTGCAAAAGGTCAATATCTTGTGCTACAGAATAGTTCATTGGTTGTTGCCTCTGTTTTTTATTTAAATTTATAGATTAAGTTTTAGTTTGAAATGAAATTAGGTCTCTTTTTATATCTTTTTGTAATATTTAATTAAATAATATAGATTATTTCTGAATTATTTTCTTGGAAAATTATTTTGGAAAACTATTTTTAAAAACTTATATCATGAATAAAGATGAAACTACTTATTTCATGAAATAATAAAATAAATTATAAAATTCATTTTTAAACAAAATTAAAACAGAGTAGAAGACATACTCCAGCAGAATTTTCCGTGAGTTTATCAAATAACTTATATCTTGTAGAGGGTAACTTTTTAATCAAGATTTTTTTCTTATAGAGTCAAAAATTGTCATAGTTCTAAATTTATTAGCCCAAGAAGGCAATTTTGAAGCTGACTATAAAAATTATATGAAAAAAGGCAAAAGTATACCTCATTTTCAAAAGATGTCCTGGGGCTTGACAGATAGTACAGGGGTTAAGGAGCTGTGTTTGGGTGTAGCTGACATCAGTTCAGCCCCTGGCACCATTTATGGTACCCAAAGCACTGCGAATAATTATTCCTGAGCACTGACAAGCATGGCCAGACACCTCCTAAAAAAGAATGAAGTAAAATAAAAGCCTTTTTTCTTAATATATTTGATACAATGTCAAACATAGCTAAACCTAAGATTAATAGTCTACCATCTGTGGTAAATAATTATGGTTATGATAAATTTTGATATTCAGATAATCAATGCAGTGTTCTTTTCTTAATTTTCCTTTATGTATCTGCTATACTTATTTCAAAAGAATCTTATTTTATTTTAAAAAAAGTACTATAAGGGTTACCAGTATAATGAAAGCAATTTTTCATTTAAAGAAAAATATGAGTAAATGCAATTTATAAAATAATATGTTATTCTAATTATAATAATATCTTGCTCCACTCTCAGATATGTGGGCTCAGGAAATTCTTGCACCAGGAAATAGTGTTATTTCAACCCTTAGTAACTGATCATTTCTTTATGTCCTTGATGCCACCCTATTCCAAAGACATTATACTTTTCCACCATCTGTAGTATTCAACTAATACATTATCCTTTTTGTCTTCCTGAAGTCTCCTGATTTTATAGCATCTTGACTGTTCAAAATATATTCAGATATGTTTTTATGTTTTTTATTCCTTACGACACAGAGGGTAGGGGTTTGGCTTCTTTGTGGCAGACCCAGGTTCAATCCCTTGCACCTCATATGGTCCTGGAGCCCAAAGAGAAATGATCCTTAAGCACAGAGTCAGGATTCACCACCAAGCATTGCTGGTTGTGACCCCTCCTTCCCCAAAGAAAAAAAAATTACTATGAAGCCCCTGTCTTCCCCAGGACCCCTCGGAGGGGATGGGCTCCAGTTTCCCTCCTCACCTAGAGCCCAGCTCCCGGCGGCCGAAGACCACGGGAACCTAGCTACAGCCATGCTCGAGGCCCCTTTCCACACATTCGGACAGGCCTCATGCATGAAGTTACTGGCAGAGGAACCAGGTGTGTGTAATCCCATCAATGGTCAACATTCAGAGACTTAAAAGCTTGCTCCCAGAAGGATATCTTGTAGCCTACTTCTCCCTCTGGGAGAAACTGGCAAGCTTCTGAGAGTTTCCTATCCACATTGGACAGCCTTGCAAGCTTCCCATGGTGTATTCATATGCTAAATCCAGTAACAAGCTGGATCTCATTCCACTGACCCTGAAAGAACTTCCAGTGCGACATCATCGTTGAGAGGGCCGAGCCGAGAGAGACTTCTAAGATCTCAGGGAAAGGACGAATGGAGAGGTTACTGAGCCAGCTCAAGAAATCGATGATTAACAGGATATTGTGATCATGATCGTGATAAAGCCATATTTGCTTGATAGTATTCTGAAAGAACTGTATTTACTTGAGAATAAAAACTTGAAATTTCTGACATTCACTGTCCTATTTTCATACAAAATTTTCAGTAGATGGCAGTTGCTACTATGAAATGAATTACAATAAATCACTGTCACTCTCACCCCCTTGCTCATCAATTTGTTCGAGCGGGCACCAGTAACGTCTCTTATTGTGAGACTTATCGTTACTGTGTTTGGCGTATCCAATACCCCACAGGTAGCTTGCCAGGCTCTGCCCTGAGGGTGCGATACTCTCGGTAGCTTGCCGGGCTCTCCGAGAGGGACGGAGGAATCGAACCTGGGTCGGCCTCATGCAAGGCAAATGCCCTAGTACTGTGCTATCGCTCCAGCCCAACAATAAATCATACATTATTTTTTTAACATTTCTCCTACACCTATGTACAAATGCGTACTCACACAGGCACACACAGATGTACAGGACATCCCAGTTTTCCCCTTAAGTTTTCTTTTTATCAATTTGTCGATTAGCAAGCACTTCTTTCACTTCTCTCTTTACTTTTCCCTACTGGGACACCAAAATGCTTCTGAAGGCGATGAGATTCTAGTCTCTGTTTTTAAGTATATTCCACATGTTAACAGGCACCTTTTAGAGAGGTACAAACATTGTGTTCTCATTTATAAGACAGCTTCAGTTTTCCCAAGAGCATAGTAATCTCAAGGAGGTCTCTCACTTTGTCCTCTGGCATGAAAAAAAAAATTTCTTAATGATACCAATTAAGAGGTGTGAATGTCATTTCTACATCTTTGTTCTGTTTCAGGTCAGCAAGTCCAGTGCTGAAAACAAAGTCATAACAACCTTGTTGAAGCTTATAGAGTTTTATAGCATACAATCGGGAGAGTGAGCATTTCAAAAGCTGAGAATGCCTCATCATATTCTCAATAAGAGGCTGCATTATTTATGTTCTATTTTTGTTTATCCTTGCTTTCTCTCTATAAAGCCAGGGCAGAAAATTACATGAAATATGATGCTCTAATCTTACCTGACTTTCTCCTATCTAGTTACTATTACTTGAGGGTTTATAGGTATGAACTCTTCTTAAAGCCCCTTAAATTATGCAATTTTTATATAACACCACTTTGATTGCTCTTTTTAAGAATGACAAGGACACCCCACAGTTTCATGCCTGAGTATTGACCTCCACCCAGAAATGTTTATTTCTTCCTCCTTAATGTTTACATGTGCTCATTCAGCAGTAATTTGTCATCTTTATCTGGATCAGCTTGTGTCTAAGTGCTATTCAAAACTGACTCTGCTCAATGAGGCATTAAAGATCTATGGCTTCCGGAGTACTTTGAGAATTACAAACTGAAGTATGTAAGAAAGGTAGTAGGGTCATTTTGCAAGAACTATTTAAATCTGGCAGATACAAAAGCTATGTTATCCACAGTAAAAGGTCATGGTTTCCTTGTATATAAAACAATGTATCCTAATAATGATTGAACAACATATTGACAGTGGGAATAGATGTGATATGCTTACCTTTTCTTAAGATGCTTTCACAGTCCATTATAGGGGCTGAAGCGGTAGCACAGAGGGTAGGGTATTTGCCTTGCACTCGGAGAACCGGTTCTATTCCCAGCGTCCCATATGGTCCCCTGAGCACTGCCAGGAGTTAATTCCTGAGTGCCTGAGCCAGGAGTAACCCCTGTGCATCTCTGGGTGTGACCCAAAAAGCCAAAAAAAAACCACAGTGCATTATATAAATGATATAAAAATACTGTGATAGAGCTACAAACCACAGAGTCAAAGACACTAAAATTGGGTGTGGATGACAGGAAAACTGGAGCACTGGTGGAGGAAAGTTGACCCTAGTGGAGGGGATCAGTGATAGAACATTGCATGTGAAAAAATCTAACTATAAATAACTTTGCAATTCATGCAACATTTTCATAAGACAAAATTTGCGGGGGAGTACTCTGTCTCACAAAATACAGATTGTTTGAAAGTTTTATCTTGTTAGCAACAGAATACAGGTCAAGAGAAAACATGTTTGATTCATGTTTGTGTAATATAGTATCAATAGCACCTATTGTCCCTAGTGAGCTAAGAAAAATCCTTACAAAGGAGCTAGAAAGAGAACATGAAAGTACAGAAGGCTGTGGAACATCTGTGTCAGAAGGTGTAATACTTGTTTTTACAACTAGGGAACTTTTAAAATATTTCATTGAGATATAATTACCAAGTAACATTATATTTGTTTTTTAGTTTCAAAATTCTACAGTTCATACAATCCACCCTCAACACTTTGAAGTATATCAATTTATTAATCCTTTAGTACATTAGCAAATTCTTACATGAAGATTTTAAAATCACAGAGAAATAGATACATAATTTTACATTCCAATAAACAAAGGTTTAAAAATAATGAAATATTTTACGAATATTCATTCTATGTCACTGTCACTGTCATTCCATTGTTCATTGATTTGCTCGAGCAGACACCGGTAACATCTCCGTGTGAGACTTGTTACTGTTTTTGGCATATCCAATATGCCACGGTAGCTTGCCAGGTTCCACTGTGCGGGTGAGACACTCTCGGTAGCTTGCTGGGCTCTCCACGAGGGGTGGAGGAATTGAACCAGGGTCAGCCCTGTGCAAGGTGAACGCCCTACTTGCTGTGCTATCGCTTCAGCCCTTCATTCTATGGAATAGGCTAAATATATTCAATTTTTTCAATATTCTTACAAGAAGCCATTACCATCAAGGTAATCACATTTCAGTTTGGGGCATATATGTATTTCACTTTCAGCAGAGCTCCTCAGTTATTTTTCTCCTAATTCTTTTTTCTTGTTTTGATCATTTCTCTTAATAATACTGTCTTAGTATAGGAAAATGACATTTAATAATGCTGAAAAAAGCATTTATCTTAATTCTGTAAACCATAACAATAATATGAAATTTTATTAATGCAGGAGACATAGTATATGATGTAAGGAGCTTGCCTTGTAAGCATCAGAATATTTGAGCTCCATCTGTGAACACTACCAGGAGTGCCCCTTGAATATGAAGACAAAATACAATCTGAGAACCAGCTTGTACATCAAAAAATTAATAAAACAATATGTGGATATATGTATATACATCACATGTGTATATGTGTGTGTATGTGCAGTGCCAGGAATCAATATTAGGGTCTCATGAAAAAATTTAAAAATAAGAACTTAGGTTTGCTCTGTACCGTAAAGTCTCAGGCCCACTCCACCAGAAGGGAAAATTCTTTGAAATATCCTAGAATATCTTTCTTTCTTTCTTTTTTTTAATTATTATTATTTTTTATTGAATCACCAAGTGGAGGGTTACAAAGTTCTCAGGATTATGTCAGTTATACAATATTCAAACACCCTTCCCTTCACCAGTGCCCATCTTCCATAACCAACGCCCCCAGTATATCTGCCGCCCCCTCCCACCTCCCTAGTCCCTACCCTTGTACGTGATAAGTTTCACTTCATTTACGCTTATCTCGATTACATTCCATGTTTCTACACACAACTCACTACCGTTGCTGGGGTTTCCCCCCAAAAAGAAAAAGACAGTCCTATTGCCAATGAGGCATTTGATAGTTCTCCATTGCTAAGAATATAGAGATATTAAGTCCTGCTGTTTGTTACATAACTTCTTTTTCCCCCTTGCCCCGCGCCACCGAGTTCACGCCTGTTTAGTAATCGCCACGCTGTCTGACAAAGGGAAAAAAACCGAAGAGGATGGTTATTTCCCGTCATCAGCCGGCGTGGGGCTCTGGCTTAGTTGATAGTCTAATAGAGTGTCTGCAAGCAGTTTCTGGAACCAAAGGTCTTGCACTGATATCGGCTCCGGCTCGAGATACCACCAGCGTCCCGCTCGTCCATGTACCTAATTTTTCCCCTTATTTCCCATTCCCACGCCACCAGGTCTGTTTGCTTAATGGACATCACACTATGTTTGACACCACACCACATTTCTTCCCGGAAGGATATTTCTTCTCAGCCGGCGTGGGGATATAGCTTAGTTCAGTCTAGAGAGATGGCTACCATTTTGATTGCCTTCAATATTTCAACAAAATACTTAACTATTCTTGTTAGGATCACCCACAAAAATCCGACCCATTAAGAAGGAACCATTACATATTGCTGATACTAAGATGACATTAGGTCACGAGGCCGCGGCAGCGGCCTCGCGGTTTTGGGTTTCTGTCTAAAGTCCAGGGAAAAAGTTGAAGGAGAGAGAGAGAGATTTCCGCACGGGGGACCTGGCGGAAACTCTCAAGTCACATACTGCAGGTTGCTGGTGGGCTGCCGGTATCCCAAGCAGCTCCTTCCTCTTCGTCAGTCATTCTGGGGATGTGGGCGCGGAGAAATGGGAAAGCCCACGTGGCTGCACTCTCTTTAAGTGTCCGATGTGGGCGGAGACCGGTACTTCCCCGCCCTCGATCCCCCGCCAGCCGCGCCGCGCGTTTGGGTGCGTCTCTCCATTTTGTGCTCAGAAGCGGGGTAGATGCTGTGCTGTGCCCAGGAAAAGTTGAGGGAAAGAGAGAGAGATTAAAGAAAAAAAAAAAAGAGAAACGCCGGTCCCCCGCTCGGGGGACCTGGCGGAAACTCTCAAGTCACATACTGCAGGTTGCTGGTGGGCTGCTGGTGTCCCAAGCAGCTCCTTCCTCTTCGTCAGTCATTCTGGGGGTGCGGGCGCGGAGAAATGGGCTAGAATATCTTTCTATCATTGTATCATATGTACATAAAGATGCAGATATCTGTGTATATATTTATGTATTTCCTCACTCCCATATAAATTCATGTCTGTATAATCTACTTACATATTTAAATATATACTTTTTCTCATTACCTATGAAATCTTGAAGATAATTCTATTTAGGAACATATAACCTAATCTTTTAAAAGCTAACATAGCATTGTATCATCTCTAGAACATTTTATACTGAAATTGTTTTCTTAATCACTTTCTTGGCAACTTGTACATAGATGTTTATGAACATAAATGTAATTTTGTATGTATTTCTTAACATATAACTTGTGAATTGGCATCTATTTTGAGTTTGGGGTGTTTGATAGTAGTGGGGGATGCTGATAAATTTATATCAATTTTTTTCCTTTCTTCAAGTCCTGAAAACCAGCATTATATTTTCTTCTAGTAAGAGTTTGACAATTTCAGATACTATAAAGCAATCAGCTTCCTTTATTTATATGCTGCTTTCCATTTATAATGTCACAAAATGGGAGGATTCCCTTCCTTTTGAAAGCTAAATAATATCCTCTTTTATGTCTATATAATTTTATTTTTTTAGTGCATGGGCATCGGTTTTGTATTTACATACTGGTTATAGTGAATGAAGATGCAACAAAAAGAGGAATGTAGGTATCTCTTTGAGGTACTGACATCATTTATTAAAATATAGACTTGAAAATGAGATGGCATGTGTTACTTGCATTCTAAATTTTGGAAAAGCTTCCATACTGTCTTTCCCAGTAGTTGCATCATTTTACATTTTCACCACATTGCAAAAGGATCCTTATTTCTTCACATCCTCTCCAACACTTCTTTTAATAATAGTCATCCTGACAGGTAGGAGGTGATGCTTCACGGAAGCTGAATTTGCATTTATCTGAGCATTAGTGTTGTTGAGCTCCTTTATATATGCTGGTTGGCCACTTCTAGGTCTTCTTGGATGAAATTTCAGTTGAACTCAAGTCCTTCTGTTTAGGGAGGTAGATAGCAAATGTTATGCGTGAGGACAGGAGAAAACATATAGATAGATAGGTAGGTAGGCAGGTAGGTAGGTAGATAGCACTGTAGCACTGTAGTCCTGTTGTTCATCAATTTTCTTGAACAGGTACCAGTAACATCAACATTGTGAGACTTGTTGTTACTGTTTTTGGCACATCAAATACACCATGGGTAGCTTGCCAGGCTCTGCCGTGCAGGCGGGATACTCTCGGTAGCTTGCCGGGCTCTCAGAGAGGGACAGAGAAATCGAATCCAGGTGGGCCACGTGTAAGGCAAACACCCTCCCCTCTGTACTATTGCTCCAGTCCAATAGGTAGATAGATATAGAAATATTCTCTCTCTCTCCCTCTCTGTCCTCTCTGTCTCGAGAGAGAGAGAATTTTTAGAGAGAGATATCTATCTAAAGAGAAAGAGAAAGACAGCAGAGAGAGAGTAAGAGAGAAACAGAGAGAGAGAGAAAGAGGGAGAGAGAGAGACCTATATATATTCCAGAAGAAGTTTTGATACTGTTTTGCTTGGGGTCACATCCAGGGGACTCAGGGATTCTTCCTGGTCCTGTGCTCAGAAATCAATTTTTGCAGGCCTCGGGGATCATATATGGTGCTGGGGCCACATGTAAGACAAGCACCTACCCACTGTACTATTGCTTGGGCCCCAAATCTACTTTTTTAGAAATAAAAGCTTGCTTTAATTATACTGTGCTTGTCATTAAATCTTTCTTGGGTGAGACTCAAAAAATAGAAGTTTTATGTATATTGATACAGAGACTCCACCATATTTTTTCACTTCTCCTAAACATAAGTTGGTTATATATCTTTGTGTGGGTTATTAAATGTAGGTTCTTCATCTATATTTAAGAGCTTGACTGTTTTTATCTGATATACAGTTTGCAGGCATTTGCTTTTATTCCAGAGTCTCCCCTCCCATGTTGAAAGATTATTTTACTTGACAGAAGTTTTTAAGTTTGAAATGATCCGTCTCTTAACTTTCATTTGTTTCATATCATATCTATAAAATTATTGTCAAGACCAGTTTATGAGGTTTGTCCCCTAACTTTTTCTAGAGGAAAAAACTTTGTATTTCAAAGTTCCATAGTATCCATGCACTGTTTTAAGTCTATTTTGAAATTGATTTTCATATATCGCATATGATACCATTCGAATATTATCTTTTCTCATATTATCTTTTCTCATAACCCACACAAAGATATGCTTTTTCTAATACCCATTGTTAAGTTGACTATTATTTTTTTGTGTATTAGAATTCTTGTCAAAGAATAATTGTTCATATATATATGTAGTTATTTTTAGAAATTTTATTCCATTACATTGATCTGTACATCTGTCTTTATGCTAGCACCATAGTATTCTAAAAAAATTAGCTTTGTGCATATTTTGTGTTGTGATAAATATTGGCCTGCCCTAAGGATAATTAAATGATTAAACTATTATTTGATTAAATAATCAGTTTTAATTGAATAATTAAATAGGAATTATCTTCATTTATAATTATTAATGCAATGTATACTGTTTAATTACAGTATCTGACAGTATGATTTTCATTATACCTAGATATCATTTTACTTTCCATTGCAAAATGCCATGTCATATCTAACTTGAAGTTATCTACACATAATATATCTTTATATACATACTATAGATATAAAATTTTGAAAAATTAAATTTAATTTATAATGTAATTTTAGATTAAATCAACTGTCTCTATTCATTAATGCGTAATTGTATGATAATTTACAAATTATCTGTTAATTACTTACCCAAATATTTTCTATGTCTCTAATATTGTGGGAAAGTTTCATCACTGATAATTTGCACTTCCTTTCCTGGTCTTTGATCCATATAGAATTTTTTTACTCTCTTCTCTTGCCATAGATGTTCATCAATGACTAAGCATTATTCAACTATTAGCATCTTCTTTTCCCTTCTCTTGCCTAAAGGGATTTTCTGTCCAGTGGGATGTAGGAGAATGTTAGTGCTTGAAGCTGCTTCCTCCCTATTAGTGTATTATTAATCCACTTCAGATCTTGTCTTTTCAATCATTTTCAAGAAATAATTTTGAAAAACTTCTAAAAAGACAAAAGGTCTACTCTACCACAGCCTTGATTTTATTTTTCTTTATAGTTTAACTATTAGTGTAAATGTACACTTAATTATAGAAGCACTGTAGCACTGTAGACCTGTTGTTTATCGATTTGCTCGAGCGGGCATCAGTAAGGTTTCCATTGTGAAACTTGGTGTGACTGTTTTTGACACTATGCCACAGGTAGCTTGCCAGGCTCTGCCATACAAGATACTCTCAGTAGCTTGCGAGGCTCTTCGAGAGACCAAAATTACAGAAATGAAAACAAAAGGTTCTTCATTGTTTTTAGTGGTCAGGATCATTCAGTAGGCCTGGGCTTTATCATAAAGTTTATCCATCATAAAGTTCTTCATCAGAATAAACTCTCAATTGTATTAAATACATCCTGAAACATTTTTGTGGAGTAGGGGGTTTCTGTGCTCAGGCATCACTCCTGCTGGTTTTCAGGGGATCAAACCTGAGTCAGATTTGTGTGAGGCAAATAACCTCCCCGTTTTACTCCTGTTCCAGCCCTATCCTGAAACTTTTACATAGGTGCATGTGCAGAATAATTAAAAATAAGTTCTAGTACTGTGAATAATAACACTGTGTTTTTATAGTGTTCCAACACCACACTACCCACCAGGAACTCTCAAGGAATTAGAGGCACTAGGGTGGAGTAAAAGACCTCTTGTTACTGTTTTTGGCATATTGAATACGTCATGGGTAGTTTGCCAGGCTCTGCCATGCGAGCGAAATAATCTTCGTAGCGTGCCAGACTCTCTGAGAGGGACAGAGGAATCGAATCTGGGTCAGCCACATGTAAGGCAAATGCCCTACCCGCTGTGCTATTGCTCCAGTTCACAAGTCTCACAATGGAGACGCAAATCGATGAACAGAGGTAGGACAGTGCTATAGTGCTACAGGGTAGAGTAGAGAAAATAAGGCATCAGTGGTGGAGTGCTAACACCGTGAGGTGGTAGCACTGGAGATAGTGTTACAGAAAAGTGGATTTTTCCTGAGCTAGTGGGCTCTTGAGAATTGTATAAAAGATTTGCAAGTAAAGTTCAGAATGTTAAGAAGAGTTTATTGGACAATTTAAGCAGATGGGTCTGGGTTTGTGACCACGTGTCACTCATCTGAGCCATCCTCTGCCGAGTCCTGGCTATGACTTTCTAACCAGCTGCTCCCCCTGCCTCCAATGTCCAATGACCCGATCTTGTCCCTGTGCTGATCTCTATCCAGCACCCACTTTCCTAGTCCAAAGCGTTGGTCTTTCTTGGACTTTCTTTACCCCAGCTGCCCCAGCTCCCCTATTCTCTGGTCACTTTCTCTACTTTTTGCCTGAGTTGGTACCCAGCAATTCAGGCTTTATTAGTCTCCTGACACTGCTACATGTTTGTAGATTGAGACACACATGCTTTTATCTGTTACTGGTACTCTGAACGTCTGAGTCCTGCATGTATATGCCATCTGTTCAGGCCTGCACAGGCCTTACCTAATCCTAAAGCCGGCTGGGTAGTCTCAATACACAGAGAGGATTGGGGGAAGTGGGTAGGAGTAGGGTCACTGAGGGCTATTTTTTATCTGCTGCCATCTTCCACGCCCAGCCTTGCCATTCTCGATTTTGATTTGCTACCATATTGATAGCAGTAAATTGTCTGTTGGAGTGACTGACGAAATCCGCCTGGTGCTCCACTTTTTCATCCCCACAGAAACATATAAACCCGGAAACCTATTTGAAGAAATAAGATCAATCATGGCATCAATTTTTTTTAGCAGGAATTCTTAAAAATGCTCAAGAACTCTCTCTCTCATTCTCTGTCCCTTCACCTATGCCCAGAGCGAGACAAGCTAGACAGAATCAACATCAAGTCAGGATGACATAGGGAAAAGACCAGACCATCTTTACACTGGAGTGATCAAATAAAGTGGTCACTTTATGACCTGATAAAGTGGACTAGATGCAGAGAGTGAAGTTGGATGACTGATGGGCTGGATGCTCTACAGGAAGCTAACCTCGGTTTGATTCTTGGTAGCTATCCCATAGGGTCCCCTGAGCACTGCCAGGAGTGATTCCTGAGTGCAGAGGCAGAAGTAAGCCCTGAGCATCGCTGGGTGTGCCCCCCAAAACAAAATAAACAAACAAAAAATCCCAAGAAATTGGACGAGTGATGTCTACATGAGGGAACCAGGCTCATTTCCATGAATCATATACTCTTAGTCATCGTGTTTTGTTTGCTAACTTTTCATACTATCCTTAAGTATCCAGGAACTCAGACATATCCAGTTTTGTGCCATAATCAATGAGCTACTTTGGGATGTCTTGCGAAGTTTCAGCCATTAAAAGAATGTGACTTAGTTGTTGCCGTCACAGCCCATTATAGCCATCACCATCATCTACTTAACTGTCTACATCTCCTATAGGCTAGTTTAAAAATAACCAATTGTAAAAATAAATAAATAAATAAAAATAACCAATTGTAATTAAGTAGATTATCTTCCCTCTCACCCTTCCCCTTCCTTTCCACTACTACTGTAATAGAACCAAATAAAACCAATCTAAGTGAAGGGGAAGAAAAAATCTAGCTATTCAATATTTTTTTTAAAAAAATTGTTTTTGATTTCACAGGCTTTGTTTTTGATTTCATGCAGGCCAGAACCTGTGTGGCAAGTGCGACACAGGGTGATTGCCTGTAAAATAAAAGATTACATAGGACTTTGTGCTTCCTAATGTAATCATCAAAGTGTCTCAGGCACAATGCAAAAATCAATCTTCATGCCAAGAATCAGGAAAATCCCAACTTGAAGAAGAAAAGCATTCATCTGACACCAAATTAAGTCAGATGTTGGAATTATCAGCCAAGGATTTGAAAAGCAGCACTGATCCTAAAGCTTCAACAATGGATTTCACGTTCTCTCAAAACAAATGATAAAACTGAAAGCATCAGCAAAGTCGAAAGTGTAAAAATAAACAGATGGAAATTATAAAAATGAAAAATATGGTAATATGGTAAGATGGAAAGAAAATTCCCTGAAAGGGTTTTTTCAGCATAAAGAAGAAAATAAAAAAAATACAATAATTGAACTTTAGGGCAGATCCATAAATTCCCCAGAGAGAAACACAGTTTGGATATGCGGGATGGAATCTCACACAACACTGAAGAAGTATGGTAAAATAAAATGTCAATCTTACGATAGGTAGTCCCTCGTGTTCCATACAGCTGATTGATACATATGCTACATGGGACTCTCTCTCTTTCTTTTTTTAATTTGCCAGGGGAGGATAGGCCACACCCAGCAATGATCATGGGTAATTACTGACTTTACAGTCACAGTCCGGAATTACTTCTGATGGTAGTCAGAGTACCCTATGGGATGCCGAGGATGAAATCTGTGAAAGACAGTTAACTGACCCATTGTATTATCTCTCCAACCCGATGACTAATTCTGTTTTATTTTATTTTTTTCCAAATGCCTGTCTCATGGTCAGCCTCTGACATGATACCTGCATAGGTGAGTAATTTTTCAAATCATCAGTAGCTGTTCCCTTTTGCTAGTCAGTCCTTTAAGTATTACATTCATTTTGTTTTGCTCAGAAATCTCAACAGAACATCCAAGTTCATCATTTTATCACCCAACAGCAAAGAACCACTTAGCAAAGTTTCCTACCATTTTATTGCTACTGATTCCTGCTATGCCATAGATATGTAGTTTACTTCTAAGATCTCACCAGAAGCACTTTAGTATTGTTATCTCCCCCAGCCTCTGCCCGTGATTGTATATGTATTCTTTAAGATGACAGAATGTCGCTGCAGCTGCCCTTATGTCTTTTTAAGTCCTTGCCAGAACCACTTTTAGCAACTGTATTTCTACAGAGTGCCTACATGGGAACTTAGACTTTCTTTTTTAAGCATCTCAATTTTTTTAATTCTCTATTCATTATTAAATTTCAGAGCCATGACCACAATTTTAGGTATTTATCCCAGCAGCATCCTGTGTTTATGTACAAAATTCTACAATAGTTGGCTAGAGTGGGCATAAGAAAATAGCACAGAATGGCAGTTTTAAAGCAGAAAATTGTATTGTTCCTACCCCTTAAACAAGTATCAGAAAGACCTTGTGCTTCTGAATTCCTAGTCGTTGCTAGCAAGTCTTTGTATACTTTGTCTGGGAAGTGAATCACTCTAATGTCTGTCTAGAGAGTCACATGACTTTTCCCTGGGCTGTGTCTCTTTCCTTTTCTTGTAAATACCCCAAACATTGAACTACAGTACACTCAAAATCTGTATGACTTCATCTTAATTTAGCATGCTATAACAGTAAAGACATATAGTCACATTTTGTAATTACGTTTCTGAGAGACCCGACTGACCTCAGTAAATTTCCTTCTTACAATCTTATAAATGATAGTTGTATGATTGAAAAGAATATTAAAACACCATAGGATATGAAGGACAATACTGTCTGTACCAAGTGAAGTTTCATTTTTCACTAATATATTTATAACAAATTAACTGCATGTAAAAATTAACTACTTATCAAGTAAAAAATTAATAACTGAAGTTTAGAGAACTAAGTGAAATTAAAGTATCTATATTCTGATTGTTAAAAACTAGGTTTTTTTTTTAAACAAAGCTTTTAAACCATTTTGGAATATATGAATTTGATTTAAAAATTTACTGTGGGAGCTGGAGTGTTAGCACAGCGGGTAGGCTGTTTGCCTTGCACTCGGCCAACCCAGGTTCAATTCCCGTCATCCCATATGGTCCCCTGAGCACTTCCAGCAGCAATTCCTGAATACATGAGCCAGAGGTAACCCCTGTGCATTGCCAGCTGTGACCAAAAATGAAAAAAAAATGATGGAAAATTTATAAATTACTTTTAGTCAATAGATTTCATTTGATTTTCAAGGACACTTTATTTTAAATTTAACTAATCCGTTTTTTCACAAAATTTATTTTAAAAACATATGCTAGTTAAACTAGTTCAAAGATCAAATTATACCAGGACTGCTATCCTTATCCCAAGACATAAGATAAGGGTAACTTTGAGAATATTTCTCTTCCCCTAAAAGTCTTTGTTTAGTTTTGTAGCTAGAATAAGATGTGCCTCAATGGAACTTGATTGTTCATTCTAGTAAGCATTGATCTGTAGCCCATAATCTGTGATTTTTCTTGTAAAACCCCTGGTCACTTTGAAATTATTCTACTAAATCTAGTTAATTGAGTTATTATAATTCAAAACCACTTGAAAATCTCCAGGTGGTTATTTATTTAATGGTTTGAGAAGGCAATCTTGGATTCCAGTCCCCTCCGACATTTCACTTACAATCCTCACTTCTATGCATGGGATATGGTGGGTGGGAGGTAGGGGAGGGGAGGTAGATCCAAGAAAACAGCTTCTCCCTGGCTCTCCTGTATGCCCTACTTGGTCCCTGCAGATGTTTTGTGGTCTCTGTCTCCTAACAGATACTTAAATGTTTTTCCTACTATCTGCCTGGCCACGCCCATGCAGTAGGGTCTAAAACGAGGTTCAAGAGGAAGGTGTCTCACCTTTGTTTCCCCGTCTAAGTATCTCCTGCTTCTTAGCCATTTCTATTATCTACTTCACTGGCTACTCCTCAAGTTTTTAAATTCCCAATGAAATCCACTAGGTTACCTGAGACACCTCACTTCCCAGTTGTATCTCCATCACAGCATCTTGACGAAGCAGAGAAGATGGTTGCTTAGCCACTATGAGCTCATTGGAGCTCAATAGAGCTCATTCTTTCTTTTTTTTTTTTTGGGGGGGGGGTTACAACTAACAATGCTTAGGGATTATGCCTGGCTTTTCACTGAGGAATTTCTCTTGGTGGTGCTCAGGGACCATATGGGATGCCAGGGATGGAACCCTGGTCAGCCACATGCTAGGCAAATGCCCTAGCCACTATACCATCGTTCTGATCACTAGAACTAATTCTTGACCTGACATTCTGTCTCTCGTTTGATTGACTGTAAACCTTCAATGAAACTGAATTTTCATGGATGCATAATCAATAATGAAATTACTTTTTTTCTTTAATAGTTGTTGTTTCTTATCCTTTTTTAAATCTTATGGGATTTATCTTATTGGATTATAACACTAAAATTTATTTTCTTATTAAAAAATTGAAAGGGGCAATGCTTTTCTTTGTCATTTATGATACACTTGTCTGTTTTCGTCTTCTATTTCATTGCTTTCTGATTTCCTCTTTATCTTTTTCTGCCAATTATTTCCACTTTCTCTTCTTAGACTAATTTACCGTAAGCTTGTATATTTGTTCTGAATTTTTATTCTCTATATTTTTAACAAAGGCATTCAAAGTTAAAATCTTGCCTTTAGTATTAATGCTAATTTTGAAAATGTTCTTATTTTGTGGTTTCCTTCTTCATTAAAGTCCATTGAATTTTGCTTATTTGGACTCACATGTTTCTTAAAAATGTGCAGTGTAACTCCCTGATATTTGAATAAAACATACCTATTTCATTTAGGTTTTTTTGGGTTTTAATTTAATACATTTTGAGTCAGGTAATATACTGCATAATTTATATGCTGCAAAACTGACTAAAAATTGTCTCATGGACCAGAATGTGGCATATTTTAGTCTGTGTTTGTAAAACATATTTGTGGGATCAGTTGCAATTCCTAAGGTAGTTTTCTTTACACCCACTTAGGTTACTTAGATTGATGTCATCTTGACTGATAGAACTGCTCAAATCTTCTATGTGCCCATTGTTTACTTTTTCTTTTTTTAATTCTGTATTCGATTAGTGCTTTGAGTAGTAGGTTAAAATGTCAAATTACAAAGGTTTTCCTCACTAATGCTATGCTGTCTTGCTTCACATGTTAAAATTAAATTGTTCGAGTTTACATATACTCATCTCTTTCTAATGAATTTCCCCTTTATCATTATGAAATATACCTGATTCTTGTCTACTTTCTCTAAAGAATATTCTTCTGAAAATAGTATCTATAACGTAGGTTTTTCTTACACTTTGTGTGATAATACCTTTTTATTATAACCTAATTGAATCTTGATGCTTACGTTTTGGATAATTCCCTTGTTCCTAGGTCAGAACCTCTCTAAGAACCCTGACTTATCCTGGAATTAAGGAGGGGTCATTGTACTTTCCCCTCACCCCCTCAGTGCTGCTTGATGCGTTAAGTCCCCAGGCAGTCTTATTTCTTCTTTGTTCTCAATTTTCTACCAGTAACTCTATTACAAACCTCATGGCATCTTACCTTGCACATTCTCAACCAAGTATTTTAAAAAGTTTCTTGATTAGATGTCTTCCTTCTGGACATTTCTGCTTCCCTTTTTACAGAATTTTAAAGCTACTTTCCAGTTCTCTATGACAGTAATTCCAGGCTGCTGGTCTAAACTCTGACTGCTGCCTCTAGGGTTCAGTGATGCCGCCATACTCTGCTGAAACTCCAGATTATTGTGTCACTCTTGAAAACATTTTTATCGGACAAGGAACCAGGGTGATCTTGAATTTGGCCTTGTGATCTGGCTGACCCTCAGTGATCAATCTTCCATTGCTTTTTTTTCTTCAACCAAAGACAATCGCCTCCTAGTATCTGTCTGGATTTAAAGGAGCTAGTTCTGGGAAGACAAGTTTCCTAGAGAAACTCACGCTTCTGGTTTTTATTGTTGTTTTATCTTTCCAATCTTATATTCCTTTCATGAAATTTTGTCTATCACTTAATCTGTTCTGTGACATTTTAATTTCCTCCAGGGGGAGCCAAAACACTAATGTGGGGGAATAATCAACCCGAATCTCTAAAGTTCTGCAGATCTTAAAGAGATTTTTAGAGGTGGAGAAGTGGTATTATTAAGGAATATCTTATTAAACAAAAATCACAGCAGATAGATTTAGTTAAATCAAGATGCAAATGATTCACTAAACTCTTCACTCACGAATGCAAATATGAGTGTGACCTCCAAACCAAGTATATATGTATAGATGCATATATGTATGTATATATACATCACTCATGTATATATATCACTGTATATATCACTGTATATATATACATATATATCACTATATTACTTTCACTGTCATGCCATTGTTCATCAATTTGCTTGAGCGGGCAACAGTAACACCTCCATTATGAGATTTGTTGTTACTGTTTTTGACATATCCAGTATGACATATCCAGTGTAGCTTGCCAGGCTCTGCCATGTGGGCAGAGTACTCTCGGTAACTTGCTGGACTCTCTGAGAGGGATGGAGGAATCAAATCCAGGTCAGCCACATGCAAGGCAAACACTACCCACTGTGCTATCACTTTGGCTTATATATATATATATATATATATATATATATATTTGCATTAATATACGCCTCAGATACCTGGGCCTTATGAAAACAGGATAAGAGCATAAGTACACTGTACACTATTTGGGTCACCCAAAGAGGAGTCGGAAGAGCTATGCTTGGAATATCATGTTTCACTCAAGTGAGAGAAGAAATCCAGAGTCCCAACCTTCAAAAGAACAAAAACAAAAACAAAAAACAAACAAACAAAAAAGGAGCTGGAGCACAGCAGGTAGGGCATTTGCCTTGCACGTGGCCAACCCAGGTTCAATTATCAGCATCCCGTATGGTCCCCTGATCACCGCCAGGAGTAATTCCTGAGTTTACAGACAGGAGTAACCCCTGCCTGTGCATCACCAGTTATGACCCAAAAAGCAAAACAAACAAACAAACAGATCTGAGTCCATCCATGATCCAGGATCAGGGACTCTGTCTCATTTGGCAAGGCATCAAAAATCAGATGGCCGGACATGCAATGCGATTTGGAGATGACTGCTGGACTAGAGCTGTTACTGACTGGATTCCATGGGACATCAAAAGAACGCCTGACCACCGATCTATGAGATGGTCAGACTTCTTCGTCAAGACCCCAAAGAACAGTTTGAGGCTCTTTGTGTTCCTGGAATGAGCAGATGCCATTGGACTATACAAGCATGCAGCAGGGATAAATGGAGACGTTACTGGCGCCTGCTTGTGCAGATTGATGAGCAACTGGATGACAAGCGATATGAATGATATATATTTGCATATACTATATGAAGTATTTGCTGTCTCCACCACTTAGCTTTTTCCATTATACATAATGCATAAACTTTGTGTTCACTGAGCTATTACAGCCTCTAAAGGAAGTTACAAAGTAGGGCTCACCACCTTCCCCCAGGTAATTAGACACCTGGATTTGTTCACTGGTGTCAATAGTCAATAAAGTAGCATTCTTCCATCTCTATGAAAAAAGTTTTTGACACAAATTCAGTCAATGAACCCCCATCCCTCTTCTAAAGTTAGAAGTCCAACTTTCCATGGGTTAAAGAAGAGATAGTTATCACTCTTTATATTTTAATTATGGTGTCTGTAAATAAATTGATAGATGAAGATGGTAGTTTTATATCTTCAAGCACAGAGAAAAAAATTATAATTGCAAATTTTGTAAATTTAGTTTTCTACTTGGAGATTTAGACTCCTTTATGTATCACTAAGTTGTTTTCTTAATAATTTGTTTTCTTTTTTTATCTTCATTCCATCTCTTTTTTTTTTCTTTGTCTTTGGTGCAATATCCAGAGGTCTTACATTTTTCTGAGCGATTTTTTCAGTAGCTTTAAATGGTAGTATTCACTGCGGGTCACACTTCACACTTAGTATTGTGGTTCTTGAACACACAACAATGACGCTGTCCAAGGCGGCTCTTAGTAGTGGTACTTATATACGTGCTCTCCGGGGATGACAATCCTTTTTGTTGCAGTTCTTGTGTCTGCTATTGTAGGGCACATTACTGATTGTACTTCATAGACTATTGACACTTTCATTACTTTTATTTTGTGTGTGTGTGTATACGTGGTGGTGGTGGGTGTGGTAATGTTTGCACATTACCTGCAGGTGGAATTCACTTGAAGTCCCAGGGACTAAGGCAGCAGAACTGTGAAAGTCCAACAGCACTCTGCCAACATCATGCTCCATGCATGTGGTTGCATCAGGACAGAACTCATTGCTTCTATCTCCACAGCAGACATGCATGTGAACATTTTCTCAGGTGAAGAGGCTAAGGTCACGTTAAGAACTCAATCAGTTGTTCAACTGCCTCTAGAATTAACCACCACTTACTGAAGGAGACTTGAG
Organism: Sorex araneus; assembly: GCF_027595985.1. Lineage (NCBI taxonomy): Eukaryota > Metazoa > Chordata > Mammalia > Eulipotyphla > Soricidae > Sorex > Sorex araneus. Next base: position 186,679,673 of record NC_073303.1, on the reverse strand, counting down.
TGGTGCTATCATGTGCCAAGAATTCTGTAATTGCTACGTTAATGTGAGATGACCTTTCTATCTAAACAGTTCTGGAAAATCTCCAAAAGAAGACATTTTGGGGGGAAAAAAAGGGAGTGAGCTGGGCAGAGGTGCCCATTATGCTTTCTCCAGTTTATCTCTTATTTATACTCTTAGAATAAGTGAATAATGTCTTAATTGTATTATGTTCATCTTGGCATTTCACCTGAATCAACTACTTTCACATATGACAGCTGAGCTCTCTACCTCAACTGAAATCGCATCACTGTTTCTTTTTTATTTTACCTTTTTAGTCACTTTGGTTCACAATATTGTAAATGGTATGGTTTCTTTCAAAATACATCCCAGAATCACATCTTCGTTTCAGAAGAACGTCTTCTCTTTAAAAAAAATGTCAATTTTTCCAATTTCTTTGATATTCTAAAGATAAATGAACATATGAGACAGTGAGAGTTTTTATCTAAGTGGACAGGTCAGTGAATCACATGCTAAGATCAATGATACCAAGAACCAATAAGAATGTGGACATTTACTTTGTTGTACCTGGTTCATAAACCATCCTCTTCTGCCACTGGAGAAGCGACAGAGAAAAATCAAAGAGGAAATTGTCATTCTGAAATTTGATTCTCAAGAAATCTTAACAGCCTTTTTAGCCCTAGGAAATTAATAGGGCGGAAGAGTAAATATTATGTGTTATTGGTACAAATAAGATTACTCATCCACAATAATCAATCCTGACAAAAACTACTAAGAGGAATCCCTCAGAAATTTGAAATAACATTTCCAACCGGGGCTGCCTTTACAATATTCCAAATGTTACCCAAAAGTCATTACTGGCCAGAGAACACAATAGATTATACTAAGAAAAATGCATATCTCCTACACTGCTTTATGGGACCCATTGCAAGGTGGCACTCAATCAAAACAGATTGTGTTGGGTACATTTAATATTCCTTTGATATCCAGGGATGGGTTGATAGGGACTGATTTAGAGGGCCTCTGAGGGTCACTTAATTTACATTCTTATGGTGCTAAACATTGGTTCATTTGGATGAGCTATCTGGAGACAGTATGTATATATGAAGTTTTTCTTTTTATTTTTTCCTTTCTTTCATCCTTCCTTCTTCCTCCCTCTTCTCTCTCTCTCTCTCTCTCTCTTTCTCTCTCTCCTTTTTGATTTTGGTCACATCTAGCACTTTTCAGGATTTACTTCTGGCTGTGAGTTCAGGGATCACTTATGTTGGGCATAAGGGGCCATATGGGGTTACAGGGATCAAACCTGAATCAGATGACTGCAAGGTAAACACTCTACTTTCTGTACAATCACCCTGGCCCCTGAGTTGATGAGTTTTTTGGCTGTTTTATTGGTTTTTGGTTTTATTGGTATTCCTGGAATTAAATCTCTTCCTCTGGAGAATGTTTCCTTTAATTTATTGGTGTACTATTTATTAATAACTACACTGTCACTATCATTCTGTTGTTCATCGATTTGCTCAAGCGGGCACCAGTAATGTCTCTTATTGAGAGACTTATTGTTACTGTTTTTGGCATATTCAATATGCACGGGTAGCTTGCCAGGCTCTGCCATGTGGGCTCCATACTCTCGGTAGCTTGCCAAGCTCTCTGAGAGGGGCGGAGGAATCCAACATGGGTCGGCCGCGTGAAAGGTGAATGCCCAACCACTATGCTATTGCTCCAACCAACACAAAATTCAGAAAACCTCAACATACTCACAGACACAGATAGATACCACTCTTTGTGATTCTCCAAAGAATCTGTGTCATTCACACTATTAAACTACATTTCACACTCTCACCTGCACTTTCTCTTTATTTCAAGAATCTAGTTTATTTTTCTCAGTTTAAAATCTTCTATTTCATATTTTTGTCATCAACGTTTTTGCTTCCTTAACTTATTCGACATATGTGAATGATATTATGAAGTATGTATCTTTCACTTTCTGACTGATTTTCTTAGCTTAAACTATCATGTTGTATTCAATTGTGAAAAATAAGATTGTATCTTTTATTTAGTATCTGGATTGACATCTGTTCAGAAATCACAGCTGCTTCTCCCGAAAGGGAGTATAAATTGAGGTCCCCAGAACCATGCCACCGAACTCGGTGCCAGGATGTTTTCACTCAGGGTGCCCCAGAGGGGGTGGGTGAGAGCCCTCCCCTCCCTAAGGGGCCCATCCCCAGCAGCTGACCTCCACAACCCAACCACTTCCACGCTCCAGGCTGCTTTCTACACTCTTGGGCCAACACATCGTAAGACACTCTCTATTCATTTTCCATAATTTCCACACCATTGCTTCATCATTTTTTCCTGGAGCCCATAAGGATTCGTGAGGATGATCAGGGGGCGCCCCCAAATCCTCCGTCCCTCTCGGATATCCCTCTTGTCAAGCTACCAAGGATATCCTGCCTGCAAGCTACCTGTGACATATTTGATATGCCAAAAACAGTAACAACTGTTGTGTTCCTGGAGTGAGCAGACACCAGTGGGCTACACTAGCACATGATAGGGATAGATGAAGACTTTACTGGTGCCCGTTCAAGCAATCCGTGAGCAATGGGATGACAGTGACAGTGACAATGATTTAGTATCTGGATAGGATTTTACTGAGTATATATGCCACATCTTTATCCAATCCATTGATTTTTGTTGTTGCTACCATTGTTACTTAAAGACCATAACTGTTCTCTTTCTTTTCTTAGCCAAGTTGCCAACTTGTAACACTGTAGGGTTCTTGTCAGAGGTTTTACATGCACATCAAGCTTTGAGACTGAGAAACACATCTCTGCTGGAGCAATGACTACAAGGTACATATATGAGCTAAGTCCAACTTAGGTTGTAAGACTGTAAGTTTGGGAGATAGAATCAATCTTTTATTTCTTATCCAGTACATTTCCCCGATAAATGCTAGTCATGTCCACATCATGCAGACTTCATGGTCTTTTGCAGAGCTCTCCCTTTTACATGAAAATATGTCACCAAATCCATGTAAATTTTGAAGGCACTTCTTTCCAATTAATGTATTTTAAGTACATATCATGTAAATTAGTCCGTCACCTATATTCACAGAATGTTTGCAAATCTTTGAGCCAAAGAGAAACTATATACAAGATTGGAATAATATGTCATGGCAGATAATTAATTACAGTACATCACCTATCATTAACTTGACTGGTTGGTTTAGTGTATGCATTTCTCAGTTGAGTAATATGAGAAAATTATACAGCAAGTCATTCAGACACATGACCCAACTATATATGGTTAGTTAACAAATGTTATTTATCAGTGACAAGCATTGGAATTCAAGCTCTGGGAAATGTCCAAAAGTAGAGGCAGTTGTGAGTCCTGTATAATGCTGTGAGGCATGCTAATGACAAAGTAGAACATTTGAGTGATTTCTGCGGCTATTTAGTGAGAAAAATTAACTCTGACAGCAAATCTCTATAGTATACATGTACTTCCCACTTATAAAATATGGCTCGGCCTTGTCAACTTTTAGTCATTCTGGGTTTTTGGAAGCAGTTTATTTCAATAGCTAGAGTGAAGAAGTAAGCATAGTCACTGCAGGCAAAGAACTAATGTTATGGTGGAGCTAATATAAAGAAACTTCCTCAGATGGGCGTCAGAACTGAGCTTTTACTTAGAAAGCTCATTGACAGAGAATAGCAAAATAATAAATGTCTGCATATTGACATAAGATTGCTTGAATAAGAATGAGGAGGACTCTATAAATGAAATTTGGAAATTTCACATATCTAAGAAGTCATAGAAACAACATTTTTTTTTATTGTAGAATACAGTTTGCTTGGAAAATAGCTAATGCAGAACTTTTGATATAATGATTGATCATTAGCATCAGCAGTTTCACAGCAGCCCTACCTGCTGTGTTATCACTCCACCCTACTCTTGGGCAGCATTACAAAATAGTAGTCTGGGCTTTAAGAAAGAATTGTATTAGAAAGTTTTTTTTTTTCAAAAGGTTCACAAGAGTAGTTTTAACTTATGGTTTTGAAATACCATTATGGTCAATTGAAGGAGAACAGAGATGGCAGGATGGAAAGGGACTCTCACCATGCTTACTGAAAAGAAAGTCAGCCACATGGCCTGACAGTTGTCACTGAATTTTCTGTGTAAGAAAATACTCACTGAAATGAAAATACTTTCCTAGATTCATGTTGCACGGGCTGGAGCGATAGCACAGCGAGTAGGGCGTTTGCCTTTCATGTGGCCGACCCATGTTCCAGAGACTGGCAAGCTACCGAGAGTATCTCGCCCGCACAGCAGAGCCTGGCAAGCTACCCATGCGTATTGGATATGCCAAAAACAGTAACAATAAGTCTCTCAATGAGAGACATTACTGGTGCCCGCTCGAACAAATCGATGAGCAACGGGATGACAGTGACAGTGACATGTTGCACCTCTCTTCTCTCCTCCCCAGTTCCTTCCTTGGGGCATGAACAGGGATAAGAATCTTCCTCTTTTCTAAGTAATGTTTTACAGCTCACAGAGTAATGTGTCTTTTGCCTCTCTCCAAGGAGTCATTTATCTCCCAGAAAGCACATTTTTACAGTTTTAAAGAACAAGGTTTGGATGCTCACAACCCCTTTGGCTACAAGGGCCAGAAGTGACCCTACCCTTTTTCCAGGGTTCTGCCTTCTCCATATCATGCTAGTTGGTAAAAAGCCACCCCCCTGAAATTTCTGACCTTGGTATCTAGCCATTATTGGGCGGGGGGAACATCAGTCATTCAAATGTGCACTCATGCAATACCAAAATGATGTAAAGTTGATTTTTAGTGACACAGTCTCAAATAGATGAGCCGAAAGAAGAGAAATCAGTGTAAGCAATGGGATACCACACACAAATTTTGTAATCTTTCCAGGATTTTCTTGTATTTTATCCAGGAACTCTGTTTGCTGTCCTTTACCCATACCAAACCTCTCACAAACCCACCCATACATATCATTTTGCTCATTCTGTTTTTTCTTGGGGTGGAGTGAATTCTCAATGTGTTAAGGAGACTGGGGTACAGAGGATCCAGTGATTCTCACTCAGCACCAGCCAGCAGTTTGAAATAAAAAATGCTCAGGCCCTTTTGGTGCTAGGGATTATCAAGGCCATCCCCCTATTATTCAGGTCTTCCTCATGGCTCTGAATGTCAAAGATAACTCCTAGTGGTGCTGAGGAGACAATACCTGGTGCTACAAACTGGGGTTGGTGACTGTGCAAGGCAAGTACTTTACCTATCTCTCTGACCCCAGTAAAATAGTAAAGCTTAAGTGAAACATTTTAGTCCCAGTAGTTTAACATTTATGTTCTGTTGTAATTCTTTTAATGACATCGATGAAAACAAACTCTCACAATGTCTTTGTGGAAGATATCATGGTCTCTACTACTTCCATTTCTGATTGTTCGATATGTATTATTTATTGGTAGGGAATATAAATTCTTTTACATTATACTTTAACAATGAACAGTTATAAAACATGTTTTTTTTTAATTTACCCTTTTATTGCCCGCACAGCAGAGCCTGGCAAGATCCCTGTGGTGTATTCAATACTCCAAAAATAGTAACAACAAGTCTCACAATGGAGATGTTACTGGTGCCTGCTCAAGCAAATTGATGAGCAATGGGATGATAGTGATTGACACTTAACAAATATCCTCTAATGTTGAGAAAATTTACTTCACAGTTTCATACTAAAACTATGATTTTGTGCAACATTCCATCATTTTTATTCAAAATTTTTAGAACAGGTTAAATTAATTATATTTTTGATAGTTTGAATTTTTCAACACTTGTGTTTAATATATTGTTTGTGATTGCCTTGCTCTGGAATCTTAATAGAAAGGGGATACTTGGTAATGTCTAAAATCTAAATAGTTTGATAAAACCTACAGCTGTCACATAGCCATTCTGAACCTGAACAACATTTCCTGCATGCTATCTCATTTCTTTCCATTCCTAGGCTGTGACTGTAATAATTAGCTTTTTTTTTACCAAACTATATTTATCTTTGGGAAGAAAAGTTGAAGCTGAATTTAGAAAAAAAAAACAGAAAAAGAAAAAATCACACACACACACACACACACAAGACATTGTTGGAGCATCTGAAATCACCTTCAGTAAGTGAGTGGTAATTAAAATTGTATGACATCTAGACAATGAATATCAATCTGTGCTAAAACCTAAAGGAAAAAAGAAATGAAAAAAGAGCTATCAAACTTAAGAGATATGGGACAACTTTAAATGTCTGTTGCTAACTTAAAGAAAACAATCTGAAAAATCTACACACTATAATTTTAGCTAAATGAGATCCTGGGAATGCCAAAACAATAAAGACAGTAAAATATCAGTGGGTTTTCTGGGAATTTTATGGCAAAGAATACACTTTTGAAATTGATAATATACATGCATACATATATGCATATATATATGAGTGTGTGTGTTCTAATCTATAGTGGAAACACTACAAAGTGAAATATAAAGCTCTTAGATTGGTGGATATTACTCTGTGTGGAGCGTTGATAATAGTTGAGATGGTTTTTATGGTGCAGAGGTTTATAGAAAATCTTTATACTTTCATCTTAATTTTTCTCTGAACCTAAAATTGCCCTAACAATTAAATTCTATTAAGCACTCAGAACACCTAGCACAACAAACAAGTTATTTTGATCAGCAACCTCTATTTTTGTCCAAAGCTTAAGCTCTTACTTTTTTTTATTTTTCTTTTATTAATGAGTCACCATGAGGGTGCAGCCCCCTCCACCCCCCCGTGGCAGGGAATTCCTTATCCTTATCATTCTCTCTCTCCTTTTGGGTGTTATGGTTTGCAATGGAAATACTGGGTGGCTATTGTGTTCAATCTATATAGTCTGCCTTCAACCCGCCTCTCCCACAATAAGTAATACTACTGTGCTTTTGAAAAATATGATTTTGTATATAGTCTTGTAATTATGCTATCCCTACTTGCCAGAATACTGAGTTTTGGATCTTGGTATCTTCTCTATTTCATCTAAATTTCATTCAAACAGGTTGATTTTTGAGTATGTGTGGGATGATGATGATAACTTGTCTAGTTTTACAGCAGATGAAGTTTTTATCTATTTTATTGAGATTTATATCATTTTCAATATCTGTCAAACAATTTTTGGAAATATGTCCCAACTCTCCATCTTTTTTAGAAGACTTTGAGTGCACTGCATATTTATTAGATACTAACACCAATGGAATGTAACTTTCTTTCCTTAAAATATAAACTTCCTTGGCATGTCATGGTTTCAGGTACACCTGAGAGCTATTTTAGTGCATCGTTATCTCCACTGAAATGGAAAAGGGAGCTAGGGGTTATTTCTCTTGAATAGCTGAAAGGTATACCAATTGCTCTGGAGAGTAAAGTAAGTTGTCCCCTAGTACTGACTAAAAAGAAACTGGCATTTCGTGAAAGCATCATTCTACTGAATCTTTGAAGGCTCTCATGAGTATTTTATGTTTGCTTGTTTTGTTTTGTCTTTCCCATCCTGCAAAGAATTCAGGCCACAAACTGACTTTCCACTAGTGCTCTTAATAAAGAGTAATCTGCCAAAGATAAAGTATTTTTACACTATAAAAAATCTGTTCTGGCAGGAAAACCTTGGAGTAGAGAGAGGGGGATCATCCTATTCCTATTCTAGGCCAGTGAAATTTTGTGCTGGGCCCTTGTATGTTACTCAATACACATATGCTTCTGGCGTGCTGTCCTCAGCTTTCTGCATGTCTAGAATGTCCCGCAAATGATGCTAGCAATATACAAATGGTCTGGCATGAAAAAGGTTCTAAGCCCAGTTTGTGAGGGACAGTCACTCTCAATGCTACGTTGCAAAAAATTTAAAAGAAAAGAAAATTGATAAAACTGCATTAGACAATGTACTCGGTAGGTAGCCACCCTCCTTTTTCTTCTCATCTGCTGTATTTTCCTAAGAATAAATAAATAAACAAATAAAACAAAAATGTCTACTTTCCTTTTGCTAGGTATGACCACATGAGTCTTATCTTCTCCTTATTATGAATTTGGGGGTCTTGTTGGGAAGAAAAACCAAATATTTTTTTTTCTCATAATATTACATTGATGTTTTTACATAGATATTAACTATTATTCTTGCAATACAATCTGGCCATTCTTCATTCACCTACATAACAGTCTATATTACTCTGGGGTGATCAAAAATAATACTTTTGGTCTTCAGTGCCAAATATGAATCATTGATACAAAACTACTGCTTTTATTGTGTAAATATTTGCCTTCATGTAAAATAATGTGAAACACCTCTTCAAGGGACAGTATCAGTCTTATGAAGAAAACATGAGTTTTACATTCAATGTTTCGAGAAAGTTCACTTATGTATAAAAAATGGACTTGAGAGCTAGCATTGTCTGCAAAGCATTTGTCTTGCATGCAGCTGTCTTGAGTTGATTCCCGGTACAGTATTTGCTTTCCTGTGCCTTGTCAGGAGTGAACTGTGAGTACTGCTAGACATGACCCAAAAATGAAAAGAGAAAAAAATATTGATGACATTGGCCTTTGTGATTTTTTTATTATTTCTACAAGCAATTGATATATTACGCTTCATCTTGTTCTTATTCTATGATTTTTACAAATAAAAACTCTATTTTACACTAAAATGTACTTACATAATGTATGTATTTTGATTATAGTAAAGGATATAACTACTTTTTTATTAAGGAGACATTTTTGAAAGTTCAGTATTTTAAAAAACTTTCATAGAAAAAGGGACATGCATTCATGTTTTCACACACACATGTGCACATAGCAATTTCTTGGAAAACAATGTTAAAGGCAAGTTATTTTTTTGCTGTTGCTTTGTTGTTGTCATTGTTTTGATTTAGGGCTATACACGGTGGTACTCAGGGAATATTCCTGGCTCTGTGCTTAGGGACTACTCCTCCCAGACTCGGGAAATCATATGGGGTGCAGGGCATCAAATCGGGTGTGGTTTTATACAAAGAAATCACCCTACTGACTTTTCTTTTGTTCCAGCTACATGATACTTTGTGTTTTAAATTGAAACATTTTTCTGGATTAGGGAGTTTTGAATGACAAACATCTCTTACATAGACAAGTTCCTAGTTTGGTCCCTGGCACAATGTGACATCCTAGGCACTGATAGGATGGTTGGTTGTCCCCAATCTAACTAAGCCCAAGCAGTACCACATCATTGGTCCCAAGCACCAAAATGGGCAGACTATTGCTGGGAGCGCAATGAGATGCCCCAGAATATAACACGTTCTTTATAAATCAGCTAACCAAATGATAATCTAACTCCTCTTAGCGTAACTTTCAGTCCATATAAATTAAATGTATATACATACTAAATTTACAAATATGCAGGGAAATTTAGAATTAAGGACACTAAAAATGTTAAGACCTGTCAACTTTAGCATAGCAATATATAATCCATGTCATACCTAAAATGTGTCTAAAATAAGTTCTTAGAAATAATTATTTTATGTATTATCAAATAAACATTTTTGTGAACTCCATATTAAAGTGTGATATATGGCCCTGTCTTGTGCTAAAAGCAATGTGACTCTGTAATTCAATGTAAATTCTTTTAAAATTCAGCAGTATATTTGTGATTTTATGCAATTAACTTCTGGAGTGTCAGTATTAATTTTTTTGTGTGTATGCATGTGTATGTGTATGACAGAAAAGTGTGTCTATATATCATTAAAATGTATATTTTAGTAAAATATTTAGGACATTTAGTCACCTACATATGTTTATTTATAAGATAAAATATTAACATAAGTCATGTGATGATATGGTTCAGTGTTCTTGCCTTTTATTTACTCTTATTTCAGGTAAAATGACCCATGTGCCCTGAGTTATAAACCTGAATTTCAAAACTTTCTATTGTGATTCATATACACAAACATGGACTATATAGAAATGTGCTCTGATTCATGCTTGTCATTTTCATACTGAAAATAAAGAAGCAAATTCATGAAATAATTGGTGTCATAAATAACAGATGCATTTGCTGTACTTTCTTACTTGAATAAGCACACTTGTTTTTCATCTGGTGTGAGATAGTGTTCTACTTATATACCCTTGGGAAACAAAGTTATCTCTTTATACCTAGAGAACAACTAGACTTTGATAAATGGAACTGAGCAGTGCTCATGTACCATGCATTTTATATATAGCACGTTTTACAGAAGTTCTTTGTTGTATATTTAATGTGTGATAGGAATACCTTTTTGCGATAGTTTCACTTCTTCATATATAATTAAAAGTTATTAATTAATGAGTATAGGTTATGGAAGAGGCTGATAAGTTTTCAATGTACATATATCGCATCCTTAGTTCATCTTATTCCTTGGTACTTAAGAATTTTAAGTGCTCATGCATTAGGCCGAGCTCTGTCAGATTCAGAATTTGAGCAGATCACCCAGAATCCTTGGCCCCATTCCCATTAGCCATGAAAACCCTGAGTGAATGTTTTTTTTTTCTCTTTTCTTTTTAAATTTTAACATCTTTCTTAAGCCTTTTCTTTTTTTTGATTGAATAACTGTGAAATATCACTGAATCACGGTATCACTGTCATCCCATTGTTCATCGATTTACTCGAGTGGGCGCGACTAGTGTCTCCATTCGTCCCAACCCTGAGATTTTAGCAGCCTCTCCTTACTCCTCTTTCTCAATGATTGGAGCCTTCTTTCAGGGTCAGGGGAATGAGACCTGTTATTGTTACTGTTTTTGGCATATCGAATATGCCACGGTAGCTTGCCAGGCTCTGCTCTGCAGGCAGGATACTCTCAGTAGCATGCCAGGTTCTCTGAGAGGCTTATGTATTTATTTCCCTTTATGATGATGTTTTCACTCATGTGTGAGGCTCAGCCCGAGTGTGTGGAAATCGGCCTGGAGCATGGTGGTGTTTGGGTAGTGGAGGTCGGCTGCTGGGGCTGGGTCCCTTGGGGCTGGGAGGGCCCCCACACCCAGAATATTTCTGCAGTTTGAAACTTCATGTCTTTGAGAATATTATCATGAGAGGTCTACTTAGTAAGTCACTTCTGTTAGCTAGCTCTTAAATGTGCACTGTCAAGAGGATGTTTGGTCTGGGATCATTTGCTGGTGATTCTTGGTGTAACACTGAGCCATGTGCCAGTGTTACAAGGGAGGGCTCACTCCACTGATTTTCCAGATTTATATGTTACCATTTAGAGCCCACAGGAGCAAAGCTTTGCATGTAGGAGTCCCTGGTTTGATCCCCAACACTGCATGAGTCCAACACCACCAGAAATATCCCTGAGCACTGTGGCAGGCATAACTTCCAGCATCACGGATTGTTCCCCCAAATCAAAAACAACAACCACCACAAATAATGTTAACATCTCTTTATTCTCTGTGGTTACAAAGAGTGTGCTTATTCTATACTTCTCTGGATGCCTGATTTATTTTTCATAGTTAAAACTATACATGGGAGGCAAATAAAAAGTTTTGACAGGATCAAATTCTTGGAGTCACCAGAGGTCAGTCTATGTATAACTTGTAAAAACAGAGCAAAAGCATGGGACTCCCATATAGAAACAAAGGGGCCCAACATATTTGGTTCTGAGAAGGAAGATTTTGTATATTTTATTTTCAAGTTATCTAGCAGCTAGAAAGTCTGGACGTAAAGCCAGGGAGATGGTTCCTCTATGGCCCTAGGGCCTGAGAGAGGTTAAGGGGCTTGTTATGAATAAGGCACCCGTCTGGCACCCGTCAGACCCCATGCTGCCATGAGTGATCCTTGAGTGCTGAGACTCAGCCATAAGCCCTAAGAACTTCCGGACATGGCCAACTGCCACCCCTGTGAACACAAAACAAGACAAAAGGTGCTGCCCTGACTTTTGGGGGATCTCCAAGTGGTGCTCAGCTCCCCAGGGGTCGCATCAGTGATCCTCAGCCTCCTGGGCCAACGGTTCAATCCAGGGGCCCAAAGATGCAAGGCCACTGGGACCTGCAGTGCCTGGGAGACCCTGGTGATCCTGGAGGTGCTGGGTGGTGGGAGGAGAACGGGGGCTCCAGGGCGGTTCCACAACGCTGAGGGATCATGTGGTACTGTAAGTTGAATCCAGTCCAGCCTAACCCTGTACTATTTCCTGGTCTTGTCCTGTCATTTATTAAGGAAGATACGAGAAAAATTTCCAAGCAAAGACTTTCTTCCGGGGTAGGTTAGACAGTTCAAAGTGCTAGTGTTCGGGGTCTGGGGTACACCCCGAGCCTTTCGGGGCGTGGCCCACAAACCAACCCACCTCAACACCCCCCACGTTAAACACCTACTTCAGTGAAGAGCAGACTGTGGAGCTAAGCTGTAATTCCGGAAGACCCTTATAGGTCTAATACATTAAATAACGAACCTCTATCACTATTACATTAGTGATAGGAGGGAGGGGGAGATTAAGAAAGAAAGAAAGAAAGAAAGAAAGAAAGAAAGAAAGAAAGAAAGAAAGAAAGAAAGAAAGAAAGAAAGAAAGAAAGAAAGAAAGAAAGAAAGAAAGAAAGAAAGAAAGAAAGAAAGAAAGAAAGAAAGAAAGAAAGAAAACAAAGAAAGAAGGAAGGGAGGAAGGAAGGAAGGGAGGAAGGGAGGAAGGGAGGAAGAGAGGAAGGAAGGAAGGGAGGGAGGAAGGAAGAGAGGAAGAAAGAAAGAAAGGAAGAAAGAAAGAAAGAAAGAAAGAAAGAAAGAAAGAAAGAAAGAAAGAAAGAAAGAAAGAAAGAAAGAAAGAAAGAAAGAAAGAAAGAAAGAAAGAAAGAAAGAAAGAAAGAAAAGGAAAATAAGCTATAGAGCAGTATACGTGATGTTCAGAGATATCAAAGTTCTCACAAAATCTTTTTTTTTGCATTTTATTTTATTTTAAATTTTTATTGAAACACCATGTGGAAGGTTACAAAGCTTCCAAGCTTAAGTCTCAGTTATACAATGCTCGAACACCCATCCCTTCACCAGTGCACATATTCCACCACCAAGAATCACAGTATACCAGTATACGTCCTCCCCACAACCACCTCTGCCTGTATAGCTGATAAATTTCACTTTACTTTCTCTTTACTTTGATTGCATTCAATATTTCAACAAAAAACTTACTATTATTGTTTGGAGATTCCTCCCATTCCCCAAGTTAGCCCTGCTGATAAAGAAGCATTTGATAATCACAAAATCTTGATGAACTTAATTCAGCAACAGTCATGAATATGTGGCTGTTAGTCCAGGGGTAATAATGGTTCAACATATACATGGGAATTAATGCCATTTTCTATATCAATCAATAGAGAAATAAAAGCCCTCTGATCATATGATTTGAAGCTAAGAAAATTTTTGTCACAATTAAACATTTATTGATGTGGAAAACAATCTTTTTTCCACATCAATAAATGAAGATACAGAGACATAATACCAACATATCAAAGGTAATATATGGCAAACCCACAGCTGACATTGTACTCAAGAATAAAAACTAGTATATTCTCCTCTAAACAAAACAAAGCAGTTCACTTTTGCAACACAGTATAGAAAGTTCTTGTCAGCACATTCAGAAAGGAAAATAGTTACTGTCACTGTCATCCTGTTGCTCATAGATTTGTTCGAGCGGGCACCAGTAACGTCTCTCATTGAGAGACTTATTGTTACTGTTTTTGACATATCCAATACACACGGGTATCTTGCCAGGCTCTGATGTGTGGGCTCGATATTCTCGGTAGCTTGCCGGGCTCTCCGAGAGGGGTGGAGGAATCGAACTCGGGTCAGCGAGTGAAAGGCGAACGCCCAACCATTGTGCTGTCGCTCCAGCCACGGAAAGGAAAATAAAGAAATAAAAGTCCATTTTCCCAAACCATGGTCAAAAAACTTTCTCATTTCTTAAAAAAATTGTCGTTTTAATATTGCATTTAAGTCTAAAAATAATTTCTATTTTGATTTATTGTGAAGTAGGATCCTGCTTAATTTTTAAGTATACAAAAATTAATTTTCTCTAAACTACTGATAAAACCTTTCTTTATTCATTGAATTTTGAAACTGTTAGAAATTAAGGTACTCTGCCATTTATTTAAAGTGCAATAAAAGTTTTCTGAATTATAAAAGAAAACGTGAAATGAGCCGTACTGGTCGATGACAAGATAAAATTCACAGAAATTTTCTTGGAATTCCACTGAAAATCAGTTAGAAATGTTAAATGAGAACAATAAAGTGGCAGGCTACAAAATCAACATACAAAAATCTATTACATTTCTGGTTCATTTGTTCCTTTGTTTCCAGACAAGGGGGAGTGAAACACAGAGCTAGGGGATTAGGGACCTTCCCAACAAATACTCTGCCAACTGGGGTGGGGAGTTCAATGCTAGCATCCGAGCACGCCGTGTTACTCAAGACCTGCATTGTCAGAGAACACCACAGTCACTCCAGTAGTGCTCTCTACTACCAACGCCCAGCAGTGCTCAGGCAGTTCTGGCTGTGCCTGGATTGAACGAGGGTCCTGATTATGCCAAGTCTATCCCCTTCATCCCGGTGTTATCTCCCTGTCCACTCTGTTGCTTTATGTAAGCAAAAGTTATAATTTAAAAGGTCTGAGGGGAGCTAACAGTACAGCAGGAAGCCTGGTTACCTTACAGGTGGCCAAATAGTTCTTTCTTAGAGCCCTGCCAGGAGTGGTCCCTGAGCACAGGGCCAGAAGTAAGCACAGAGCCTGAGCACTGTGGGCGCAACACAAAAAAAAATTTAAAAAAATAATAAACCATGATTTCATCCAGTTGTCAAATAAATGACAAAATTAGTCTTTCTGGGAAAATAATGTATATTGACTCTGAAAGGATGCATGCCCATTAAAGCTTAAAACAATTTATCATTTATCTTTTACAATAAGATACTTAGATGAAAAGAAATACGCCCAAGCATGCAATACCAGAGTCATTCAAAATTATGCTTCTATTTAGCTCATGAGACTATAGATAAGCTGTTTAGTCCTGACTTGATAGCTTGCTTTTCCGGCTCCCAAAGAGCTTACTCATAGAAAGGTCATCAGCAAACTGTCTGCAAGTCTAGATCGCTTTTCAAATGCGCCCCAAAGACTAGCCAGGGTATAATTGCATGTTAAACAGCAGATGGCAAGACTCAAGCACACAGATAATGCACTGCTTCAGCTCATGTCATGCTTGCTAAAATTTCATTGAACAAATGAGGTAAAGGCCAGTGATAAATAAGAGGACGCTATAAAACACAGCGCAAAGGATGTGCAATCAGGAACAGGCAAAGAATGAGGACACTAATAAAACCAATGTACTCTAGCAAATAAAGCAAATACAAGGGAGAACCACTAAGATGTCCATTCCGTACATAGATTTTTAACACATTCTTCTTGGCAACCAATAGATCTGCTAAAAAAGAATTATAGAAATTAAAGATTTGTATGACAGTGTTAAGAGATGCAGATTTAATCCAACATTAATATACGCATGTCCTGGGTTTGCTTTGTTTGTATTTTTTATCACATTCCCAGAAGAACTCAAGGCTTGTTGCTAGAAGATAGCTCCTTACAGGTCAGATGCTTGCATGATTCAGGGACTGGCCCTGCCTAATGCTTAGAAAGCACATGTTTTATCTAGTCTTGGGGACACCCATATTCTTTCTCACTGTGAAGTAGACCCTTACAAAGCTGTCCATGATTGGATTTCAGTGTCCCAACACCCATCCCTCCACCAGTGTACATTTCCCAGCACCAGTGTCCCTGGTTCCCTCCCATCACACTCCACCACCCATCTACTACCTATCTCAATGCAGGCAATTTTCTTCTCTCTGTGTATCTGTCTCTGTCTCTGTCTCTGTCCCGCCTCTACTTTTGAACCCCCTCATTCTTTTATTTTATTTTATTATTTTTTTTATTGAATCACCATGTAGAAAGTTACAAAGTACTCAGGCTTATGTCTCAGTTATACAACATTCAAACACCCACCCCTTCATCAGTGCCCATATTCCACCACAAAAACCCCAGTATACCTCCTGCCCCCACCCCCCCAGCCCCCAACTGCATAACTGATGAATTTCACTTCATTTTCTCTTTACCTTGATTACATTCCATATTTCATCACAAGACTCACTATTGTTGTTGGAGTTTTCCCCCAAGAAGGACAGCCCTACTACCAAGGAAGCATTTGATAATTAGTTTTCCATTGCTTAGAATGAAGAGATATGTAGCCCCACTGCTCCAAGTACATAACTCCTTTTTTTTTCCTTTTTCCTTTTCCCTTTTTTTCCCCCTCATCCCCCTTCCCGCGCCTCATAGTATGGTGGACACCACATCGCGTTTCCCGAAAATGGGAAACAACCGGGAAAGAGGGATATTTCCTCTTCTCAGCTGGCGTGGGGCTGTTGCTTAGTTCACAGTCTAGAGAATTGGCTGCTATTTTGATTACCTTCAATATTTCAACAAAAAACTCACTGTTATTATTTGGAGTTTCCCCCCCCCCCCAAGTCAGACCTGCTAAAAAGGAACCGTTTCACATTGCTGACAATTTAGCAATGTTAAGTTGCGCAGACGCAGCAGCATCGGCATAGTTTTGGATTTCTGTATAAAGTCCACGGAAAATTCTGCCAGAAACTGCATAGCCCATTTCACAGTCCCAGTGCATTGCTGTAAGAAGCTGCGCTGGATGCCCAAATGTGTTTGGTCTCTGGCATCAAAGTCTTTAGGCTCAGAGGGTCCCCTCATTCTTAAGACAGTACTCAGGACCTGCTCCCAGCTCTGTACTCAGGAGTTGCTCCTGGCAGCGACCAGTGAACCACACACACTATATTGAGGTATCAGCATTGTGCTAGGCAAATATTTGGACCACTGTACTATATATTTAGCTACATCCACCCAATCTTTTGGAGGGGAGAAGTGGGTGACTCTGTCCACACTCAGTGAAGCTAAGGGTTTACTTCTGGCTCTGCACTCAGGAATTGGGGGTGTTCAGAGGACACTGGGGTTGACACTCTGCTGCATGTAGGGCAATCATCCTCCCTGCTATACTATCTCTCCCTGCCCCCAATCTTTTACGAGTTTACAAGATTGCTTATATAGGACATTGTCCTTTTTTTCTTGATGTTAATTTATATGCTGTCTGTGAGGTGGATAGATCACTGGGCACTTGTCTTACTACTTTGGATCTATGTAACTTATTCCGACATCCTTCAGTTCCAGCCATGCTGAATCACAAAGCAAAGCATCATCTTTATAGGTGAGCATTTATGGGTTGCAACCAAATGTTTCAAATTATGGGTGCAACACATTTCCAGTGGCTCAAAATCAGTTTCCAAACTGCCCTATCACGAAAATACGTTATTGTTTTAATTTTTGTTTTAGAATGGGGTTTGAGGTCACCCAGGACTCAAGGGCTACCTTTGACGGTGTGCTTGGGAGTCACTCCTGCTGGTACTTGGAGGATCGTCTGTGGCGCCAGGAGTAGCCTGCTTACTCCCTCTCCACTCTCAAAAGCACTTTCTTACTCTCAGGACTCACAGGGATGGTAGCAGATCAAAGCTAGGTTTGTATCACTGGGCATCTTAAGCAAAAGGTATTTAGCACAAAAAAAGTTTGGTTCAGTCTCTTACTTCACGTGGGAAGAGATCATCTCAGGAAATTGCCTTCTAGATGTTTCTTTTGCAAGAGTTTCTAAAGAAAGCTTTCCCTAGAGTGTGCCAGAATCCTGCAAGTACTTTTGGTCTCCTGATAGTTTGAACTGTAGACTCTCCTATGTCCTATTCAAGATTTGTGAAAGTGCAGTTGCAGGGTTTGGGGCTTAACCCCCGCTTTCACGGATAAATGTCTTCATGAGTTAACACCTCCAAGATCTCTCCCCCACCGTTTCTGCTCCCCTTTGCCCCTACCTCCCACATCAGGGTTACACTCCTTCACTTTAGATTCTGGGCTCTTGATTGTCATTCCCTGCAGAGTTCCTTTCCGTAGAAGTCAGCCTGCTCCCCCAAGGAGCCTTCTTCATTTAATTCAATTTTTGGTATTGATTTTGTTGTAATTATTGGAAGTTCCGTTAACTGATGGTATGGATGAGTCCATGGGAGAATGGACTCAATTTTTGGTACTGATTTTGCTGTTAATTATTGGGAGTTTAGTTAACTCATGGTGTGAATGACTCCATGGGAGGGAGAACTGAGGCGGGTTCCTTTGTTTAAACCGCATGTTTGGCAGAATGTCACCAAAGCCAAATTTACAGTGAGATAAAAACCCCACCCAGTTGTATGTCCCCTTGCAAGACCTCACCTATGATCCAAGAGAATAAGCATAGTCTTAGGTGATCACTGAGAGAACCCTGGTTCATGACACAGTAACTCTATGCATTGAATCCTTTGAACATATCAAGATCACCATGACTGTTTCCATCTTACCAGGCAAACAGCAGGGTAAAATTAGGGAATGATCCTGAAGGGCAAATGGGGGGCCAGGATGACATCAGTGTCTGAGTGAAACATGTCAGACCACAGCCACTCTTAACAGGCGGGCCACCTTCATTGGGCAGGATGCTTAGAGGACCCTGGAAGATGGCAGGTTGAATGAGAAAGTCAAATGTGCAGGCTCTCACCTCACTAGTAAACGGAGGAAAAGAGAACAACCCTTCGGCCTATTCTGCTCTTGGGATTCCTCTGCTATGCCACAGGAGCTTTCTTGCTTTCTTCCATTTTCTAATAAAAGAACTGCCTTTTTATTAAGGGGATGGACAAATTTTGCTTTGTATTTTCAGTGTCCAGAGACAAGAGTCTGAGCCTAGTAAGACCATGATAGCTTAAGGTTACCATGGCAACCCAGGAAAAACGAGTGAGTACCGTCAGACCCTCAAACCCAAGGCATTGGGGAAAAGCTTTGCCGGAGAATAGGAAAGGTGGGACATCTGGAGCTGTGATTATTTTGTGTTCACCATGATATCTTTCTTGGGGAACACAGAAATCAGGGACGGGGGTGGGGGGTGAGTTACATATGTCTTTGCCTGGATCTCTCTTGTGATTATCAGGACAGTGCAGCAGAGATTCTTCCTGTTCTTTCCCACTCTCCTCCCTCTGTTTTATTTTATTTATTTTTTACTTTTTTGCCTTTTGGGTCACACCTGGAAATGCACAGGGGTTACTCCTGGCTCTGCACAAAGGAATCACCCCTGGTGATGCTCAGGGGACCATATGGGATGCTGGGAATTGAACCTGGGTCGGCCGTGAGCAAGGCCAATGCCCTACCCACTGTGCTATTGCTCCAGCCCCAATCTGTTTTATTTTTTTAATGAGGTTAAGAACCATTTAAATAATCTACTTTGATTTTAGTCATTTCAACAGAAATTTCTCACTCAGAATAGTAAATAATGTAACTTTGTTTTACTGATTTCATTAGCTTCATCACAAGCCATTCTACTACAATTCCATTTAAATAATAAAATACAATTTGAATTTTCACAATATTCTAGTCTCCATATTTGCACATCATTATATATAAATATAGACGTATACATCTCTCTATATATTAGTTTTAGTTTAAAAAAGTCAAACACTGAAATTGTTGACTCAATAGATTATTTTAAGAAGTAGAAGTTTCTACTATTTGCT
Source organism: Sorex araneus (assembly GCF_027595985.1). Lineage (NCBI taxonomy): Eukaryota > Metazoa > Chordata > Mammalia > Eulipotyphla > Soricidae > Sorex > Sorex araneus. The sequence continues at coordinate 186,660,017 of NC_073303.1, read as the reverse complement.
TAACTGACAATCAGTAGGAGATTAGAAGCATTAATGTGACTGGAAGGTTAGGCGGTGCTAAATTGTTTTGTTATGGGTATTGATCAAGTTAATAACATTACTGCAGTATCCCTACTTTCCTTTCTAATATACATCCAGTTCTAACTGGTTTAGTTCATTAGTTCCTTCAAGAAATGTACAGAGAGCCTTATGATGATTGCCTTCTCTCAAAAATGTCATTTGAAGTTATTCCACTTTGATAAAAGCATTCAATTTTTTTCCATTTGTATGTTTTGTTACTTACTCAATGTTCACCACTTTTCTCTATTTTGCCGCTTTTCAGTCACAATTTCTCTGTAGACCACCTTGGCCTATGTCTAGAATGCCAACCACACACCTTGTATTCCGGTGGGGTTCCACGAATCACACTCAGTCTCGCCATGCTGCACCAATTGAGTCACTTCCACAGCCCCTATTTTTGCAGTTTTTAACTTGATTCCTTCTTTTCTTTGCTAGTTGATTTTATTTGAATAACCTGATACTTATTTCCCTTAATTCTTATATATTTTTTACCACATCGAGGTATTCCTTGTACTTCTAATTTGACAATAACATAAAATACTGATGGAGCTTAGTGAGTGACTACCACTAAACCCTGCCATTAAGTAGTCTAAACCACTAAGACTTGGTTTGCTTTTCAATTAAAGACAAAGCTGGCAATTTGCTGAAAGTACAGGTCTCTCTACTCTTGACCTCCTTCTCTGTTTTATAATGGAAGTCAGAAATCCCCAAATACCCAATTAAAATCATTTTAACTCTTTAAGCAAAACAACTACACACTGAATCCTAAGTAACTCAGGAATGAGTAACATATTTAAAGTACAAGTATATTATACACTGCTTCTGCTCTATCATTCCAGTTTTCAATTTTGTGCATGACACTTGGACCACTTTTACATGTTTCTCCCTGCTCCTTGGTGGATGTCCACTTGGCACTGCTCTGGAACCATCTGGGTGATGCTGCCCTGGTGATTACATAAAGGGCTTCTTCCTAGGTGAAAGCTTCAGATTCATTGCCCATTACTGCAGAGGTGAAGAACAATGCCAAAAGGCACACCAGTTACGCCACCCTTTGTCTTGCCCTTTGCAATTCATACATGGCCCATCAACTCCCCAGGGAGACTCTCTCTCTCTCTCTCTCTCTCTCTCTCTCTCTCTCTCTCTCTCTCTCTCTCTCTCTCTCTCTCTCCTCTCCCCCTCTGTCTCTCTCCCTCTCCTCTCTCTCTCTCGTGCATGCGTGCACATGCATGCGTGTGCACATGCACGGGGACACACACACACACACACACACACACACACACACACACACACACACACACACACCATCTGTGTTAAACTTCCTTTGTGCTACATGTCCCCTGCATTGTTTCCCAATCTATCATGGTCCCCTCACTGGGGAATCAGAAGTTGCTCTCTCCTATATTTATTCTGTGGAATCGGGAATAAAGGTTGCTGATTATTGTCTAGTGATGTATCTGCAACCAGTTCCTCATCTATCAACAGCGGAAAGTCTATCAGCTCCAATGCACCAGGACCCCAGTCACCGCTGGAAGGTGACTGATTCAGACATTCCCAACCAAGATTTTTATCATAAGGCTGGTGAATGCAAGTTTAGGAAAATAGATGTATAATAATCAGGAAAGCCCTTTGATATACTTTTGGCTTTAGGAGTTTTAACATTTAAACAATTTTTTTCATTTTTCCTACTTTAGTGGACTGACGCTGGTGTCTCATTTCTGCTTACCTGGAATTAGAACTAAAGTAGTGGTAAGAACCTTATATTCCATGTAAGGCATTAAACCAAAACAAGAAAAACATGCTTCTGGATTAAAGGAACCAAGTCATTCCTAAATAGGATGATTCTTTAAAAAAAAGTAAAATTTAAACATATGTGTTAAAATTAAAATGGAGTGAAAATCAAAAAATTCAGTGTATGGGTTAAAAAAATGTTGCTTTTGTAAAAGACATTCTTAATTATCTGCTTAAAGGTTCCATAGAGATTAAGCACAATAGATCTGCCGGATCACTAAGAAATAGGACATTTAAAATACGATATATCAAAATCAGCCTTGAATCTTTACTTTCTTTGCCTGAACAATCTAAAAGGATCTTTATGCTGTAGAAAGCAATATGTTAGAACTTATCTGTACAACGCTTACAGTTTAACAAGATATTACATTTTCTTCAAGAGGAAAAGCTTGCAGTTTGCAAAACTAGATCTTTCTGAGCTTATTGTTCCTTTATTTCTTGATGATGTTATCTTTCTTATGGATTCCATTAAAATTTATGCATAAATGCATGAGGTTCTCTCAGTTCTTATCCATTATAATGCTCTGTACAATACAGCTTTTCAGTTTATAAAAACTATATATTTTACTATCCTTAAAACCTTTACCACAATAGGCTGTTAATATTTTGGCTAAAGCTTGTTTACCCAATGCCATCTAGCCATAGATGTTTGTTTCTATCACCCATTCATAAAATGTAGAGTCTATGGTGAATCTAATCCTTCAGTTGAATCTACCATCAATCAATTCCTATGATGTCTTCTATATACCTTACAGACTTTTCCTTTATCATCACAGGCAAAAAAAAAAGACAAGTCAAAATCCATGAATTCAAACTCTGCTTTATACTTCTCATCCACAATATCATAAGAGTTAATCATCACTGAATTCCTTCAGTTTTATAAGTTTGATTTCTTTTATTAATAAAGTTGGAAAATAATATGTTCAGATACAAATTATAAAATCATAAATTCAATCTTCCATTTCTTTAAAGATGAAATATATAACCTAAGACTTATTCATTCAGTACAATAATGTTTGTGTGGCTGTTTTTTTTATTTCAAATGAGAAACCGGTTATCTAATATTTGAATGAAATATTTTATTAGATTTTGGAGAATAATGTTTTATATCACCATAGCTCTATGCATTGATCTAAATATAATTCTCATTTCATTAGCGAATCTAGCACCACATGCATTTTTGGGTTAAGAAAATAACTATAAACAGTAATAGCTTCTACAAAACACAATGCTTTACTGGAGAAATAGTCATTCAATGAGGAAAATCTGGCTTTCTGAAACAGTGTGACATTAGACAAGTTATTTCTCCTCTTTAAGTCTCAGATTGTATCTGAATAAAATGGACACAAAAATATTGCCTATTGCAATAGGTCTTGTGAAGTTTAAGTGTGATAACTCATGAAAAGTACTTAGCTGGTGACTAGTAAAAATAAGAGCTTAGGGAAGGTTATCTATTATTAATATGTGAACTCTACTTTTATTGTTTAAGAAGCAGGGAATGATTACATTTATAAAATGCAGTGTTTTCCTCCAGAAGAAATTTTGCTTTCCTATCATAATTGCAAATCACACACTCAAGCTTCGGAACTAGCTTCTTCTAAAAATATCGCATGGAAAATGATGAGTATTGGAGAGCAAAACTTCCATTCGGAGGCTAAGGGGTGACACAGTTATAAAATGCCACTGTTACTCTTTGTTCCCAAGCACAGGCAATGCAAGCCATAAATCAGGGAACCACAATGGGGAGGTAAGCCCCCATACTTGCCCCTCCAGGATGTCTCTCTCAGCTTATTTTTGTTCCTTGGGGACAAGACCCAGATGCTAGCTTAGAGCAATTCAGCACAATGTGTGTCAATGAGATGCAGGTGCCATCTGAACACTAAACAAATTAGCCCACGTCTGACTCCCAAGGCTGCCACACAGACAACCTTCCTCAGGCGACGCCCACCATACACCACCTCCTACGAGACAGGCCATATAAATCCAGACAAATAAGAAAACGCTTCTTTACTCTTTCCTGGTTTCTTACTCTGGAGTAAAGACTCGTTTTCCCCTATTTGTGTAAGTACTCAATTTCTCTCATAAACTTCCTTATGCTTATAATTCTCCCGAGAGGTCATTCACAAATCCACACGTCCATTCACATCCAAAAACCAGTAGCCATCTTTGCCTTTTAGATAGTTTTAATGGGAATAAAATATTTCTATGTGTTTTGATCCTCTTGCATTATATTTTTATTTATCCTTAGAGTGAGGAATAAACAATCATCCCCAAGAAATTTTGCATTGTTTATTTTAGTAGCAAGATAACTTAGTCATCCCTCCCCCATTCTCATTGTAACAGAGATGGGGACTCAGACACCCCATCCTTTTTGGATTCCTCAGTGTTGGAAAAGTCAGTAACTGAATAGTCTTCCACATGGGAAAATCAGTAGCTTGGAATGTAGTGATCTCTTGAAATTTGAAAAATTCATTGATATGAGTCTTATTTTCAAAGCAACATGTTTATTGTAAACATAAATTTTTACGCTTTCGAGGCTGGAACAATAGTGCAGCAGGTAGGTACAGCCCCTTACACAGAGCTGACTCAGGTTCAATCCTCAGCATCCCATATGGTCCCCCAAGCACCACCAGGTATAATTGCTAAGTGCAGAGCCAGGAGTAACCCCTGAGCATCCCTGGGTGTGACCCAAAAAGAAAAAAGAAATTACACTTTTGCTGCTTGAAATTATATGATAAACATTCCATATATGTAATACTTATATTCCATAAAATATTCAGTGTATTTGTGAATGGTCAGTAAATAAAAGCCATTATTGTTAACATTTCATTACTTTTGATACCATTCTAAATGCCATTTTTGTCCTGCAATTTTCACTTTTGTGCAATTTCCGAAAGATAAAATTTTAGAACTATAATTACTAAAATGGCAGAAGGTTAACAACCATTAATAAAATATTTCTCAAAGTTGATGGAAACTTATAGTGCCCATCTTGTTAAAAATGTTCACTACTTACTAACACATTGAGACTAATATAAAATTTTGTGCACTGGCATGATTTAGAAATGTCATTGTGGTTGTTTACTTGCCAAAATTGTGTGCAAGTTTCCGTTGAATAAATATAATATAAAATATTAGTAGGTCATACAGTCAAGGCATGACCAACTTATAATTAAATACATTTATTCTACTTTATATTTTCCCTAAGGAGATATGTCCTTTAAAAGGATTACTTAAGTATTTAGGTCATAACTTTCACTTTCTATTTACAAGTAAGAAAGTCAAGTCAATGTCAAGAGAAAGAGGAGAACTTTCACTCTTGGAAAAACTAAACAATTGTCAATTGGTTTAAACTCCAAACAATGTCCTCTTGTTGACACAGTGATAGAATCATGTTAGTTAATTCTTCATGGAGTTGACCATAGAGTAGTAACAATAATGTGAGTAGAGTAGTAACAATAAAAGTATAAGAGTGCTTGTTCAATTAGGGAGATCTTTTATTGGCCCAATAAGTAGCAGAAATCTATAGACATTTGAACTTATTTAGGAATTGATTGGCACTTTCCAATTTCATTTTTAAAACTAATATTTGGAAGGATTTTTTCAGGTTGTACTGTATGAAGTAATTAATTATACGACAGAGTTGTGAATTGGTTATGAAGTAAATTTTGAAACTTTTTTAAATATAGTGTAAAGTTAACATTAATATAAACATAGTATAAAGTCTAGGATGCCTAGCATACATTTCAGCCTTTTGAGCTATCTCACTGGTCCCTTTTTGTTGGGGATGGACTGAGCTATCAAGACGAGCCCAGTAGACTGTACTAGAGGCAGGAACATTTTCCCACTTCAAGCTGCCTTCAGAAAATAATTTCAGCAATAAAAAAAAAGGGGGGCTGGAGAGACAGCACAGTGGGTAGGGCGTTTGCCTTGCACGCGGCTGACCCGGGTTTGATCCCCAGCATCCCATATGGTCCCCTGAGCACCGCCAGGAGTAATTCCTGAGTGCAGAGCCAGGAGTAACCCCTGTGCATCTCCAGGTGTGACCCAAAAAGCAAAAAAAAAAAAAAAAAGAAAAGAAAATAATTTCAGTATATTGAAAGGGGCAGTTTTCCTTTTCTCACAGAAGCCTGGCTGGTCTTTGACATGCAGATCTCAGGTGCTAGCCAGGCCTGTTCTTTGACATTTGTAGATTCAGGGTTCTGGCCCAGCCTAGTCTTAAGGATGTAGATTTCAGGTGCTGTCTAGTCTGTAATTGACATGTAGATTTCATGTGGCAGCCCAGCCTTGTCTTTGAGATGTAATTCCAAGTGCTTTTAGCCCAAAAAAGCTTTTGGTTTTGGTTTTGCATCTTCTTTCCCAAAACCAAGATTACTGGCCTGCAGATGCAAAGAAATAATGCATATTCTACTGGCTCAATGTTCTTCCTGTAACTTCTTTTGATGCCTCTGGTGACTTTACTGTATTGCGCCCTTTAGAGGTACCAGTACCAATAAAAGGAGATCACGGGGTGTAAAAAACTAAAGCACGCCGAGGGGCGCGTGCACTCTCGGGCTCTCTAGGCGGCTCTGTCTCACCGCCCGCGTCCGGTGCCCCAGAACCGTTGTGTGTGCCGTCGGTCGAGGGCAGGCGACGGAAGGAAGAAGGAAGAAGGCCAAACTGGTTGCTCGATCCGTTTATTTCATTCTCTCCCTCCGCTTCTCTCCCGCTCTCCTGGATCTCTCCCCGTGGATCTGCCCCGTGGATCTGGCTCGTGGATCTGGCTCGTGGATCTGGCCTCCCAACCCACTCTCACAGCCTAGTTAAATCTCCACAGCATGAGGGGGTTGGGGCATACACGTAGGTGTGGTCACCATCAATAGGGTAAGGTTCCTTTCCCTTAGGGGATGCTTCTCCTAGGACTTAATTCTCTTTCAGCAGGAGGATCCACCCAAGGGCGGAGTCCCATGAATGTGTTTCTCTTCTCCTCAGCCAGCAAACATATAAGAATTCATAATATTAATTATTTTGTATGGACACAATAAGAGATGCATAAAGCTTATAGAATTGCTCTCCTGGGGCCATCTCAATCTCAGACTACAGTGCTCAGGCCAGATCAGTCTTTCCTATCCCGGGCAGGGTCCCAGTCTCATAATTACTACTGGATCATGACAGCATTTGTCTATGATCAAGCTCTTAACTTATAGTTAAGAATTAGGCACTCTGGCCAGGCCCATCTCGATGCCAGGGTAGCACATAACTCACCGCTTGCCCTGGATCCTTCCTGTCCCACGTCGGGGACCCTACTTTGGGGTGCTAGGAACTGAGGGCAACTGAGGCTTAAGTGGAGAAAGCAGAGGCCCGGGAGGGAATATTCGAGGCCAATTAATTCCCAAGTTATAAAAACATAATATTGTCTTCTTGTGTCTATACAAAACAGTCATAGCTTTAAAGTAAATTATTCAAAAGGCACAAGAAGAAGAGAAAGGCAATATTAACTTATATAATATAAATTCAGTATCCTAGGAAGGTCTGACCTTGCAAATTAGCAGAGTCAGATTAAGGGAAAGCCAGAGGATTAACTCTTTTGGGGAAGAGAGCATGGAGAAGTGATTATAGCTAAACAAAGGGATGGGAGAGATTCGGGAACACCTTGATGGGTGAGACTGGGGTAAGCCTAAACTCTGGGTAAAACCGGGACAAGCTACTTGTGGCAAGGAGGGAAAGGACAAAGTAATGTCATCCTACATCTCCCCCTTTTCTGTTTACAAAATTATAAAAATTTGAAATAGAAAGAGGAACAATTCTAAATACAGTACAATTCCAAATCACAGCACAATTCTAAATCACAATAGAGTCTTATTAATTGATTTCAGTCCAACCCTGGACCCAGAGCAGTGCTTATAGTAAAGCGTCCAATTGTCCTGCACTGTCCAGGGGTGACGAGAATCATCAATGATTAAGAGTAATAGTCACAGTTTGAAGAAATGAAGTGTCTGGATCAAAACTGAAGAGTTGTTCCTGTAACAGCATCAGTAGTGGTAGCAGCAATGAGTCTCAGGGGAGCAGCAAGTAGAAGTCCAATAAATTTCAGGAAGCACTGGATCAGTTCAGGAGCACTGGAACAGGAGCACCACAACATCTGGCAGGAGAACTTCAGCAGAGGAATGCAGCCATTCTCTGGTCTGGTTCCTCAGCAGTCCTAGGTGTGCAACCTAGCTTATGTTTGGAAAAAACACTTTAAAGTTATTAGAGGCTTTGACAGTTGGGGTTTGGTCTCCATGCCTGTGGATAAAGAGACAGAGGAAAGCTCCAATATCTCAGTATCCTAGAGAGAAATGAGAAGGTGTTCCTGTTAAAAGTCATTTCTTTCTCGTTCAGGAACCTGTGAATTCCAAGGAAAGGGTAAAAATAAAGTATTGTTAATTAAAAATATGTAGGCCTGGCATTGTCCAATCCACAACCTGTAAAAGAGGAGTATAAGGAAAGGTCTTAATGTGACCTCATGTGTAAGGAGCTAGAGGCCTTAGCTCTAGATCCTCTGATGCTGGCTCCTCTTCATTCTTCATGACTTCGAGCTGAAATCAGTTTGGCGATGAATATGAGCTGGAATTTGAAGGGTTGTGAGACTCTGGCGGTCTGAGATCCACATCAGGTGGTTGAATTCTACTTCTGATGAGACGTAAAGGGATCCAAAGTTTCTTAGTGGGGTTATCATCTGTTGAAACAAAAGCATAGCCTTTTCCTCGAATAAGGAGTTTTCCTGGTACGTTCAATTGAGAAAATACCTCCTTTTTGTATTTAACATTCCATATGTCCACTGAAAATGCAGAGATGGTGGGCTTAAGGCCGCAGTGTTCTATACTGAAAAGGGGTTGTAGTAACTGTATCGGGGCAGGAAATAGGCTGCGCTTCCTGTCATCCCTGGCTGCAACGAGTCTACTGATTGGAGCTCTGAAACTCCACACTGGGGAGAGGGGCTGCAACTGAGAACATCCCCTGATTTTGCGGGGCCTGGGGCTGGCCCCCTTGCAGGTGTCCCGAGTTGGGGTCACCCACTACATCAAAATTAAAGCGACAATCTCTGGCCCAATGATTTCCTCTCTTACACCGAGGACAGGGCCCGGGAGGTGCAAGTCTGGCTCTGCAGTCTCTGGCCCAGTGGTTTCCCTTCTTACACCTGGGACAGGGCCCAGGACGTGCTCTCATAGTATGGCTTGGGGGCGCATTGCAATCTCTACGAAAGTGGCCTGGTTTTCCACAATTAAAACATCTTTTCTGAGCTCGTCTCTGTAAGGCATAGACCTGCACCTTATGTTTAGCAGAGCCAACATTCCAGCATGCTTCCAAGTACCCGAATATGTCTTCCTTCTCCTTAATAGGGCGCAGAATGGCTTGGCAATCCTCATTAGCATTTTCAAAGGCCAATTCTTTAGTCAACAGCTCATGAGTCTCCTTACCCTCAGCCTGCATTTCTATGGCTTCCATCAATCTTCCTACAAAGTCTGCATAAGGTTCTGAGGCTCTCTGGACAATCTTTGTAAAGCTTCCCTTAAATTCTGCTTCTGCATCAACCTTCTCCCATGCACGCAGGGCTCCGTCACGGACATAAGCAAGAACAGCACGAGGCAAGGTGACTTGCCTTTCTGGGTCGCGCCATTTCCCTTCACCAGTTAACATCTCACAAGTCAACTCAATCCCTGAAAAGTTTTGTCCAGCATGGCCTAGGCCTTGAAGCTTTGCCTTGGCCTCCTTGCTGAGCCACATTCTCCATTCCAAGTACTGAGAACGGCTTAAGCACGTCTTAGCAACCCTGTGAAAATCTTGAGGTGCCCAGTAGGCCTTTTTACTCCAGTCTGCAAGATACTCCCTACAGTACGGAGATGTAGGCCCATACGAGACACAGGCCTGTTTGAAACGACTGAGAGAATCCATCCTTAACCTGCGACAAGATGGATGCTGCTTCTTCTCTGCCTGGACTGGGCGATTGGGAGCATGTCCCGAGCGGTCTGGAGGCCGCTTGGCTGAGTCACTCTCGGACTCAGAATCTGAGTAAGTGGCAGCAGACTCATAACCTGCATCACTTCCATCTAATGCACTGGAGGTAGAGCTATATTCACCAGCCTCAGAAATATTCTTACTATGAAAACCCTTTCGAGACTTAGGTGTGGGAGGAGCTGAGGCTGTATTATTCCATATATTCTCCTCCACATCAACAGCACTTTTCAAAAACAGGAGAATAGAATTAACAATCTCCCAGGTAGTCCAGAATTCCACGGGGATCTTAGTCCCTTCCTTAGATGCCTTGGAGACATTTTTCCTAACTTGTTTCCAAATCTTACTTTCTAGAGTTCCTTCGTCTGGGAACCATGGGTTAACTGCATAAACTACCTTAAAGCAGGACCGGAGTTGGTCTCTGGAAATGCAGAGTTCCGGGTCTCCTGTTCTGCGGGAGAGACACTGAATCAAATCCATAAATGGCTTGCCCTGTTCAGTCTGGTTTGAGAAAATATGAAAGATCTTGGGAAGGCCTAGAATCTGTCCCATCTTAGTGGAGGATTGCTGTTCGGATTTTAATCCACAGCACACTAAAAAAATCCTGATCTCCCACACACTTTCTAGAGTGGGGTGCACCGAACGCTATTCTTACCTTTAGTTGGTAGTTCGGGCCCACCCAGGGACGCCAGCTGTAAAAAACTAAAGCACGCCGAGGGGCGCGTGCACTCGCGGGCTCTCTAGGCGGCTCTGTCTCACCGCCCGCGTCCGGTGCCCCAGAACCGTTGTGTGTGCCGTCGGTCGAGGGCAGGCGACGGAAGGAAGAAGGAAGAAGGCCAAACTGGTTGCTCGATCCGTTTATTTCATTCTCTCCCTCCGCTTCTCTCCCGCTCTCCTGGATCTCTCCCCGTGGATCTGCCCCGTGGATCTGGCTCGTGGATCTGGCTCGTGGATCTGGCCTCCCAACCCACTCTCACAGCCTAGTTAAATCTCCACAGCATGAGGGGGTTGGGGCATACACGTAGGTGTGGTCACCATCAATAGGGTAAGGTTCCTTTCCCTTAGGGGATGCTTCTCCTAGGACTTAATTCTCTTTCAGCAGGAGGATCCACCCAAGGGCGGAGTCCCATGAATGTGTTTCTCTTCTCCTCAGCCAGCAAACATATAAGAATTCATAATATTAATTATTTTGTATGGACACAATAAGAGATGCATAAAGCTTATAGAATTGCTCTCCTGGGGCCATCTCAATCTCAGACTACAGTGCTCAGGCCAGATCAGTCTTTCCTATCCCGGGCAGGGTCCCAGTCTCATAATTACTACTGGATCATGACAGCATTTGTCTATGATCAAGCTCTTAACTTATAGTTAAGAATTAGGCACTCTGGCCAGGCCCATCTCGATGCCAGGGTAGCACATAACTCACCGCTTGCCCTGGATCCTTCCTGTCCCACGTCGGGGACCCTACTTTGGGGTGCTAGGAACTGAGGGCAACTGAGGCTTAAGTGGAGAAAGCAGAGGCCCGGGAGGGAATATTCGAGGCCAATTAATTCCCAAGTTATAAAAACATAATATTGTCTTCTTGTGTCTATACAAAACAGTCATAGCTTTAAAGTAAATTATTCAAAAGGCACAAGAAGAAGAGAAAGGCAATATTAACTTATATAATATAAATTCAGTATCCTAGGAAGGTCTGACCTTGCAAATTAGCAGAGTCAGATTAAGGGAAAGCCAGAGGATTAACTCTTTTGGGGAAGAGAGCATGGAGAAGTGATTATAGCTAAACAAAGGGATGGGAGAGATTCGGGAACACCTTGATGGGTGAGACTGGGGTAAGCCTAAACTCTGGGTAAAACCGGGACAAGCTACTTGTGGCAAGGAGGGAAAGGACAAAGTAATGTCATCCTACAACGGGGGTCTCTATCTTTGTCAAGAGTCAGAGAGAACCTTGGCCCTCCATGACATACATCTCTTCCGAGTTCCTTATCTCAGCGCCTCCGACTGCAGGAACAGCAGAGCCTGGCAAGCTACCCATGGCATATTCGATAGGCCAAAAACAGTAACAACAAGTCTCACAATGGAGACGTTACTGGTGCCAGCTCGAGCAAATCGATGAACAACGGGACGACAGTGCTACAGTTCAGTATAAAGTTTAAAGATAAGATCATAATTTTTTTTTTTTGTGAGGAAATTCATAATGAATGTCCTCAGATCACAGATTTTAAAATAACTTCTGGACAAGGGAGATGGTTCAGGGGTTTAGTCACTGAACTTCACTGGGCATGTAGCCACCCTCTTTGATTCCAGCATCCTATATGGTGTGCCAGACACTGCCAGGAGTGACTTATGAGCACTCATAGATGCAGAAGCCCCATAATTTTTTTTTTCAGAAATTTGACTTTCTTGGTTACAGGTCTGCACGAACAACTTGGCTTTAGTTGAGGCTTGGAATTGATAAAACATATTGCATCTATGACAACCTATTCAAAATCTCGGTTATTTTATCAAGTCTACCAGCGATTGAGACTTAAAATTTTATATTAAAAAAATCAGTAACTTGGAGAGTGTTTTACTAAGTGAGGTTATAAAAACCTAGAAGTGTGGAAGATTATATACCACAGGGAGAACTAGAGTGCTCCATATTATATAGGGATGAATAAAAGATTTTAGGAGAGTAATAAAGAGATGATTTTACAAACCAACACTAATGGTTGTGGTGTAAAAGATGTCTACATGACTCAAAAATATTGTAACTTTTAACTTTATATTAAGTTAATGAATATCAATGAGGAAAGGTAGTCTCCTCATCTTTACGAAAATATATTATAGTTATGATTTAAATTCACTGATATATAGCATTTTGTTTGCACAAAGAAAGATGTTTAGCAAAAAAAAGAAAAGAATAATTACAGAAAAAAGTGACTATTATTCCACCCAGCATTTTTACTCTAGTTTATTGTGAATTTATAAGACATGAAAAAAGCTATGCAAACCTCTTTATTCTATATTTTTGTAGCCATATTGATTTTTCAGATTGTAATATCCTCTAAAGATTTTGATATGACAGTGAAAATATACAAGACAAATTTTATGATATCTGTTATAAACTATTTCAAAAATAAGTGGCTAATTTATAGTCTTGTTATTATAATCGCAATTCTATTTTCTTTCACCACCATTTTTTGTAACTAAAATATCTGAATATAAAAAAATAATTATTTATTTAAAATTAGAACAAACTACTTTGATATGCTGGTAGCATCCCTCTTTCTTACCTGTTTTGTAAACATATTTCCTTAGAAAAATTAATTAAATTTCTTTGGAGATCCTTTATTATTTGAGAGCCAGCCACATTAAGTAAGAAAAGACCTACAGTTGGATGGGGCCAGAACTTAATTAAATAATTAATTAGGACAGTAGATACAAGGACCAAGAGGATTGCCCTATATCTGGAAGCCTGCTTCATGAGTGGAGGGAAGAAGGCAGATGGAATAAAGAAGGGATCAGTAAGAAAATGATGGCTGCAGGAACCAGTTGTGATGGCAGATGCATGCTGAAAGTAGATAATGGACCAAACATGATGACCTCTCAGTGTCTGTGTTGCAAGCCATAACGCCCCAAAGTAGACAGAAAGTATGGGGAATATTGTCTGCTATAGAGGCAGGGGGAGGATGTGAAAGGGGGGTATACCCGGGATATTGGTGGTGGGGAATGTGCACTGGGGGAGGGATGGGTGTTTGATCATTGTGTGATTGTAACCCAAACATGAAAGCTTGTATCTATCTCACAGTAATTCAATAAAATAAAATAAAATAAATTATTTAGTCTCAATGTTTTTACCGAGGAGTGATAATAAGAACAAAGTGGTAAAATGGTGTGGGGTGAAGTGATATTAGGAACATGATCCTAAGGAAAAGAATTATTGGTTTGGAATGTTACAAGGAAGTAGGGGTGTGGCTAAATGGTGACTAATGACTAGGAGGACCAGGGCTGTCAACTGCCCTGGACTATGCTGATGACCCAGGATTCCAAACATCAGAGGATAATCACGTGTCCCCTTTTTTTTTAGTGACCCATGTTCTTATAACATAATAAATAAATGCTACCACTGCACTGTTTAAAAAACTGAAAAAAAATAGATGTAAAAGGTGAAAGCATTCTATGGAATCCGTTAGAGGATTCCTCCTATAATCTAGGAGCTTTACTACCTTCTTTTTCCTTCATTTTCTTTCCCTAAATAAAATAATTTTGGGATTGAGCCAGTCTTCCTCTGCCCCTTTGCTTTTAATTTTTGCTGCTTTGAGGACAAGAATCTGAGCATCCACACTAGCTATAATAGCCATTTGATTTTATGACTACTTAAAGATTAAAGCTATTTTTTATTGGTTTTTGATTGCTTGCTTATTACTGGCCTTTTGTTATTGTTTTCATTTGGGCAGCCATACTTGGCAGTGCTTGGACTTACTCCTGGCTCTGTGCTCAGGAACCACTTTGGGCAGGCCTCCTGAGATAATAAGGGTTCCAGGGCCAGAGCCACTGTACAATGGGTAGGGCTTTTGCCTCGCACATGGCCAACCTGGGTTTGATCCTCGGCATCCTATATGGTTCCCCCAGTAGAGCCGTGAGTAATTCTGGAGTGAAGAGCCAAGAGCAACCCCTGAGCATTGCCTGGTGTGACCTAAACAGAGAAACAAACAGACAAACAAAAAACAGAATAAAGGTCCAGGAAGCAAACCAGGACAGATATGTAAGACAAAGGCTTTACCAATACAGCTCTCTGGCCTCTGAATTTTAAGTTTTATAAACAAAACATAAAATCTCCCGATCTTTGTGAATATAAAAAAAAATCAGTAATTAATATAATTTATAAAATTCAAGGCGCTACAAAACTTTTGATTATAGAAAATTACGAGCATGTTTGTGAAAAACAAGCTAATTGAAGTGTTTTAATATTATGATAATATTTTAATATTATCAGTTAATTTAAATTGCCAACAGATACCATGACCTAGATATCAGCATACTTGAATAACAGTCCTTATTTAACGACGTGAGGGTTTTGATGTATTAGTTGTTAGACTGTTCTGGTGCAGTACTATCTTTGAACTCTGCCACACAGGGAGTGATATAGTTGTGTATAATTTTTCTTAAATCTCTAAAATTATTTTGATGTATTTTTAGTGTTGAGGCAAACTGACTTCAAATTTCTATAATAATTTGCAATCCAAGCATTGACACATTTCCTGTAAAGGATCCAGTGATAAATAAATATCTTTAAGAATGTAAGAATCTTGGGGGCTGGAGCACTAGCACAGCGGGTAGGGCATTTACCTTGCACGTGGCGGACCCGGGTTCGATTCCCAGCATCCCATATGGTCCCCTGAGCACCTCCAGGAGTAATTCCTAAGTGCAGAGCCAGGAGTAACCCCTGTGCAACCCAGGATGTGACCACCCCCCCCAAAAAAGAATGTAACAATCTTTACCTATTCATGAAAAGGAAAATATAACCCGATTGACATAAAGTCACAATGGCAAAAAAACCCTTCTTAATATTGATGTGCTCATTGTTTGCTTATTAAAAAATTACATTGTAAAGAAAAACTTTATGACTAAAAAAATAGATAACTGTTTTCTCAGTTATTGATGTCTCAGGGATCCTTGTAAATGCCTGGACTGGTAGAATTAATGATATCTAGAGAGACCTAAAAATTTACAGGTGAAAAATTACATCACACTTAAGGTTGACCTATTTTTCATGAATAGAAAGTCATTTAAAAATATTAGGTCTAATCAATTTATAATCTGGATGTACATGATTTGGAATAATCTTATTTTTCAGTTTGACAATTCTACTTGATTTTTTAAAATCGGAGTATAGTAATGATAATATCAAATTAATGCTGTTGGGGTCTCAGTAGCCGGTCTGAGACTTTGACTAAACCCACTGCCCCTTGAAAGCAAGGGTCGGCCCTGTTTCCAGGGGCCCAGGGGCTCTGCATTCCACACACTCCAGCGTTCCACACACACAAGCACTCTGGTTGAGGAGACAATGGCATGAGGGGTGTGTCAGTTAACATTTACCTGAGCTAGTTAACCCGGCCCTGTGATTGGGGAATACAAACCATTAACTGGCATCTGTACTGAGCTCCACAAGGTAAATGTGATACATGCGTTGAATTTCCCCCCAACCCCAGATGTGTCTATAACCCCCCTGTATAAGAATCAATAAACGGATTCTGCTTGACCACCAGGCTTCCCTGCTCTGTTGGGTGACCTTCTCGTTCGGCTTCTTTCTCGGCAGATGGCCAGGGCAGAGGTTTCTCCCCTTCCCACTCCCTCTCCCATAGGGCGTAAGTCCGGTGACTTCAGGGCTCATACTCCAGTTTGCCGAGGTTGACTAACCAGGACCCCGACATAATGCTGCTTATTAAAGGTATAGGGCTGGAGCCATAGCACAGTGGGTAGGGTGTTTGCCTTGCATGCAGCCAACCCGAGTTCGATTCCTCCATCTCTCACAGAGAGCCCAGAAAGCTACGGAGAGTATCACACCCGCAAGGCAGAGCCTGGCAAGCTTCCTGTGGCGTATTTGATATGCCAAAAACAGTAGAAGTCTCACAATGGAGACGCTACTGGTGCCTGCTCGAGAAAATTGATGAACAATGGGACAACACTGCGAAGGTGCTACATTAAAGGCATATTGATTTAATATATTTCCTGAAGCAATAATCTAGGATTTCTCTAAGAATAAATTACTATGGATATAGACATATATTTATATACGTAAATACGTATATATATTTGCATTATCACTTCACTTTAAAGTATATGTAATATCACACAAATAGAAAGCAGAAAATTTATTTCTGCATGCACATGATAAAAAAAGAACTATAGAGAGTCCATGCAGTATCACCCAAAAAAAAATAGCAGAACTTGGAATAGAGCACACAATAATATATAGATTGAATCTGAATTAACTGCCCAGACATGCTAATTTTCAGCTGTATCCCAGATGGTAGTTAAATTAATAAAAATCTTTCATGTGTATTTTAGAACATCAGAGAAACCATCTGGCTATTGACTGTCACCTTCGCTTTTTAATGTTTTTATTGTGAATTTTACAGTCCAGTGTAGCATTTTAAGACCAGAGAAAAGTTTATCATCCATGTTTAATTATTAAGTATCTAAAAGCATTGACATTTTAGAACCAGGTATGATATAACTGACTAAGGTTGTTCCCACACTTGCCAAAGAGAGTTTAAAATAATTTTTTTTTAATTCAAGCCCAAAGTATTTTGACTTGAAATAGGGAAGGTATCATAAGTAGAAGTGTTAGTAGTAGCAATAGTTAGGTAGAAGGGAGATATGGGAGAAGCCAGTAGGTACTGGAAAGTGGCTGGAGCGATAGCACAGTGGGTAGGGTGTTTGCCTTGCACTTGGCTGACCAGGGTTCAATTCCCAACATCCCATATGGTCCCCTGAGCACTGCCAGGAGTGATTCCTGAGTGCAGAGCCAGGAGTAACCCCTGTGCCTCACTAGGTGTGACCCAAAAAGCAAGCAAACAAACAAACAAAAACAGTAGGTGCTGGAAATGTTGTTT